>NW_027361679.1:14117500-14550000 GCF_039654945.1 Dendrobates tinctorius | reverse complement strand
CCGTGTACTCCTGTGTCCGTGGGAAAAGCCCGATTTGTATGCTTCGTACACACTTGGCTCTCCTCCGTACATCCCTTACACATATGGCTCCACTCTGTACATTCCGTACACACACGGCTCCACTCCGTACACACACGACTCCACTCTGTATACCCCATACACATACGGCTCTGCTCCGTACACCTCTTACACACATGGCTCCGCTCCATATACCTCGCACACGCGGCTCTGCTCTGTACACCTCGTACATGCGGCTCTGCTCCATACACCTCGTACACACACGGCTTCGCTCTGTACACCTCGTACACATCTGGCTCTGCTCCGTATACCTCGTACACATGGCTCTACTCCGTACACCTCGTACACACACAGCTCTGCTCTGTACACCTCGTACACACGGCTTCGCTCTGTACACCTCGTACACATCTGGCTCTGCTCCGTATACCTCGTACACATGGCTCTGCTCCGTACACCTCATACACACACAGCTCTGTTCTGTACACCTTGTACACACACGGCTCTGCTTTGTACACCTCGTACACGCGGCTCTGCTTCGTACACCTCGTACACACACGGCTCCGCTCTGTACACCTCGTACACACATGGCTCGGCTCCGCTCAGTACACCTCGTACACACATGGCTCTGCTCCGTACACTTCATACACACACAGCTTTGCTACATCTACCCTGTAAACCCCTCCTGACCCCACACATACTTCCCTCATCCAGCACCATGACAACCAGAACAGCAGAGTCCTGCAGACATCAAGAAGCAGGGCTGTGCGCACAGGACCTGTGATGAGGTCCAGGAGGGGCAGAGTCAGGGGTTACTTGATCAGGGGTCTGGACAAAGGCTCCTGATCATGTGATCCCCTGACTCCTCCCCTCCTGTGACCTCATCACAGGTCCTGTGAACAGAGAAGAGAGCAGCCAAGCGACGCTGTGGGTGGCTGAGGGGGGGGTCTCATGCTAGGGTGAGAATGGGGTGGGGGGGCGTGTCGGCTTATCTCCGTGGACAGAAAAATCCGGGGAGGGTTGGAAACTATAACCGCCATGCACGCAGAGGGCCGGCGGCAGGAACAACAGCCAGGCCAGTGGCCGCATCAGCTGGCAAGCGGCCAGATGAGCGGGCGCTGCCGCCCGCTGCCCATATGATAGAGATAGAGAATAGAGATAGAGAATATATATATATATATATATATATATATATATATATATATATATATATATATATCTATATATATATTATGATATTAGATAGAGATATAGCGATATAGAGAGGGATATAGAGATAGAGCGATAGAAAGATATAGAGATGGATAGATATAGATAGAAAGATAGATATAGAGATAGATAGATATGGAGATTGATAGATATAGATAGATATAGAGATAGATAATGGATAGATAAATAGAGAGATAGATATAGAGATATATAGATAATAGAGCGATAGAGATAGATATAGATAATAGAGATAGATAGATATAGAGATATAGATAATAGATATAGAGATAATAGATAGATATAGATAGATAAAGGTAGAGATAGATAGATATAGATAATAGAGATGTATAGATATAGAGATAGATATAGAGATAGATATAGCGATAGATAGATATAGATCGATAGAGATAGATATAGAGAGATAGATATAGAGATAGAGCGATAGAGATAGATAGAGAAAGATAGATATAGATAATAGAGAGATATACATATATATAGAGATAGATAGAGATATAAAAAAAAACACAATACTCACCTCTCCTCCTCGTTCCCACGCTGA
Organism: Dendrobates tinctorius; assembly: GCF_039654945.1. Classification (NCBI taxonomy): domain Eukaryota; kingdom Metazoa; phylum Chordata; class Amphibia; order Anura; family Dendrobatidae; genus Dendrobates; species Dendrobates tinctorius. Next base: position 14,548,217 of record NW_027361679.1, on the reverse strand, counting down.
TTCCGGCAGCCGGCTTCAGTGTCAGGAGCTGCCCCCTCTGCCAGACACACAGCGGGTGCGCGATGTAGTGATGGCATCGCGTACTGGCTGTGAGTCAGGAGCAGAGGGGACTGAGGGCGGCGCCGGCCCTGATTTACAGATGCAGAGCAGCTTACTGGGCTGGGGCGGGGCCTCTGGGGGTGGCGACTGTGAAATGATATTCACTGCTTCACAGTGAATATTCATTTCTCTTTAGCAGCGGGGACAGGGGCTCCTGCCTCCTGTCACCTGCTGCTGCTCCACTGGCAGGGGCCCCCATAGCAGCTGCATGGTGTGCGACACACCACTGCCTGGGGGCCCCTGGAGCAGCGGGGGCCCTAGGCAACTGCTGGCCCTGTATGCCAACAGGTGCCAGGGCCCACCAGATGCCATGGCCCACCGGAGAATTCTCCGGTGGGCCAGTCCGACGCTGCGCACACACATATATGTATACCTACCAGGTGTTGCTAATTTACTTGTGCAGATCCCAGGACAGTGCTGTAGGAGCAACCATGATGCGTAGGAGGTGACACAGACAGGGGTGCAGGCATCTTCCTGCCCATGGTGTGACATCTGCTGTGCTGGGAAATGGCCCCTCCCCCTCACTCTCAACTTTTAACCTGACACTGCAGTGAGAGAGGGGGAAGATTGGAGGGGATTTGGGAGACGTGCAGGGACTACAGAGGACGCACAGCATTATTCACTGTAAGTAATACTGTAAACCATCTGTGCACTTCATAAAGGGCCTGCAGATGCAGGGGGACCCCTTTGTGGGTGGGGGCCCTAGGCATCTGCCTTGTCTGCCTGCCCCAAATGCTGACCCTGGCTAAAGATGGGGTTAGGGGTGTGTTGGGGCTCGGGTTATGGTTAGGGTTGGGATTAGGGTTAGCGGTGTGTTGGGGTTAGGGTTGGAGTTAGAATTGGGGGTTTACACTATTTAGGTACATCAGGAGGTCTCCAAACGTGACATAGCGCCACCATTAATTCCAGACAATTTTTTGTTCAAAAAGTAAAACGCCGCTCCTTCCATTCTGAGCCCTGCCATGCACCCAAACAGTGGTTTTCCCCCACATACAGGGTATTGGCATACTCAGGAGAAATTGCACAACAAATTTTGTGGTCCATTTTCTCCTCATACCCTTGTGAAAATTAAAACATTGGTTCCAAAGTAAACTTGTTTGTGAAAAAAGTATGTAAATTTTTTCCTTCCACAGTGCTTTAGTTCTCGTGAAGCACCTGAAGGGTTAGTAAACTTCTTGAATGTGGATTTGCGCACCTTGAGGGCTTCAGTTTTTAGAATGGTGTCACTTTTGGGTATTTTCTGTTATATTGAGCCCCCTAAAAAAATGGTTTTGTAAAGTTTGTTGGGAAAATAAGAAATTGCTGGTCAACGTTTAACCCTTATAACGTCCTAACAAAAAAAAAATAGTTTTCAAAATTATGCTGATGTAAAGATGACATGTGGGAAATCTTATTTATTAACTATTTTGTGCGATATTACTTTCTGATTTAAGGGCACAAAAATGTAAAGTTTGAAAATTGCAAATTTTCTAATTTTTTTTCATAAATTCAAGTTAAAGCGAAGAAATGTTACCACTAACATGAAGTACAATATGTCACGAAAAAACATTCTCAGATTCAGTGGGATATGTTGAAGCATTCCAGAGCTATAACCTCATAAATTGGTAGTGGTCAGAATTGTAAAAATTGGCTTGGTCATTAAGTACCAAATTGGCTCTGTCACTAAGGGGTTAACAATTAAAAGTTCTGCTTTACTTTGGATTGGTTAAAATGGGATTTTTTAACCATTGACTGCTGGATTTAAAATATTAGTTAATCCCTTTTGCTACGATTGAGTAATTTTAGTGTAACCTCTTAGAGGACAGGGACTGGTGTAAAAAGTAGAACTTGTGTGCAGAAAACCAGAAACAAGGGCCAACACACCTGTTAGTGTGAGTGTAATATGCAGGTGCACATGTAATCTGTGGTCATCAACAAACAAAACCTAGAATAAAACAATGCATAGACACACTGCAGCCAGTAAATAAATAGTAAGCAGTAACGCAAAACAACATAGGGTACTTGGTTAACATTTTTATTTATCGAAAAAGCATAAAAGCCATCTCACCGCAACAATGTTTACCCAATCAGTATGGTCTCTAACTCCAGTGACTCACCTCGCTATGTGACGACAAGGTCACAAAATAGACAAGGGCAGAAAAGGACCAGTGTTAGGACCTCCTTGTGAAAAGCTGCTTATACAATGGTGGACAGTACAGGTATATAATGAGTACAATAATGTAAAGCAAAACCAAAAACAATTGTCAGACCACCTGTTAGTATAAGGCAGATTGCACATGTATGCTGTGCCGTCAGCAAAGAAAACCTAGAATAAATACATACTATGTAAGGACGCTGTAGTAGAATCATAGAATCGTAGAGTTGGAAGGGACCTCCTGGGCCATCTGATCCAACCCCCTGCTCAAAGCAGGATTCGCTAAATCATCCCAGACAGATGTCTGTCCAGCCTCTGTTTGAATACTTCTATTAAAGGAGAACTCACCACCTCTCGTGGCAGCCTGTTCCATTCATTGATCACTTTAACTGTCAAAAAGTTTTTTCTAATATCTAATCTGTGTCTCCTCCCATTCAGTTTCATCCCATTGCTTCTAGTCTTTCCTTGTGCAAATGAGAATAAAGATGATCCTTCTGCAATGTGACAGCCCTTGAGATATTTGTAGACAGCTATTAAGTCTCCTTTCAGTCTTCTCTTCTGCAAGCTAAACATTCCCAAATCCTTCAACCTTTCCTCATAAGACAGGGTTTGCAGACCGGTCACCATTCTGGTCGCTCTTTTCTGAACTTGCTCCAAATTGTTGATGTCTTTTTCAAAAGGTGGCGCCCAAAACTGGACACAGTATTCCAGATGAGGTCTGACCAAAGAGGAGTAGAGGGCAATAATTACTTCACGTGATCTAGACTGTATGCTTCTTTTAATACATCCTAGAATTGCATTTGCCTTTTTTGCTGCTGCTTCACACTGTTGACTCATATTCAGTCTGTGATCTATTAGTATACCCAAGTCTTTTTCACATGTGCTGTTGCTTAGCCCTATTCCTCCCATTCTGTATATGCTTTTATCATTTTTATTGCCCAGATGTAGTACTTTGCATTTTTCCCTGTTAAAAAACATTCTTTTAGTTACTGCCCACTGCTCCAGTTTATTTATATCTTTTTGAATCCTCTTCTCTAGTATTAGCTATCTCTCCAAGCTTTGTGTCATCAGCAAATTTAATCAGTTTACCCTCAATCCCCTCATCTAAATCGTTGATAAAGATGTTGAACAATACAGGGCCCAGGACAGAGCCCTGTGGTACCCTACTTGAGACATTCTTCCAACTGGATGTGCAGCCATTTACGACCACTCTTTGGGTCCGATCACTAAGCCAGTTATGAATCCACCTAACAGTTGCCTTGTCCATTCCATACTTAGCCATTTTTTTTAATAAGGAATTGTGTGAGATACTTTGTCAAATGCTTTGCTGAAGTCAAGATATACTATATCTACAGCATTTCCCTGATCCACCCAATCAGTGATTCTGTCATAGAAGGAAATTAAGTTAGTCTGACATGACTTATTAGTTACAAACCCATGCTGACTTTGTTTAATCACTTCATTCTTATCCAGATACTTACATACATGTTGTTTAATAATTTGTTCAAAGATCTTTCCTTGTATAGAAGTCAGACTCACTGGCCTATAGTTGCCTGGGTCCACCTCCTTCCCCTTTTTGAAGATGAAAACATGAGGGCAGGTCAAGCAGCAGCCATTCTAGGATTTTAGTGCCTAAAGATATGAGATCAGCGCACACATATAATTATTAAATATAGAGGATATAAAGTCCTAAATCTGATTGTGGAGTGTTAATGCACTGCTATCTCCTTCAGTACTCTGGGGTGTAATTCATCTGGACCTGGAGACTTGAATTCATTTAGGTTAGCTTAGTGTTTCCTCACTATCTTTCTGTTTATAGATATCCTGGATTCTTCTATTCCCTTATAGGACAGTGAAGAACAGTTGATGTTACATTTCCTTTCTGAGAGAAAACAGATGCAAAATAGGAATTTAAAAGTTCGGTCTTCTCAACATCCTGTCTTACCATTTCATCAATTTCATCCTGTAAAAATCCTATAGCATCTTTGACTTTTCTTTTACTTTTGACATATCCCCAAAATCCTTTATTATTGCTTTAGACGTCTCTTGCAAGCCTCAATTCATTGTCAGTTTTAATAATCTGATTTGTGCCCTGCAAGTTCTGCAGACAGCATTATATTTTTCTTTAGATATGCCTCCCTCTTTCCATTAAATAATAACACATAAATAATAACACATGTAAAAAAAAAAGGAACTCACAAAAAAGCTCCCTGCTAGAAACAAATGGATTGACTTACTGCAAATTGACTTCAATTCGAATTTTCCAACATTTGCATATCCTGACGAACTTGAACAATTTTTATTTCTGTTCACAAGGATCACAAATAAGAGAAATGACCCAGCTCCAGTTTGCATACTGTAGAAGATTGCATCAACCCGGACAGGGTCACCTATTGTCATGGCCATGCAGTAGTCCCCATAATGGTTTGCAGCTATCACATCACATCACATTTCATGGTCTAGTGCAGCCGAACAGGATGGACTTCACAAGGACTATAAAACATGAGGGCAGGTCAAGTAGCAGCAATTCTAGGATTTTAGTGCCTAAAGATATGAGATCAGCGCACACATATAATTATTACATATAGAGGATATAAAGTCCTAAATCTGACTATGGAGTGTTAATGCAGTGATGAAAAACATTGAAAATGGGAGTGATATTCTCAGTCTGTGACTAGTAATACACAGATTCAAGAAATAAGGAGGTGCTGGACCTGCATAGTCAGTGTGACTGGGAGTTGATTGATCTCTTATATACTATAGTAACAGCACCTAATAGCATTTATTTCATTCCTCCCACACTCCAAACAATGAGGGTAGTTTAATTTTGTGTTTTTTGTTGAAAGGGGTTCAATTTATATGAGCTAATTAGGAAGTCTCTGATTGTTATGCACATCTGTTCCGGGCATTTTGAGGCTTTGCAGTATTGAGATTTGTGGCCTCTCATGTATAATAATTCAAACAAAAAGTGTCATTGCTGTCCCTTGCAAACATTCAGATTATACAAAGAATTTTCACAACCAGTTTTCAGAGTAAAATTGCTATTTTGGTTGCTCTTGGAAACTCTGGCATTTTTTGGTAAGACAGTTTCCATCTCTGAGGGGTGTTGCATACAGTGTTCCTCCTGTTACAGGCTGGATAAAGCGTTCTCATTGTAGGTCGGTGCCCTGTTTTTCCACCTGCGTGCTCTGTACAGGTGATTTGGACTAGTTCATGACACCCAGGGAAGCAGCTAATGATGCCTTGAACCAGAGAAAAGCCAGGATAATGCAGCGTCACAGAGGAATGCCATTTTGCAGATAGGAGGAAAAACTGCTGTGTTAATTTTTTAGTTTTTTTCTTGAGTTTGTCTGAGAGAATAAATCTGATTGAATTAAGCAATTCTTGTTTTAAAAATGTAAACATAATAAATAAATGTCATCCTTTTGGTTTCCTTTCCTGAAAGCTTAATCATTGGCATAGATGTGTTCATTAATCAGCAAGAATGACGCTTCCTAGAAAGATTACATCAGAGGGGCAAAGTGGGTCTGCTCTGTGGGCTGTCTCTATTTCTGTGCACTAATTTGAAGGTAATGACTCATATAATACATTTCTGAGTCACTGATTCCCAGACCCTTACTATATCCCCCAATCATAGATTCTATGAACATGTCTAAATGCCATCCCTTTGTGCAATGTGAATGGTGGCACCCTATGGGAGACTGAATATACTGTACAGCCAGGAATCTGCACCAGTGAAAGTAATAAGCTGCTGAATGGAGTAAATACAGTATCAGGCGCAGTCGATGTAATCAGCTAGACATATAAACTATGTTTGTAATGCTGTAAGCAAAGACTGTTTGGGTCTGTTGCTGAACAAAAGAAGTGATAATTCCTCCTTCGGTGCCAAGTGCTTTGGAGTATGTGGAAAATCTTTTCAGACCAGTATTTTTATTGCAAACAGATTGAAGCTTATTAGCCACCGTGAAAGAGTTTCTGTGCAGTTTAATTATACATATATAATTCAAATGCGGTATGTAAATTCTAGAGATGAGCTGATTTATTTGAGTGGTATTGAATTCTCAGTAAATTTTATAAAAATTCAGATTCTTCGGAATACAAATGTTTTGGTTTCTTTCACTCTGCATGAATTCATCAAAATGGCATCCAGCTGGCCTCCATTTGAACTGTAGAGGACTGGCAAAAGGCTAAATAAAAAAAAAAAAATAATACTCATTTCATCACTCAACACTTCCACTGCATTAGCAGCCCACCGTCTAGTCTTCTGTTCCTCTTCTTTTTGCCTTACACATTCGTGAACATTCTCTTTGACCTACTTTACTTTTATTCCAGGGCTTCTGACACTGAGTAGGCCTTTGATGCCATAGTGCATTGTGTCATAGCAGCGTGCATCATGATGTTGCCATGTTCATCCCCCGAGATGGAGACTAGACTTCACGCGACGCATGTCATAACGTGATGGCATGGTGTGCAGTGACCTCAGAGGCCTACTCAGTGCCAGAAGCTTCTGTTGGCAGGCTGCAGGGATAGCGGAAAAGGTGACCTGTGAGATAAATATTTATTTTCTTTAAATCCAAAAGTTTATCACAGTCTAGGTTCTGGAGAGATCCCCTTAGCATAATAAGAAACATTTTATTTGCATCAAATAATTTAGATGCAATTCAAATTTCCATTTTAATTCTCATAAATTTGGTATATTTTGGTAGATTTGACCATCTCTATATTTTCTATTGCACATGGTTCTCAGTCACACCTAACTTCTACTGTGTTGCCACATCACTCTATTTTGCCATGTACTGTAACCCCTTAGCCAATGTTGATTGAAAAGAAGAAATATTATTTTGGACCAGGCTTGATTTTCAATTAAATTATCAAAATATACCGAATATAGATTTTTTTTTGAGAAATGCAATCAAAAATTCAGATTGGTAGTGAAGATTTTTTTTCAAAAAAGTTATGATTTATTACAAAGCTAGGGAAAAAATCCCAAACAAACATGCAGGCATGGGCACACACAAGGGTCTCTGTCCTTAATACATGTGACTCTAGTCACTACTCGTGGGCAAAGCCGTGAGGCTGGGCAGTAAAGAGGTCCAAGGTCAGATACCAAGAGGGCTCATCATAAACAAAGGGATAAGGGCAAAGGCATACTCAGACTACAGTCCGTGGTCAGAATTCAGGGAAGGTAGCAGATTAACCCCTTTCCTACATTAGATGTACTATTCCGTCCATGGGACCTAAGTCCCAAGGACGGAATAGTATGTCTAGTGCGATCAGCTGCGCTCACGGGGGAAACGCAGCTGATCGCGGCCGGGTGTTAACTGATTATCACAGCTGACACCTGGCACTATGTGTCAGGGGCGGTCACGGACCGCCCCCGACACGTTAACCCCTGGCACACTGCGATCAAATACGATCGCAGTGTACCAGGGGTTTAGGGAAGCATCGGGAGGGGGCTCCCTCCGTGCTTCCATGAGACCCCCCACAGCAGCGCGATGTGCAGCACTGCTGCGGGGGTCTCCTTCCCTGCAGGTCTCCGAATCCAAAATGGCTGTGGGGACCTTCGGGGGCCTGCAGGGAGGCGGCTTCCTCATGCCTGCAAAACGCCGGCATGAGGAAGCCTGCAGCACTGCCTGTGACAGATCGCTGATCTGTCACAGGCAGTGCTGCAGGCTTCCTCATGCCGGCGTTTTGCATCTGTCACAGCGATCTGTGATGTGACAGATCAGCGTTCTGTCACATGACAGCTATGTCCCCCCCTGGGACATTGTAATAAAGTTAAAAAAATTGTAAAAATAATTTATAAAAAATCACTAAATAAATTAAAAAAAATAATCCCTAAAAAACTAATAAATTCATTTTTTGAAAATAAAAAAAAACAATAAAAGTACATATATTTGGTATTGCTGCGTCCGTAACGACCCGCCCTATAAAACTGTCCCACTAGTTAACACCTTTATTGAACCCCTTAAAAAATAAAAACAAAAAACAAAGCAAAAAATAAAGCTTTATCATCATACCGCTGAACAAAAAGTGCAATAACGCGCGATCAAAAAGAAGGTTATAAATAACCATGGTACCGCTGAAAATGTCATCTAGTCCCGCAAAAAACGAGCCACCCCACAGCATCATCAGCGAAAAAATAAAAAAGTTATAGCCCGCAGAATAATGCGATGCAAAAATAATTAATTTTTTTTATATAATATAGTTTTCATTGCATAAAAGCGCCAAAACATAAAAAAAGACATATGAGGTATCGCTGTAACCGTACTGACCCGAATAAAACCGCTTTATCAATTTTACCGCATGCAGAACGGTGTAAACGTATCCCCCAAAAGAAATTCATGAAACGCTGGTTTTTGTTCATTCTGCATCCCAAAAATCGAAATAAAAAGCGATCAAAAAATGTCACGTGCCCGAAAAAGGTATCAATAAAAACATCAACTCGTCCCGCAAAAAATAAGACCTCACATGACTCAGTGGGTCAAAATATGGAAAAATTATAGCTCTCAAAATGTGGTGATGCATAAACTATTTTTACAATAAAAAGAGTCTTTTAGCGTGCGACCGCTGCCAAAAATAAAAACCCGCCAGAAATAGTAAATCAAACCCCCCATTATCACCCCCTTAGCTAGGGAAAAGTAATAAAATAAAAAAATATTTATTTCCATTTTCCCATTAGGGCTAGGGTTAGAGTTAGGGCTAGGGTTGTGTTGGGGTTAGGGGTGGAGTTAGAATTGGGGAATTTCCACTGTTTTGGCACATCAGGGGCTTTCCAAACGCGACATGGCGTCAGATCTCAATTCCAACCAAAAAAGTCAAATGGCGCTGCTTCCCTTCCGAGCTCTGCCATGTGCCCAAATAGTGGTTTACTCCCACATATGGGGTATCAGCGTACTCAGGACAAATTGCACAATAACTTTTGTGGTCCTGTTACTCTTGAGAAAATAACAATTGGGGGTGAAAAGATCATTTTTGTGGAAAAAATATGATTTTTTAATTGTACGTCTGTACGTTATAAACTTCTGTGAAGCCTTTGGGGCTTCAAAGTGCTCACCACATATCTATACAAGTTCCTTGGGGGGTCTAGTTTCCAAAATGGGGTCACTTGTGGGGGGTTTCCACTGTTTAGGCACAACAGGAGCTCTCCAAACTTGATATGGCTTCCAATCTGAATTCCAGCCAATTTTGCAGTGAAAAAGTCAAACAGTGCTCCTTCCCTTCCAAGCTCTGCCATGCGCCCAAACAGTGGTTCCTCCCACATGTCAGGTATCGGTGTACTTTTGACAAATTGCACAATACCTTTTCCAGTTCAATTTCTCCTGTTACCCTTGGTAAAATAAGAAAATTGAACCTGAAGTAATTTTTTTTGTGAAAAAAAGTTAAATGTTCATTTTTTTTTTTTAAACATTCAAAAAATTCCTGTGAAGCACCTGAAGGGTTAATAAACTTCTTGAATCTGGTTTTGAGCACCTTGAGGGGTTCAGTTTTAGAATGGTGTCACTTTTGGGTATTTTCTATCATATAGACCCCTCAGAGTAACCTCAAATGTGATGTGGTCCGTAAAAATAAAATGGTGTTGTAAAAATGAGAAATCGCTGGTCAACTTTTAACCCTTATAACTTCCTAACAAAAAAAAAATTTGGTTCCCAAATTGTGCTGATGTAAAGTAAACATGTGGGAAATGTTACTTATTAAGTTTTTTGAGTGCCATATCTCTGTGATTTAAGAGCATAAAAATTCAAAGTTGGAAAATTGCAAAATTTTCAAAATTTTTGCCAAATTTCTGTTTTTTTCACAAATAAATGCAAGTTATATGAATGAAATTTTACCACTAACATGAAGTACAATATGTCACAAGAAAACATTGTCAGAATCGCCTAGATCCGTTGAAGCGTTCCTGAGTTATTACCTCATAAAGGGACAGTGGTCAGAATTGTAAAAATTGGCCCGGGAGTTAAAGTGCAAACCACCCTTGGTAGTAAAGGGGTTAAGACAAAAAAGCAAAGCAAACAGATGTCAAAGGCAAAGTCCATGGCTGGGCAATGAAGATCAAATACAGGAACACAGAGAACCGATCAAACGCACACCATTTGAGCAAATCTACAACTGGCACCAGTTGGAGGCAGAGAGGCAGCTACATAGCTAGATAATCACTCGAATAGCAGACACATGGAGGAAGACCGGCACGCCTTTTAGTATATTGGACAGCTGAATTGTCAATCACTGCTGCCAGACACATCATTAGGTGGAGTCATGACAATATGACATGCAGGATCGGAGTGATGAGCTAAAGGTACTGTCACACTTAGCGATGTACCAGCGATCCCGACCAGCGATATGACGCAGATCTCACCAGCAACATCGCTGGGGATGGGGGTTGCTACTTACCTGTCACACTAGGTGATCCTGCGTCCTCCCGCCCGGCTCCACGCTCGTCTCTCCACAGGAAGCGCCGCAGGAAGCTGACGACGAGAAACAGTCCTGGACGTTCTCGCGCGATCAGCGATAACCAGCGGGGGAGCGGGTCGTAGGTAAGTATCAGACAGCGATGTCGCTAGCAATATCGCTATAACGTCACAAGTTATAGCGATATTGCTAGCGATATCGCTTAGTGTGACTACCTTAAGTAAGCAAAATATTACAAATTCAGTGGTCCAGAGTCCATCATAACTCCACTGTGTGGAGACAGCACCTTCCCCACATGTATTGCCAAATATAAATAGCCTCCTCAGGGGTAATCAAACTGTGAGGCTATGCATCTTACATACTTTTTTACTAATCCTACCTTCTAATAGTGTTTCACAAAATTCAGAAATGAACCGAAAATCACAGAATAAATTTGTCTGGTTCACCTTTTAATCTCTGGTTTCAGGTTTTCTCAAGTCCCTTATTATGTCTGATTTTTATTGATGTCGTAGAATGGTTAATCTGTGTGACTGAACCTAGACGTAACTGCTCTGTAAGGGCAACAGGCTATTGCATCTAAATGTGGATACCTGACAAATGTTGTCTATCAACTGCAATTAAAGCAGCACGTGTAAATGATATCACTACTCATGTGCATATTTAGTCTACAAGTTCGGGTATACACAGTATATTCTTACGTTGCACATATACTCCCCCTACATGACTGGATATAATTGCAGTTGGATCGGTACACGTGCACTTTTGGCTTCTACAAAAATGTAATGCAAAATTAAAAACACAAGCTGGTCCCTGTCTACAGAATAAATTTTTCCTTTCCCCCTTATAAACTTCATCTGTTTCCCTTCAGCGCATCAAAGTATAAGATCAAAATTCTACCCCAAATAAATCTTCATTATCAGCGATAAATAAGATAATGTGAGCCAAGGACTTAAATTCAATGGAATGAGAACATTTACAGCCAATTGATCCTTCACGCACCAGAGAGTACACTAAAACCAAGAATGTAAAGCTTGTCTCATGGTTAGCGTAAGGTGATCATAAACTTCCCCCATACATATAAAATACATTTTAACATACTTTTCTAGTAATGTATGTGTCCTGTCTATTTTAAGTAAATTTTAAAGAGAAACTCAATTTTATTTTTATTAAGGGAATTAGGAGGAGGTGACTTCTGTGAACAACATTGCAGAATGCTTTTGCAGGTAGCTGCTGCCTAAATATATAGGATACGTTGATTTTGGCTACTCGGTGACGCGCCCATAGAGTGTCTTTATGGGAATCTGTCACCTCATTTTTGGCCTATGAGATGCGGCAACAGCCATCAGGGGCTTATCTACAGCATTCTGTAATGCTGTAGATAAGCCCCCGATGTAACCTGAAAGATAAGAAAAACGATTTAGATTATACTCACCGGGGGGGCGGTCCAGTCCGATGGGTGTCGCGGTCCGGCGCCTCCCATCTTCTAGCGATGACGTCCTCTTCCTTGCTTCTGCTACGGCTCCTGTGCAGGCATACTTTATCTGCCCTGTTGAGGGCAGAGTAAAGTACTGCAGTGCGCAGGAGCCGGACCTCTCTGACCTTTCCCGGCACCTGTGCACTGCAGTACTTGGGTCTGCCCTCAACAGGGCAGATAAAGTATGCCTGTGCTGGAGCTGCGGCAGAAGTAAGGAGGAGGACGTCATCGCTAGAAGATGGGAGACGCCGGACCGGACCTCGACATCCATCGGATCGGACCGGATCCCGGGTGAGTATAATATAACTCGTTTTTCTTATCTTTCAAGTTACTTCGGGGGCTTAGCTACAGCTTTACAGAATGCTGTAGATAAGCCCCTGATGGCTGTGGCCGCATCTCATAGGCCAAAAATGAGGTGACAGATTGCCTTTAAGTTGTTAAATAGGGCCCTCTCTGCTGTTGGCTGGGTAAAAAAAACATAATATCTCCAAGAAACTGAGTATTTGTTCTCCACATCTCTTGGATATGATATGTGAACACTCCAATAAACAATTACAGATCTCTCCATGCTGGGTCTGACATTTAGAATAGGATAAAAATGTGAGGGATTCATCTTGGTCTATCTTCCTGGCATGACATAAGCTCTATGAAGCACCGTCAAGGCCATGGAATTGTGATTATCATATGAGAGTATTGTATTCTAATTGTAGTGTCAAATAGATGTTGTACCGATCGAGTGAGTGATTGGAAACACCATTTGCCTAGATCTGGACCTATACAGTATATTAGACCATTTGATTTCTGTTTTACTGACTTTAGAAATAGAACTTAAATGATGTTGTTTGTGCGTTTACTGAGATTTAGTCTAAGCGGTTTTTTAACTCTTCAGTAATTGGGGCCATAGCAACTTGTGTAAGCTTTTTAATGTGGAGGTACACAAATTCATATCCCTCTAATGGAGGGAATTTAGCAACCGCTTCACTAAATGCAAGGATGGTCTAGCTACTGGTTAACATGTCAGACACATTTTCTCATCCATCCTCTGCCAGATCTGAAATTTTACAGGGTCTACCCCACCAAAAATTCTGTGATGTCTATGAATGGGTCCAGGATAGTTTCATGGGAATTCAGTTAACAAACTTTTCTAGAAGTCCTCCAAGCTATTATGGTGCCCCAGATTAGGGCATTATCACTTTCTTTGCTTTTTTGTTATCCTCTGCAATAGGAGAGACATGCAGTTTTACTTATCTTAGCTTTGTAAGGGCTTGTGTTTTGCTGGAAAAGTTGTATTTTTAAAAGGCTCAATTTCAAGCACAATGACAATATATAGCGTATTGTATAACATTTATATATTTTTGGGTGGGATATAGAAAATAATTGTTGTGTTATTGTTTTTTGGCTCCCATATTTTATGGTGTTTGCTGTGTGGCATATATCACTTTATTCTTTGGGTTATAATGATTATGTGGTTTCCAATTTTTAATGTATTTTTTATTTTTGCACAATAAAGAAATCTTAAAGGAACTATATTTGTTTTGGTTTCCAAGAGCCATAATATTTTCCATCTACTCAGCTTAATGATGATTCTTATATATTAGCTACAATGGGGAGCAACCACAATAAATGCCTCTATTGTTTTTAATGGAGACCGTGTCATGGATCATTCTCAGCTAAGGCAGAGCTGAAGGGCACGCAAAGCCACAGTATGACACCATTTTTCCTTTAACCCCTTCACGATATGACGTATACTTACGTCGTATGTAGTGTTCCTGACTTTGATACAGGCTCTGATGCTGAGCCCCCATCTTTCCCCACACATTACAGCTGAATTAATCAGCTGTCATGTGCCTTTAACAGCTGTGGGTGGAGTGGTGCGCCGTTCTCCACTGTTAACCTGTTAAATCCCGCTGTCAGTCTCTGTGATCAATGTGATGCGATCGCAGGGCGCCAATGAGTTGTCATGACAGCCAAGGGTCTGCTAAAGACCTCCGTGTTTGTCATTAAGATAATTCTATGAACATCGTCTCGTGGACGGAATTAATAGGAGATTGTAATTATATCTATAAATAGTGGTACTAAAGCCCTTCTATGTGTAGAACAGGCGATCTGACAATCGCAGCTCCACGTCTCCTAAGGGAGCTATTGAATAAGTTTTTTTTAAAAAATATAAAAACACAAACGTTCAAATCACCCCCCCCCGTCCCATTGAAAATAAAACATAAAAACCCTTATCCCGCTTAATAGGAAATCTTTAAATAAAACTATCTCAGAAGATATGCTCACCTACGGCGAAAAAACCCTCTCATGGTGGGGTAAAATCATCACTTTTAAAGCATACATTCTCACCAAAATAATATATCTTTTCAGGTCGCTACCCTTGCCCATCTCTACCTCTTTCCTTATGAATTTACAAATCAGAACCATCAACTTCATCTGGGGAGGTAAGAAGGCAAGGGTTGCCACAAACATTCTCTACAATAACAGGAGATTCGGTGGAGCTGGCTTGCCAAATATATCAGCATATTATTTCTCTTTTCTAAAGCCTTCCTTGGTGGCCACTTCCCGACCCTCCAGCGTGGTATAATCTCGAATGCTTACTAAACAACAACAATTCGCCTTCTCGCCTTATACTAGAATCAATTCTCCTCAAAAAAGAACATTCACCTTCACATCCCATCTTCCGTGCTACACTAGACGCATGGAAAGCACTCGCTAAAACAAAAAGAGGCCTCAATAACAATAACCCACTAAGATCCCTCTCACTTCACATCATCACCTCCCTTTTTGATCAAGAATTAGCTCCTATTTGGGCTGACCACGGCATCAAGAAACTCAAAGACCTCCATGGAGAACACTCTAACATCCCTTTCAGTGTCATAAAAGATGGATTCAAGGTCTCCTCCTCCTCGTTCTACGATTACATTATTTTAATAAACCTCATAGCAAAATTCATGAAAAAGAATCTGAAACCCTCAGAACCTGCCATTAACCTTTTTAATAATAAAATCCACAAAATCTTCCTGAGTGTTTCTTACATCTATATGTGGATTAACAAAAGCTACAAGTTTGTTAAAACAAGCAACATAATAAAATGGGAGCAGGAACATGCCTGCTCTATCTCCATGTCCGCTACCATATCAATGTCCCTCCAAAAAACACACCACAAGATTCTCACACGCTGGTATCATACCACAGCAAAACTATCAAAAATCAATCCAGAAAACTCCTCACTATGTTGGAGAGGATGCGGACATTACGGAAACCTACTGCATATGCTCTGGTACTGTCCACTAATTAAACCACTATGGAGAGACGTATCCCTCCTCATTAATTCTCTTCTTCCCAAGCCTATTACCCTCTCCCCCCAGCTAGCCTTATTGTCCCTCAACTCTCAAGACATAAACCACTCATTTATCCCCTTAATCATCCACATCCTTCTAATCACTAAATGTTCCAACGCCTTCCATTGGAAAAGACCTGATGTCCCCAAAATTCAGGACATAACGGAACGAATATCACTCCACAAGTCCTTTGAATTTAAAATGGCCACTGTCAACAATAACTTCGACAAATACACAAGTAAATGGTTCAGATGGATCACTTTATATCCTTTAAGGTAAAGACATATTGTATCTGCGTTTTTTTCAAGACTACTGATTTAAGCTGTTGATTACTGCTCTGTGTAGTTACTGGATTCACTTACATGACTGCATAACTTACTGTTTTGATTCACAAAATGTTATATGATCAGGAGTTTAACAGGACCACTTGGTCCTTCCCTTTTCAACCCTCTCTCCATCCCCTCCCCCCCTTCCCTCCCTTATTCTCCCTCCCTATTATTGTTGAAAATCCTTCAATAAAATTATTTGGAAAAAGAAAATAAAACATAAACACATATTTGGTATCATAAATGAAAATGGAGTGCTGACTTCATAAATATAAATGAATCAATTTTATTAATCACAATCATTTATAAAAAAAAATAAGAGGTGTACATGAAGAAGGAAACATCAAGTGTCACCTAGGGAACAGTCAGAATAATTGGGCTGTCACAGTAAAGAGGAATCATTCTAGCATATATAAGAATAATACTGTGAGTCAAGCATATAAGAGTCTCTATCAGTATATAATGTAAATACAGCACATATGGAGAGGTATCTGCAAAGAAGTAAAAGTGATATAAATAAGGTGCCTCCATATCCTAATGATATACTTTTCCTTACAAATAATGGTATAAATAGGCGATTCATACAGGTATAACTGGTAAGCTTGTTAGATCAATATATATTCCACTGAAGAAACAACTTACCCATGTTAAAGTACAAGTGCAATTCAATGTTCCCCGGGGCCGCCCCGACTCGCGTTTTGTATTCACTTTCTCCCAGGGGTTTCTTTTTATACTATCCGATTAATATATTCAGATAGGATATTCGGATTCTTCACATGATGAAAATACCTTCAACCTATCTATGCATTATGTTTGAAATTTTCTTAAACATATTTAGTATCACTGAATTCAGAAATGCACGATGTATCAAAATATTAAATAATCCGATAGGTAAATGGCTTAATGAGGGGAAAAATGAAACCTCAGAAGT
Organism: Dendrobates tinctorius; assembly: GCF_039654945.1. Lineage (NCBI taxonomy): Eukaryota > Metazoa > Chordata > Amphibia > Anura > Dendrobatidae > Dendrobates > Dendrobates tinctorius. The sequence goes on along the minus strand of NW_027361679.1, from coordinate 14,531,503 downwards.
TCATTTTTTTGGTTACTGCAATATTGCAATAAAATGCAATGAGAGGCAATCAAAACATTGTATCTACCCCAAAATGGTAGCAATAAAAATGTCAACTTGGTGTGCAAAAAATAAGCCCTCACACAGACCCAGATCATGAAAAAATGAAAAAACTTTACGGGTCTTGGTAAAATGTAACAAAAGCAAAACCTTTTTTTCATACAAAAATCTGAATTTTTTTCACCACTTAAATAAAAATTAAACTATACATGTTTGATATCTGTGTAGTCTAGTTGTGCTGACCTGGAGAATAATATTGCCAGGTCAGTTTTATCATACAGCGAAAATGGTAAATAAAAAAAACCCAAAAACTTTTGTGGAATTGCACTCTTTTTTGCATTTTTTTTCCCATTTTCCAGTACTCCTATATGATGAAATCAATAGTGCCATGCAAAAGTCCAACTCGTCTCACAGAAAAAAAGCCATCATATGGCTATATTGATGGAAATATAAAACAGTTATGGCTCTTGGAAGAAAGGGATGAAAAAATGAAACAGAAAATGAAGGTGACAGGGATAAGGGAGTCTAGGTATAGTACAAAAATTTGTCTGTTCATTGAAGAGTTGCATAATAAAAACTGTTGATGTACAGCAATTAAAATATAATTCTCTTTTGTGTTTTAACATAGGACTTTCAGAAATAGTGCGTGAACTTGAAACAGCCAGTAAGAATAAACAGAAGGGAAGCACTAAAGTCTGTGTGGCAGGTAAGTGATGTTTTTCTTTTAATACATTGAATGCTGCCTGAAACACTTTCTTCCAGCCACAATTTCTTTGATTGAAGCCTTTAGTTTGGGACAAACTATGTCAGCTATACTAAGCTTTCCTGCAAAACATTTGCAATGTGCGTTCTGACAATTGTGATGTTTGCAAGCTACAAGAACAATTGTAGAGGCAATTGTAGAGGCAATGCATCTACTTGACCAATAATGTGACCTTAATTAGGAGTAGGTGCAGAATAGAGGACTGTGACTTGGTTTTAGTTGATTTTTTGTATTTTGCATCAGCGCAAATTTAATCATAATGGTATCCAACATTTTTCTGAACCATAAAGGGACATCAAAAGGTTAAAAAGGTAAAAAAATGTTAAACTTACCTTGTTGCGCACCTCTCCAGCTCCTCCACTTTTCACCACCGCCTGTCTGGTCCTTGTCACATCTTGTGATCACCGCAGTTCGTGTTGAAATCCCTGGGCCTCCCATGCTGTTCTGGTAATTATCAGAGCCTCTCCCGCTAGGAACGGGACTGTTCTGCATATCTGCATGTAATGTCACGGCACACACTGTGACGTCATGATCTTCTATGCGCTTGCATAGAATGCTCCTGGGAATTTCAGCCCAGGAAATGCTCAGCGGTGAGGCGAGTATAAGGTATTTTTTTATTTTTTCAAATTACATTTATTATGCTCTGGAGTCATAATAAGGAGCATTGACTTTGCAAAGAATAACTTCTCTGTAAATCGAATTTCCCAGGAAAATCCACATGAACAAGTGAATTTGAATTTTCACAGAGACCAAAAAGAGCTATAGGGTGAGTTCTCATTTGTGCAAAAAACAAAAGCAGAAAAAGACGCCTTAAAATATAACTTTTGTTAAGAAGTTTTTAAAAAGTATCGCATGTATAAGTTAAGGATGCAGTACATATGCTATCTAACCTACAAACTAGCAAGTTAATAATAATGAAAAAATGTACAAAAAGTGGTACAATGCAAACACCAAAAGCAATCAAATGAAAAAAGTGGGGCAATAGGGGAGCAGAAGCTGCCACAGGAGCTCAAGAGAAAAAAAAACACTATGTGGGCTAATATGCACTAGAAATACCTAATGGATGCCCTACCTATCAGTAGAGGTTGGCACCCTAAGTTTCCACAGTATGGTGACCCCACTCTTTGGCAGCTAACTCTAAAATCCCTGGTGTACCCTAAACCTAATGTGCAGTAAAACAATAAGTAAACATTGTTATGGGCATGCAAATGGGTGGTAAGAAATTGCAGTGTCACAAAGACAATGTAACTTGACCCACACCCACAACCAGTATAGTTCAAATAATGGGTATCAGGTGGATAAATATACCTTCCTACCTCCTAGAGGTGGGTGTAAGATACTGGCCACTAGTTGCCTATTGAGTATGGAGACAAAGGGCATTGACACCAAAATATATAGTCAAATACCCCCATTCCATATAGTTCAAAAGTGTGACATTGCAATAGAAGACACATTTTTTTTTTCAAATGACGCTCTCAAAAAACAATGTAATCAAATGTCAACATAACTAATGCTAGCATGCAACCCTCTCCATAGAGGAATTTAAATATTCAATACTCATCTATGATGTGTAGTTGGCATGTCTTAGTCTGCATGAAGCTAGACCCATAGGTACTGTAGGTATCTCTTACAGTGTCCCTTTCAGAGAACAATGTCATCAAATGCCAACATAACCAATGCTGGCATGCAACACTCTCAATAGAGGCATAAAAATATTTACAGGGTATGCCATTTATATGGATAGACCTGGGTGGGCCATTTATAAAGTTGGATCCAAAATGGCCTCCATGGTCACCACCCATCTTGAAAAGTTTTCCCCCTCCCATATACCAATGTGCCACAAACAGGAAGTTGATATCACCAACCATTCCCATTTTATTTAGGTGTATCCATATACATGGACCACCCAGATGTATCCATATAAATGGCCTACACTGTAGTACTCATCTATGAGGTGTAGTAGGTATGTTGCAGTTCGCATGAAGCCAGATCCATAGGTATTGCTTTACAGTGTCCCAACGCGTTTCCCCCCACAGAAGCACTGGGATTCATCAGGGAATTGCTGGCTAAGAGCGATGGCCAATGCAGAGTAGGCAAAAGTATATAAATAAAACATATCCTTTAACAATAATAGTCTAAAAAAGGCCCTAAGCCACGATGCATAATAAACAACAACAAAAAAACATACATAAAGTGCAAGTGCTCCAAACAACCATGCTCTAGATAAAAACTGGCGCAATCTCACCAATGTAGAACATCCTTCATCCACTGATTTTCACTTCATATTCAGAATGTCTTTGACTCAGAACATAAAAAATCAGCAAGTATAATAGGGGGATTTTAGGGAGTACCTTTTTTTTTTTAGTATTTTACCATACTGTGTCGTGCCCCTGTATTGCTCTTGCTCTGACAATGGCAGTACCCTAGTGTGAACCTGTTATAAGTTACCCATAGGGACATGTAGCCTCCCCTACGCGCTTCTCCTTCCGTTCGGGGGGTTCATCAGGGGGTATAAATTTTTTTTTAAAATGATATGATATTGTCTGTAATGGCATCCTTGCAGTGGCAAGTAGAACTTCATAAAAAGCTGATTGTGTCAGCACCCCTGTCAGGGGAAAAGAATGAAATAGTTATAAATCATTCATTCACTTTGCTGTCATTTAAATAGTCCCTGGATCATTCCAGCGTCTGACCTCATTTCCGTATTATTAGGGGTAGCCATTGCTTCACACGTGCCAATAGAGTCAGTCAAGTGTATAATCCTCTATGTTCCGTGTGTCCTTGCATTTCAGTGGCGGAATGCTTACCTCATTTCCATATTCATCCACTACCATTACGTCCTGACCATGAGGTGATGAAACACCTACGTGCTTTCTGGCCGGACCGCAGACTTCCAGTTAGTCCACCTACGTAATCCTCTCTGCGTTCCAACAATGGAACGAACACCTCACTACTGGTCGGACCGTAAACTTCTAGTCAGACCGCCCACTTTATCGTCATTGCGTTCCAACAGTTGAACGCATACATACATTCCGGACTCTGGACCCCACAGCGCTTCTATACAATGTACACATCAGCATCCATACGTTAGGTATGTAATTGGAGTTTAAATGTCACATTAGGACATTGTAATCCCAGGAAACAAAAGTGGATGTAAATAAGAATAAGGTGTGAATTATATACATGATTATGGACTATTATATATTTATTCATCAGTGTAATAATCCCACAGGAACAACATGTCAACCAATACCAGGGGAGTGATGATGTTATGTTCAATGACAAGTCACTGGGACTTCTTCAGGAGTGCGTGACTTCGAAACGCGTTGAGAGAATAAACCATCATTTTTTATATGTCCGGACTTTCATATTTACAGCAGCGCAGATATTAACCACTTAATTTCCAGATTGCTTACCCTGATTTGGTCACAAGCTGATCTAGAGGATCTGCAGCAGCTGTGATAACTCTTATGAGTTTATTGTGCAATTTTCTACCGGCAGTAGGTGAGTGCAATCCTATTGTATTATTGGAACTTTCTCTCGGATAAGACCCTATTGCGCTTTTCATTTTTCCTTTAGTTGTTCCTTAAAATTCAGAGGATAACAGTGTATCACAATAAACTGTTTTATCTGACCAGTTTCCAACATTATGATCCTCGAAGAGCAATGTCCAACAGAAGTTCTGATTGAATCATATAAGATATATGATATGTAAAGAGATAAATTAGGAGGAAGAGCGGGAGAACAGGGGAACGTCTGGGTAAATGGGTAGAAACATGATAAACAATTCAATACATAGACAATGTTAACTTATAAGAAACAGCCAAAGTTCAATAATTCATTTAGCCCATGCGGTTATTGGATATCCAGTCGAAATATCCAACGGGATTTTCTCTGTAGAACTATCTTATCAAAATCACTTCCTCTTTGGGGTGGTCTAATCTTATCAATCCCCATAAATTTGATCATCTGTAGATTTCCTGTTAGGAGTGGCGGAAGACACTAAATAAAAATAAATTAAGTGCCTTCGCCACTCGGGGTCCATCGTGCGGTGGATGGAAAAACCGCTGTTAAAAGAGGCAGAGCACTATGGCGGTAATGTGCACAGGGTTTTAACTGCACCCAGTGCACCGAAGCAAGCTCTGTTATGTTCACAGAGCTGCAGGCACAAAGCATAAACTAATCGCTGAGTCTGTTCAGAGTCACAGACATTCAGCGACGCGGACACGGTATTAAAGGTCACAGGAGTAGCCTTAAACAGCAGGACTACTCCATCTAAACCTACCGTAAACTGAGGTGCGAGACGCCGCAACTGCGGACGCACAGATAAGCTGCAACTGCAGCGCGGCAAGAACTGAGCCGCTGGCAAGGCGCTGCAATAACACTGGCGCAATGCAGACGCTAAGCTGCTGAGCACGATGGAGCTGAGGCGTGCTAGCGCTGCTACTGGCTGAACCCAAACACTCACACAATCGTATTATCAGAGGGAAGGGGTTTCTTAATAAGTCAGTCACCAGTCCAAGCATCCATCACCATATATACAGCAGCAAGTATGAGAAATACTAGTGCATGGCGGAACAGCCATGCGCGCTTTTTATACCAAACGGGACCTTCCGGAAATCTCCAAGGCTCCAGGAGGAGCCAATAGGATTCAACACAGGACCTGAGCACCTGACTCCCGAACTCCAATGGGAGTTCGTTCCATGAGCATGCTCAGTTTTGGGAACAAAGGACTTAGCCTCTGGAGAGAGTTGCCGCAAGGCACTCTCCTCTGCAATCCCCTCTGCAGCAGATGAAGTGCAGAAGACTGCAGAATGTAAGGGTCTAGATTTCATCATAGGAGAGGAAGAAATCTGACTCCTAACATTACCCCCCTCCTAGGGCCCCCTCCTCTCTGAGCCTTCCGGACCAACAACTTGGACCCTACGGTGGCATAGGGCTCAAACTCAACCGAAGGCGAGCTTGTTGTCCTGGTAGGTGTTACAGTAAACCGGGACACCTGGAAGGAATCAGTGGAAGCTAGGTCACCAGGTTTCAGAAGAGAAACCTGAGAGATGGCAGGAGCAGGCGAGATAACAGAACGCTGCCATGAATCAGCGACTGTCACCACTCTCCGCCTAGGAAGGCTGTCCTGAGCACATGAGGTGCAAGCCTGGATACATTTTTTGATGTCCCGAGCCCTATGGGGCCACCAATACGCTCCGGCCAAGAGCTTCGAGATTTGCATGTAGCCCCGATGGTGAGGCGCATTGGACGCATGCGCCCATGCGAGAACCTGAGCCCTATGATGAGGAGGGACAAAGGCCTCGTTAACTGGTTCAGACTCTGACCATTGCGGGGAGCTGGCTTCCGGAGAAACCGCACATACATTGTGACAACCGCAAATGGATTCCTGATCAGAGTCTGTATTAAGATTGATACGAGACACCTCCATGGGCTCAGGGGATTGAACCTCTGGCTCAGACAGCTCAAGAGGTTCAAAAAATTTAGGAGCCGAAACAGCTCTTCGCTTGGAGTGAGCTCGCTCCATACCGCGCTCCGAAAAACGGAGGTCGATTACGTGAGGAGACTGAAATTAACTCCACTCCTCCAAGCTGGTGGGGATCTCTCTAGTGGAGAGAGCATCCTTCACGTGCTCTGCTAGACCTCGCCAAAAAATGGGAATGAGGGCTTTGTCGGACCATTCCAACTCGGACGCCAGTATCCGAAAACGGACGGCATACTGGCTAACCGAGAGTGACCCCTGAGTAAGGGCGAGTAGTTGCAGAGACGTATCGTGCGTGACTCGAGGACCAAGAAATACTTGCTTGAAGGCTGTTAGCAAGTTGGCAGCGGTCCGAATCTCAAGGTCACCACGTTCCCATAGAGGCGTAGCCCATTCTAAGGCCTTGCCCGACAGTAGGGAGATAATAAAGGCCACCTTAGCCTGCTCTGTAGGGAATTGCGCAGCCAGCTGCTCCAGGTGTATTGAGCACTGGCTGATGAAGCCCCTGCAGGAGGCGCCATCCCCAGAGAATTTATCGGGCAACGGGAGGCGGGTAACTGTCGGCGCAAGGGAAGACATGGACATACACCCTACCACATCTGTGAGTGCCTGAACAGCAGCGTCTGTGGCTTGAGCAGCAGAGAGAGACCTCTCGAGGGAGACCAAGTGAGTCTCGAGCTGACGTACACACTGCAGAAGTTGCTGCTGTTCTGCCTTCTCTAGCCAGACCCTGGCTCTAGTATTATGTTAGGAGTGGAGGAAGACACTAAATAAAAATAAATTAAGTGCCTTCGCCACTTGGGGTCCACCGTGCGGTGGATGGAAAAACCGCTGCTAAGGCTTGTTTCACATTAGCGTTTACGGCCGCAGCGTCGGGCTGCGCACGGCCGCCGCTAAGCCCCGCCCCCTGCCGCGCCTCCGCCGGTAACTCCGCCTACGGACGCAAGACGCTGCATGAGTCCTGCGTCCCCTATCTAGCACTGGGGACGCAGGCTGTGCACAGTATGCGTTTGGCTGTGCATGCGTCCTTTTGACGCTGCGCCGACCAGTGCCAAACGCAACAGGTTGCAATTTGGTGCGCTTGGCGCAGCGTCAAAAGGACGCATGCACCGCCAAACGCATACTGCGCACGGCCTGCATCCCCAGTGCTAAAGATAGGGGACGCAGGAAGCATGCAGTGTCATGCGTCCATAGGCGGAGCTACCGGTGGAGGTGCGGTAGGGGGGCGGGGCTTAATGGCGGCCGTGCGCAGCCTGACATTGCGGCCGTAAACGCTAATGTGAAACTAGCCTAAAAGAGGCAGAGCACTATGGCGGTAATGTGCACAGGGTTTTATCTGCACCCAATGCACCGAAGCAAGCTCTGTTATGTTCACAGAGCTGCAGGCACAAAGCATAAACTAATCACTGAGTCTGTGAGTCAGACATTCAGCGACGCGGACACAGTATTAAAGGTCACAGGAGTAGCCTTAAACAGCAGGACTACTCCGTCTAAACCTACCGTAAACTGAGGTGCGAGATGCCGCAACTGCGGACGTAAAGATAAGCTGCAACTGCAGCCCGGCAAGAACTGAGCCGCTGGCAAGGCGCTGCAATAACGCTGGCGCAATGCAGATGCTAAGCTGCTGAGCATGATGGAGCTGAGGCGCGCTGGCGCTAGCGCTGCTACTGGCTGAACCCAAACACTCACACAATCGTATTATCAGAGGGAAGGGGTTTCTTAATAAGTCAGTCACCAGTCCAAGCATCCATCACCATACATACAGCAGCAAGTATGAGAAATACTAGCGCATGGCGGAACAGCCATGCGTGCTTTTTATACCAAACGGGACCTTCTGGAAATCTCCAAGGCTCCAGAAGGAGCCAATAGGATTCGACACAGGACCTGAGCACCTGACTCCCGAACTCCAATGGGAGTTTGTCCCATGAGCATGGTCAGTTGAGGGAACAAAGGACTTAGCCTCTGGAGAGAGTTGCCGCAAGGCACTCTCCTCTGCAATCCCCTCTGCAGCAGATGAAGTGCAGGAGACTGCAGAATGTAAGGGTCTAGATTTCATCATAGGAGAGGAAGAAATCTGACTCCTAACATTTCCCCTGTGATTCCCATTGATATGCTTGGCCAAGAGAGTATCTCTGCTGTTACGAATATCACCAAAATGTTCTCTCACGCTTCTTCTGAATTCCCGGATAGTCTTCGCCACATAGGATTTCCCACAACTGCACATAGCCTTATAGATAATCCCATTAGTTTTTCAGTTGATGAAATCTTTGATTAGAAATCTCTCATGGATTTGATACTTTTGGAATTCCATACCAGACTGTATAAATTTGCATGCCACACAAGTTCCAACCCCTTGGTTTTGCTGGCATCCAGGTTTTCTTTGTGCAAGATTCTACAAAATGACTGTGCACTAATCTGTCACCTAGTGACTTGGTCTTTCTGTATGTTATCTGTGGTGTGGGACCAATCGTCCCCACAAGATCTTTATCCATTAGTAGTATCCCCCAATGTTTCTTTAAGATATGCCTCACCATTGGGGCACCATTATCAAAATTAGATATAATGCGGACACCCTTATCTATGTCATCAGTCTTTTCTTTAGGTATCAGCAGGGTATCTCTTTTTTGTTGTTGGGCATGTTGGTACGCTTCCCTCAACACCCAATCCGGGTAACCTCTGGTCAAAAATCTATTTCTCAGATCATCTGATTTGTTTTTAAAATCCCACAATCTCTTGATAGCAAAAATGCTGCGGAGAGTACGTTTTTTGCTTTCATTTTTTCTGTGCATTCAAAGGGGTCAAAAACGCAGGCAAAAAAGCACAAAGAATTGACAATGTGCGGATTTAAACACACAGCAAATCCTGAAAGGAAAAACACTTCAGGATTCTCATTGACTTTGCTAGCATAAGGATTCCCTATAGTTTTTGGGCCAATTCCGCCTGAAAACACACATCAAAAATGCACACAGCCTCAGACAGCTGAAAAAAAAACAAAGAAAAAAGGAGCGCCAACCGAAGAGCACAGTAAGTTCCCTTGAGGATATGGGGAGTTGAATTATTGAAGCTCTACTTAATTCATAGGGGGGGGGGGAGGAAGTCCTATCCCCTCTTCTTCCAGGTCAGCCTCCTCACCTTGCATAGACAAGTGCAGTACAAGTTTAACCATATATGGGAATGATTGCCAATCCAGCAAGCGACTCGCAGATTTAATTTTATGGATAAAAAAACTTTTATAACTCAATAACAAAATTAACAAACAGAGCCAAATCTACCGGGTTCAGGTTTCCCTTTCATCAGGACCCTTATTGAGTTGTAAAAGTTTTTATATCTATTCCATTAAATTAATTCTGCGAGTCCCTTGCTTCAAATCCTTCTTCTCTCCCTCTCCCTGTGTGGACTCACTGTTTGGACTCGCTGTGCTCTTCGGCTGGTGCTCCTTTTTTTGTTTGACAAGTTGTACTTTTGAATGACACCACTGATTTATCACTTTTTATTTACCATGTTCACTATATCATAAAACTAACCTGGCAATATGAATCTCCAGGTCAGTATGAGAATGCAGATACCAAACGTATGTATTTTTTTCTATTTTTTTTAATTTAAGTGGTGAAACAAAAATTTGGAAATTGTGTAAGAAAAAATAATTTTGCTTTTGTTACCATTTGTCAAGATTTGTAACATTTTCTTTTTTTCTGGATGTGGGGCAGTGTGAGGGCTTATATTTTGGGCCCTGAGCAGACATTTTTACTAATACCATACAGTGTTATGATCGCCTCTCATTATAATGTTGCAGGGGCCAAGCAAAATGTAATTCTTGTTAGGCCGTTTACCAGTCGAATTAATTTACTTTATATTTTGATAGATCGGACTTTTACGAATGCAACAATATCAAATATGTGTATTTTTTTTTCATTGTTTTATAGTTGAGGGGGTTGATTTGAACTTTTGACTTTTTTTATTTTTTTTTTCTTATTTTTCAAAACTGTTTTTTTTCCACTTATTTAAAGGGAACCTGTCAAGTCCCCCGTTCTCCCAGAACCACCAGCAGTTGTGTCTACATGTGTAAATACCCTGTCTAATAGTCCCTTTATTAATTTACACATAAACAGATCTTTAGAAAAAGTATTTCCAAAGTATGTTTATGATATGTAAATGAGGCCTTTGACTAGTCAATGGGGCGATAGCACCCCCAGACTATTCAGCCGATGTAACATGGATAACTTAACTTACAAGTGTCAGTGTCATCGCCAGCGCTATACATACCTGACGCTTGCGCAAGGCTTCTTTTCCTCAGTGCACTGATCATCTGAAGCTGGGTGGACACGTCCCAGCTTCAGAGAGGCGCATTGCGCATGATCCGAAGTCTTCTTCACTTACGATCATACGCAGTGCACCTCTCAGAAGCCGGGACGCATACACCCGGCTTCAGATGATCAATGCAATGAGGAAAGGAAGCCTTGCGCATGCACGAGGCATGTATAGCGATGACGATAACTCTTGTAAGTCATGTTATCACATGCATGTTATCACACCCTATGTGGGCTGACCAGTCTGGGGACACTAATGTCTCATCCACTTTTCAAAGGCCTCATTCACATTGCATAGACAAACTTTAGAAATACTTTTTCAAAAGATTTGTTTGTGTGTAATGTAATACAGGGACTGTTAAGGTACTGTCACACTTAGCGATGCACCAGCGATCCCAACCGGCGATATGACACAGACAGGATCGCTGGTGTATCGCTAAGTGGTCACTAGTGAGCTGCCACACAGGCAGATCTCACCAGCGACATCGCTGGGGTCGGGGGTCGCTACTTACCTGTCAGATGAGGCGATCCTGACGTCCTCCCGCCCGCGTCCACGCGTCGCTCGTCTCCAGAGCAGGAAGCTGATGACGAGAAACGGTCCAGGACGTTCTCGCGCGATCAGCAATAACCAGCGGGGGAGCGGTCGGAGGTAAGTATCAGACATAGCGATATCGCTTGCAATATCACTATAACGTCACAAAAACCAGTGACATTATAGCAATATTGCTAGCGATATCGCTTAGTGTGACAGGCCCTTTAGGCAGGGAAATAACATATGTAGACACAACTGCTAGTTATTCTGGGGGCACAGGACACCTCACAGGTTCCCTTTAATAGTCCTCTTTGGGGACTTTAAGCTGCAATCTTCTTATCGCCCGTACTATACATGGCAGGACACCACTGCTGTGCATAAACAAAATCACGGACTGGCTTATCACAGGAGGATTGTAATGACATGCACCGAGGTCTTTAGCAGACCCCCAACTGTCATAACAACCCAATGGCGCCTCAAGGCTGGCTCGTGTTAAGTGCCACTGTCAGAGATTGAGAGCGGGATTTAGCAGATCAGGGATACAACTTTTAATGTGTATGCACATCATAAGTCGTGAAGAGGATAAAGAAATCTGTTGGTAGGATTTCACACCCCTAACTATATGTGCATGTAGCTCTTTGAAAGTCAAGTCCATCAATACACTTACAAGGCTAGTCTGTTTTTGGTACTTAGTCTGAAAGCAGCATAATATAGAGACAGAGACCTCGAGTCTAGCAATGTGTCACTCAGGAGCCACTTACTGTACTTTTTGTTAAAATGACTGTTTTATAAGCAAGAGATTATTGCTATTTTTCAGACTATAAGATGCACATTAGATTATTAGAGGCTGAAAATAAAAAAAATTAAAGCAAAAAATGTGGTCATGACACACTGGTATGGGGGAGCTGCTGTTGACACTGCTATTGGGGTAAAATCCCCCATCCTGATATATATATGCCCCCTATCCTGACACATGTCCCCATCCAGGTATACATGGCTCCCCTTCCAGGTATATATGGTCCCCTTTCCTTGTATATATGGTACCTCATCCCCATTCTGGTATACATGGTCCCCTTCCCCATCCTGGTATATATGGCCCCCAATCCAGGTATGCATGGCCCCTATCCACCATCCTGGAATACATGGCCCCTTAATCCCCATCCTAGTATACATGGCCCCCATCACACTGCACAAATAAAAAAACAATTCTACTTACCTTCCCTCTGCTACCTCACAGCGGTGTCCTGTTCTGATGCCAGCAGCTGATTTCCGTGTGTAACAGCTGCTGAGGTCAGCTTCTGAAATGCTCACTGCACTCCATGCCAGGGATTATGGGCATAGAGAACAGTGAATATTCATTTTCTATAATTGTGGATACAGTGTTAGCCACAGCCGCCGGCTTCCTGCATCGACTGGGCGATCACATGTGGCGCTATTAAAAAGAATAAATATTTAATGCTCTCCACTTCCATGAGCGTGGGAAGCAGTGAATATTAATTCTCTTTAAGAGCTGACACACGCGATCGTACAGTCGCTGCAGGAAGCCAATGTCTGCGGCTAAAACTGTGCCCGCTATTAAAAAGAATGAATATTCACTGCTCTCCATGCCCATGAGAGTGGAGAGCAGTGATAGTCAATCTCTTTAATAGCGGCCACTCGCGATCACTTGACGGCTGTGGCTAACACTGTGCTCACTATTAAAGAAAATCAATATTCACTGCTCCACACGTCCATAGTCCCTCCCACCTCTCAGCATCAGCCTTAGTGCATAGAGGTGGGTGGGACATTGTGTGTGTGGAGCAGTGAATATCCATTTTCTTAAATAGCTGGCACAGTATTAGCTGCAGCAGCCGGCTCCTGCCTCCTGCGACCCACTCCTCCTCCGCTACTGCTCCTCTCCCATCCACAACCACAAGGGACATATATGTACTGTGGGTATGGAAAGTATTCAGACCCCTTTACATTTTTCACTCTTTGTTTCATTGCAGCCATTTGGTAAATTCATTTTTTTCTCATTAATGTACACTCTGCACCCCATCTTGACTGAAAAAAGCAGAAATGTAGAAGTTTTGCAAATTTATTAAAAAAGAAAAACTGAAATATCACATGGTCATAAGTATTCAGACCCTTTGCTCAGACACTCATATTTAAGTCACATGCTGTCCATTTCTTTGTGATCTTCCTTAAAATGGTTCTACTCCTTCATTGGAGTCCAGCTGTGTTTAATTAAACTGATAGGACTTGATTTGTAAAGGCACACACCTGTCTGTATATGACCTCAGCTCGCAGTGCATGTCAGACCAAATAAGAATCATGAGGCCAAAGGAACTGGCCAAAGAGCTCAGAGACAAAATTGTGGCAAGGAACAGATTTGGCCAAGGTTACAAAAGAATTTCTGCAGTACTCAAAGTTCCTAAGAGGACAGTGGCCTCCAAAATCCTTAAATGCAAGAAGTTTGGGACCACCAGAAGTCTTCCTAGACCTGGACATCCAGCCAAACTGAGCAATCATGGGAGAGTGAGAGTAGTAAAGAAGAACTCAAAAAAGATCACTATGGCCGAGCTCCACAGATGCAGTAGGGAGATGGGAGAAAGTTCCACAAAGTCAACTATCACTGCAGCCCTCCACCAGTCCGGTCTTTATGGCAGAGTGACCTGACGGAAGTCTCTCCTCAATGCCAGACATATAAAAGCCCACGTAGCGTTTGCTAAAAAAAACACATGAAGAACTCCCAGACTATGAGAAATAAGATTCTCTGGTCTGATGAGACGAAGATAGAACTTTTTGGTGATAATTCTAAGTGGTATGTGTGGAGAAAACCAGGCACTGCTTATCACCTGCCCAATACAATCCCAACAGTGAAAAATGGTGGTGGCAGCATCATGCTATGGGGGTGTTTTTCAGCTGCAGGGACAGGACGACTCTTTGCAATTGAAGGAAACTTGAATGCGGCCAAGTACAGCGATATCCTGGATGAAAACCTCTTCCAGAGTGCTCTGGACCTCAGACTTAGCTGAAGGTTCACTTTCCAACAAGACAATGACACTAAGCACACAGCTGGAACCAGGATCTCTGACCTTACAGATATAGCTGTGGAGTAGGAGCTTTGGAGTTGGTGTCCGTTTTGTTTTCAGTATGAAATGGACCGACTCCTGACAATATATAATAAATTTGGTACATTTAGGAAAGTTATGACATGTCCTACAAATGTCTGTTCTGTTCCTTATCTAAGGATTTTGGCTTTTAATTGAGATGAATCTGTGCTGCACTTCTTATACATGCTCAGTAGTGAGACAGTGCTGTGGAGTCGGGAGTCAGTTACATTGAGGATTTGGAGTTGGAGGTTTGACTTACCGACTCCACAGCCCTGCTGACATCATACTGCTCTCAGATGAGGAAGCAACAACCTGGTGGCAGAATCTGTTTAAACTAGAAAGTGAAAAAAATAAATTTTTTGCATATAATATAATTACAATAATTATAAATATGCAAAACTGACATTATCATTAAAAATAAAAAGGTTATTCCAGTTTAACTAGCTGTAGAAAATTGTTAAAAATGGTGTTTGTCAAGGCCAAAAACATGTTAATTTTCATGTGATACAATTTCAATAGTATTACTGGTAGTTTATGGCAAAGCCCATCCTTTAGTCTTCAGAACTCTATTTTGGCCTCATTTGCTGTGGACATAAGCATTTAACCTGAATGCTGTCACTGAATTTTAAATTTTTTAACTTTCATGTGGGAAATTTGAAAGCACAGCCTGGAATAAGGTGTACAACAATTATGTAAAACTATTTTGCAGGCAAGAAGAGGTATTTTATGGAGTTGTTAACATTCCATTATGTAATGTCCTATTATTTTAGTCATTTTGCGCCTGCTGTAATACTTGCTGGAAACATTTCCTTTCTAACATATATTAAATGATTTTTTTTATGTGATCTGTTCTTCACAGCCATTTTAATTGACACTTTCTGTAAAACTCATTGGAGCATTTTCCCAAAATTTTACTATAGTGACCTTACAATATTTGTGATTTAAAGGGAATGTGTCACCCGAAAAAACTCTATTAACCTGCAGGTATAGGGTTAATCTACAGGTTAATAGCGTTAATAACCTGCCCGGTGCCTGCACGCAGCTGAACGCTGCTGGGAAAAAATGAACTTTATTCCAGGCTATATACTGGCTTCAGTCATGGTGGGTAATAAACATGTGTATAACAAAACATGTGAAATTGCATTAAGTTGTGCCAACACTTTCATCCATGACTGTAAGTTATGCTAACCCCAACTTGGCATTACCAGAGATTTTTCTCTGTGAGTGTGTACTTCTTCCCCTGTATGAAATTGACCAATCATTAGCAGTCAGCAGCATTTGATGAAAAAAAGAAGATGCCCCACAATAGCTTAAAACAGTTTTTTCCTGTGTGAGACATGTAATAACATACAGTCTGCTCTCTTCACTGATCCAGTGCAGAGCAATTACAAGTGCTGGGAGTAAAGCAGAGTTGAGAGTAATTATATATTCTTTTCAGCTTTCATCTCTCGGCACTCAGTGTGGGCTGATAGCAATGTGAGATTAGAGCTCTAACTGAACACATTAGTAATGACACAAAGCTCATCTCTGCTGTAAAGGCCCCATCACACTAAGCGAGATCGCTAGCGATCTCGCTTAAGCGTCAGCGATTTTGTGACGCAGCAGCGATATTGCTAGCGATATCGCTATGTGTGATACTTACCTCCGACCGGCTCCCCCGCTGGCCATTGCTGATCACGCGAGAACGTCCTGGGCTGTTTCTCGTCGGGCGCTTCCTGCTGGGCTTCCTGCTGGCGCCGGCGAGCGACGCGTGGACGCGGGCGGGAGGACGTCTTCATCGCCGCGTCTGACAGGTAAGTAATGACCGCCGACCGCTGCTGCATTGCTGGTGAGATCTGCCTATTTGGCAGCTCACTAGCGACCATTTAGTGATGCACCAGCGATCCTGACCGGGTCGTATCGTTGTCGGGATCGCTGGTGCATCGCTAAATGTGACGGTACCCTTATGCCCTTTCCCCTACACAAACTACTATAAGATGAAAGATGAAGGGTGTATTGTTATGAATGAGTCACCGAAGGAGGAAAAAACAAAAATACAAGCTAAGTCCAGAAAACTGAAGAGGTTGGTAGCTATCGGATTGCAGACCCCTGATCCTATTCACACAACTAACAGTAGCCGTGGGGGGTTCCTACGGTGCCCTAGACCCCTCGTTCACAGCCGGAGAACTAAATAAGCCTAAAGAAAGAAAGGGGAAATCTAAACTGCCCCAGAGCAGACCCCAAAGCAATAGACAGCCCCCAACATGTATTGTCGGTGAAAAGCAGATGAAAACACATACACAGACAGAAACACAGGTTGAGCAAACGATGGGGCCCAACTAACTAAATAGGAAAGGACAGAAAAGATGCTGGCTGCAATCCGCAAAAATACTGCCAAAATAATGTCCAACACGTCTGATAGAAAAAAGGCCCTGAAGTCACTAGACTTCAAAAACACTATATGAGCACTCAGGTATATTCTGAAGACTGAGCAAAAGATCAACTTGACCAGAGACAAAAATGGAGCTCAGCCTGTACCAACAAGGGCAGGCAGAACACAAACACTAAGTAAAAAGACAATATCTCATGGAAAAAATAAGAGAGCAAATGCTTTCAGAAGACAGGTACTGAACTGGTTTGCAAGAGCTCAGAGCAGAAAGGATCACCAGCATCCCTGTAGGGCGTCGGCTGCCTTATATCCACTCAGTGATTCCGGGTGTCCAATCAGGTTCCACCTGTTCAGATGACAAGTTCTTCCCAACCCAATCAATTTCACTACCTCTCTTCACCAGCAGAGGGAGTTCATCAGACATCAACGGTGAAGGGGAAAATGAACTCACAACAGTGTATGTAATCACACTCATCTCTGCTTTACACCCAGCATTTGTAATAATAATAATCATAGAATCATAGAATTGTAGAGTTGGAAGGGACCTCCTGGGCCATCTGGTCCAACCCCCTGCTCAAAGCAGGATTCGCTAAATCATCCCAGTCAGATGTCTGTCCAGCCTCTGTTTGAAGACTTCCATTGAAGGAGAACTCACCACTTCTCGTGGCAGCCTGTTCCACTCATTGATCACTCTAACTGTCAAAAAGTTTTTTCTAATATCTAATCTGTGTCTCCTCCCATTCAGTTTCATCCCATTGCTTCTAGTCTTTCCTTGTGCAAATGAGAATAAAGTTGATCCTTCTACAATGTGACAGCCCTTTAGATATTTGTAGACAGCTATTAAGTCTCCTCTCAGTCTTCTCTTTTGCAAACTAAACATTCCCAAATCCTGCAACCTTTCCTCATAAGACAGGGTTTGCAGACCGGTCACCATTCTGGTCGCTCTTTTCTGAACTTGCTCCAGTTTGTTGATGTCTTTTTTAAAATGTGGTGCCCAAAATTGGACACAATATTCCAGATGAGGTCTGACCAAAGAGGAGTAGAGGGAAATAATGACTTCACGTGATCTAGACTGTATGCTTCTGTTAATACATCCTAGAATTGCATTTGCCTTTTTTGCTGCTGCATCACACTGTTGACTCATATTCAGTCTGTGATCTATTAGTATACCCAAGTCTTTTTCACATGTGCTGTCACTTAGCCCTATTCCTCCCATTCTATATATGCTTTTTCCATTTTTATTGCCCAGATGTAGTACTTTGCATTTCTCCCTGTTAAAAACCATTCTGTTAGTTGCTGCCCACTTCTCCAGTTTATTTAAATCTTTTTGAATCCTCTCTCTCTCTTCTCTAGTATTAGCTATCCCTCCTAACTTTGTGTCATCAGCAAATTTAATCAGTTTACCCTCAATTCCTTCATCTAAATCGTTGATAAAGATGTTGAACAATACAGGGCCCAGGACAGAGCCCTGTGGTACCCCACTTGAGACATTCTTCCAACTGGATGTGCAGCCATTTACGACCACTCTTTGGGTCCGATCACTAAGCCAGTTATGAATCCACCTAACAGTTGCCTTGTCCATTCCATACTTAATCATTTTTTCAATAAGGATTGTATGAGAGACTTTGTCAAATGCTTTGCTGAAGTCAAGATATACTATATCTACAGCATTTCCTTGATCCACCCAATCAGTGATACCGTCATAGAAGGAAATTAAGTTAGTCTGACATGACTTATTAGTTACAAACCCATGCTGACTCTGTTTAATCACTTCATTCTTATCCAGGTATTGACATACATGTTGTTTAATAATTTGTTCAAAGATCTTTCCTGGTATAGAAGTCAGACTCACCGGCCTATAGTTACCTGGGTCCACCTTCTTCCCCTTTTTGAAGATAGGAACAACATTTGCTCTTCTCCAGTCTTCTGGCACTTCTCCTGTTCTCCAAGAATTTTCAAAGATTATAGAGAGGGGTTCAAAAATTTCTTCTGCTATCTCCTTCAGTACTCTGGGGTGTAATTCATCTGGACCTGGAGACTTGAATTCATTTAGGCTAGCTAAGTGTTTCCTCACTATCTTTCTGTTTATAGATATCCTGGATTCTTCTATTCCCTTAATAGGACTGTGAATAACAGTTGATGTTACATTTCCTTTCTGAGAGAAAACAGATGCAAAATAGGAATTTAAAAGTTCAGCCTTCTCAACATCCTGTCTTACCATTTCATCATTTTCATCCTGTAAAAATCCTATAGCATCTTTGACTTTTCTTTTACTTTTGACATATCCCCAAAATCCTTTATTATTGCTTTTGACATCTCTTGCAAGCCTCAATTCATTTTCAGCTTTAGCTAATCTGATTTGTGCCCTGCAGGTTCTGCAGACAGCATTATATTCTTCTTTAGATATGCCTCCCTCTTTCCATTTTATAAACATTTTTTTCTTCCTTTTTAGCATGTGCTTAAGTTCTGTGTTCATCCATCCTGGTTTCCTTAACTGCTTCCTATTCTTCCCTCTTTTCGGAATTGTTAACAACTGTGCTTTGAGAATTTCATTTTTCAAGATTTCCCATCCTTCCTGGACATTTTTGTCTTTAAGGATATCCAGCCATTGGATCCCTCCAATTCTCTTTCTGAATCCCTTAAAATCTGCCTTTCTGAAATCTAACCTTGACGTCTGAGTCTTCACAGGTCTTCCGCCTCTAGTTATCCAAAATTCTAAAATAGCATGGTCGCTACCTCCTAGGGTCCCAGTCACTTTTACCTCCTCAACCATTTCCTCCCTGTTTATAAGGATTAGATCCAAGGTAGCAGTTCCCCTTGTTTTCTCCCTTACCTTTTGGAAGATAAAGTTGTCAGCAAGAGAGGATAAGAATTTCCTTGACCTGTTAGTTTTGCCTGAGAGAGATTCCCAACAAATGTCTGGATAGTTGAAATCTCCCATGACAACTATGTCATATTTTTTGGAGAACTTGGCCATTTGATGCATAAAGAGTTCATCCATATCTTCAGCTTGCACAGGCGGCCTGTAGTAAATGCCTACAATGGTGTCCTTTCCATTGTTCTGTCCTTGTATTCTTACCCAAACAGTTTCCACAGAACTCCCAGTCTCTGAAGCTTCAATCTCTGTGCAGATATACGCGTTTCTAACATACAATGCGACACCCCCTCCTCGTTTATCAAGTCTGTTTCTTGCAAATAAGTTGTATCCTTCTAGTCTTGTATTCCAATCATGTGTATTGTCCCACCAAGTTTCAGTGATTCCAATGACATCATATTTCTTTTCCTGTGTTAGTAGTTCCAATTCTCCTTGTTTGTTGCCCATGCTTTGTGCATTAGTATAGAAACATTTTAGTTTGTGATTGGTTTCTCTTTCTCCAATATTTTTATTAATTAGATTCTTTCGTCTTTGTTCTTCCTTTCCACTTCTAATAGCAGAGTTCTCAATAGCATTTGTCAGGTGTATGGCTTTTTCTGGTCTTTTGCTTCCCTTCCCATGTTGTTCTAGTTTAAAGCTCTCCTTACAAGTGTAGCAAGGCGACTTCCAAATACATGCTTTCCAGTCTTCGTAAGGTGCACCCCATCTCTAGCAAGTAGTCCATCGTATAAGTAGTTCACTCCGTGATCCAGAAATCCAAATCGTTGCTGACGGCACCATCGACGTAGCCAGTTGTTCACCTGCAGAATCTTATTCCACCTCCTTGTTCCATGGCCATCCACTGGGAGGATGGAAGAGAAGACCACCTGCGCTCCCAGTTCTTTCACTTTCTTGCCTAAGTCTTCAAAGTCTCTGCAGATGGTTTCCAGGTCGTTTCTTGCAGTGTCATTTGTCCCCACATGTAGTAGCAGGAATGGGTAGTCATCTGTAGGTCTGAAGAGTCCTGATATCCTGTCAGACACATCTTTAATTTTTGCACCTGGAAGACAACACATTTCTCTTGAAGTTATATCCGGTCTGCAGATAGCGGCCTCTGTTCCTCTCAACAGGGAATCCCCCATGACCACCACTCTCCGTTTCTTCTTCACAACATTTTTCTTTCTCCATCCAGGAGGACTCTGAAGGCGTACAAGGTTGCTGCTTGTTGGCAAAGTCTTATCCTGATGTATTTCTTCATTGTTTTCCTGCGTGAGAGCCTGGTACTGGTTTCTGAGCAGTATGGGTGCTGACTGCCTCCTGATCCTCCTGCTTCTCTGGGTCACATGTCTCCATTCCTCTGTTTCTTCAGGTGCACTTCGAATTTCTTCTCTTTCTGTAACATGAAGAGATAATTCTGCTCTGTCCAAGAACTCTTCACCTTCCTTAATAATCTTCAACGTAGCTAACCTCTCTTCGAGATTTTGCAACTTTTCCTCCAACAGGGACACAAGCTTGCATTTGTGGCATGTGAAGTTTGGCTTTTCCACTGGTAAGTCTGTGAACATGTAGCAAGAAATGCAGCTCACCAAATGGCTCCTGGCCTCTTCCATCTTGAGATTTCTTAATAATAATCTTTATTTTTATATAGCGCTAACATATTCCACAGCGCTTTACAGTTTGCACATATTTTCATCACTGTCCCTGATGGGGCTCACAATCTAAATTCCCTATCAGTATGTCTTTGGAGTGTGGGAGGAAACCGGAGTGCCCGGAGGAAACCCACGCAAACACGGGGAGAACATACAAACTCCTTGCAGATGTTGTCCTTGGTGGGATTCGAACCCAGGACTCCAGCGCTGCAAGGCTGCAGCGCTAACCACTGAGCCACCGTGCTGCCCTAATCACCCTTTAGTGAGAACTGTGAGGAGATTAGACGGTCTATCTTTACATGTCTCACAGGGGAGAAAATCTGCTTTAAGTCATGATGGGGGTGTTCTTTTTTCCACTGTATGTTTCTGCCTGCTTATAATTGGTCATCGTCATACAGAATAATCTCTGGTAATACCCAGTAGGTCTTATCAATTATAACATAAACATATAATCTAGTACTTCTACAATTAGAAAAGAAAACATAAAACTACTTTTACTCAGCTCTACACTTACAATAACATGATATGGTCAGTTTAACATGCTAAATCTGGTGAAAAATCCTTTTTAAAGATAAATAATTAAATACAGAGTTGTTCCTGGGTCTTTGCTCCTACAGTTCTTCACATGAAAAAGTTTCCTTGGTTTATGTGAAATCAGCCTAAATATCAGAGATAGATAGATCATAAAATAGATGACCACCAGCGATATTCAGGGAACCTGTCACATTTCACATGTTGTTAGTGTTCATCTGCCAGCTGTAAGGTGCCATGGGTCAAAAAGAGTGGCTTCCTCCAAACCAGATGAGGGGCATAAGTCTGCCCAATGCTGCGGAATTTCTTTGCCAAGGTGACACTTTAGTTTATTTTCCTATCAACATGGGACAGGGGACTATAGCCTTAGGACCGAAGCCAAGTAATGTCACTAGTGTCTCACCTGGCTTGGCCTGACTATTCCATGTACCCACCTCTGGCCAGAATTTTTGACCTTCGTACTGATCTTTGATCTGAAATTCCCATTTGTTGCTGACTCAAATCTGCATAAAAAGTTAGCTGTCAGTAACTAAAGGCCCTTTTACATTTAGCGATGCACCAGCAATCCGACCAGCGATACGACCCGGTCAGGATCGCTGGTGCATCGCTAAATAATCGCTAGTGAGCTTCCACACAGGAAGATCTCACAGCGATGCAGCAGCGACGCAGCGGACGATACTCACCTTTCACACACAGCGATCCAGACGTCCTCCCGCCCGCGTCCAGCGTCGCTCGTCTCACACAACAGGAAGCCCAGCAGGAAGCAGACGACGAGAAATGGAGCCGCCCGATCTCGAGTGATCAGCGACAGACAGCGGGGGAGCCGGTCGAGGAAAGTATCACACATATCGATATCGCTAGCAATATCGCTATAACGTCACAAAATCAGTGACGTTTTAGCGATATTGCTAGCGATATCGCTATGTGTAAAACCCCCTTAAGTAATACAGCCCACTGGACCAGAATATGTGGGAATGTAAACTGAATTTAATACTATGTTAAGTCTTTTCCGATAGCCTATATATCCATCTGCTCAGTCCATACTGCTTTCAAGATGCTTCCCATCGATCTGACAGCATAAACTATGTACTTTGTAAAAGCTGATAAACAAGTCAACTAATAAATCTAATATGCAAGGAACATTGTAGTAAAATGTGTACAGGTCATACTTAAACAATACTTTTGTCATTTGCTATATTTCTAATGTGCTTAATTATATTTATATTAATTTGTTATGATTTTTATTCTGTCATATTCTGCCATCTCTATTTTAATAATGTAATGGAATTTTGTATTCTTGTTTGTATTTCCATATTTAACAGTGCTGTGGTGATTCATCATCCTTAATACATGGGACAAAAACAACACATGGGTTAATTTAATATTCCCTAACCAGAACAACAGCTCAAAATCTTCTTGGCTTCCTAATTCAAAATAAATAATCCTTTCATCTAAGAAGTTAGATTTCTTTTTTAACATTTTTTTTTTCGATCTGTAATATAAGACAGTCCAAAACCTTAAACAACCCAATAAGGGAAAACTTGGAGGAGTTTTCTTCAACTAAATTTACTTTACCATATACTGGGTTGATTGTTTTTTTAAAAAATAATAAAAGATTTACATTTTTATATTATCATTTGAATTATAATTAGTTTTAACCGGGTAAAAAAAGATATTGCGAACACCAAGTACATGGTAAAATGATTTTAGAACTGTTAGCAAATGACACAAAAGATTCTTACACAGTTATGGCTCATGCACACTCTCGTATATTCTCTAATGCGAGAGAATCTAGCTGATTATGCTAATGACACTCTGATCAAGCTCTGTCAAAGTGACCCAAAGAATAAAGCTGCCTTATCACTTTTCCCACACGGTGAATATATAAATTGCTGGCTTTTGTTCATTCTGTCTCCCAAAAATAGGAATAGAAAGTGTTCAAAAAATTATATGTGCCCCAAAATGATACCAATAAAACATCAACTTGTCCTCCAAAAAACATGCCCTCACATCACTTTCTCGTCAGAAATAAGGAAAAATTATAGATCTCAAAATATTGCGATGCAAAATTTTTTTTGCAAGAAAACGTTGTTTAGTGTGTGATAGTAGCCAAGAATAAAAAACTGATATAAATCTGGTATCGCTACACAACCTTTTAAAATTCTGTGACGCACCTGTGGATTCAAGGTGATTAACACACCTCTAGATAAGTTTCTTGGGGGGTGTAGCCTCAAAAATGGGGTCGCTTGTGGGAGGTTTCCACTGTTTAGGTACATGAAGAGCTCTGCAAATGTGACATAGTGTCTGCTATCTATTCCAGCCAATTTTGTGCTCCAAAAGTCGAATGGTGCTCCTTCCCTTCTGAGTTCTGCCGTGCGCACACACAGTAGTTTTCCTCCACATATCAGGTATTGGTGTATTCAGAGGAAACTGGACAACTAACTTTATGGTTAATTTTCTCAGCCCTTTTGAAAATGCAGAATTAATATTTTTTGGGGAAAAAAGTATCATTTTTATTTTGTCCTTCCATATTGCTTTGAATGTGGTTTTAAGCACTTTGAGGGGTGTAGTTTTTAAAATTGTGTAACTTTTGGTTACTTTCTGTCATATTGGCTCCACAAGGTCACTTAAGATGTGAAGTGGTCCCTAAAAAAAAATTGGTTTTGTAAAATTTGTGTATAAAGAATAATTTATATTTGCGCTAAAATTCCGGGAAATGTTTTAGATTTCCCGGAATTTTAGCGCAATTATAAATTATTCTTTATACACTGCTTTTTAACTGGACAAAAAGGTTGGTATTGTCTTATTATTTGCTGCAATTATCCGGCATTGTGCTTAGCGCCTTTGGTTTTCTGTATAAAGGTTTTGTAAAATTCGTTGGAAAAATAAGAAATTGCTGATAAACTTTTAACCCTCCGAACCTCCTAACAAAAAAAAGTAATATTTAAAAAATGAAGCTGATGTAAAGTAGACATGTGTTAAATATTATATATTAACTATTTTATGCGGTATAACTAGCTGGTTTAAGTGCATAAAAATTCAAAGGTTATAAATTGCAACATTTTCCAATTTTTTTAAATTTTTTTTTATATTTTCAGAAACACAAATCATGTAGACTAACATTTTCCACTTACATGATGTATGTTATGCCACAAAAAACATTCTCAGCAGCACTGGGATATATTGAAGTGTTCCATAGTTTTTACCTCATGCTAGAGAATAGGATCTCGCTAAGATGACACTCGGATCAAACTAATGAAAAACCTTTGGAGGGTAAATTTTCAGCTAAGTTACATGACTGCATAAAAAATACATGTTGAAGAGGCAGAATCTTTTAGAAGTAAAGATAGTCAGAGTTTCACTAATCAGTGAATAACTATATCTAAAAATTGTTGAGCAATTTCAGAAAAATGCCTCTGAATGTGTAATTCAGAATTTTAAGATCCCACCATCTACAGTCCCATGTGCACAAGGGACAAGGCCGATAGTCAATATTTGATGCTCATGATCTAAGGGCCCTTAGGTTGTGCTGCAAAGAACATAGACATGATTTGGCTGTGTAAATCGCTGTATGGGCTCAAGAACACTTTCAGAAACCATTGTCTGTGAGCACAGTTTGCCATGCAATCCACAAATGCAAGTTAAAGTTCTGTCGTTCAAAGAAGTCATATATGTAAGCAATCCAAAATTGTTGCTGTCGACTCTGGTCCAGTGCACATTTATGTTGAACTTGGACAAAATGAAAATCTGTTCTATAGTGAAATGAATCAAAATTTGACATTTGTTGTGGAAACAATGGATGTTGTGCCCAGTGAACGCAGGTGCAGAGGAATCATCCAGCTTCTTATCAACACACAGTTTAAAAGCCTGTATCTCTGATGCTATGGGACTGCATTTGTGGCTATGGCATGGACAGCTTGCACATCTTGAAAGGCGCTTTCAATGCTGGCAAATATGTAGAGTTTTAGGACAACATATTGTAATGCCAGCGCCAGCATCCCTGCGTGGTCTCTCTTCCTCCTCCCGACAGGGACACCAACATACCCACCACCACTTAGCGGTGTCTCCTTCTCCTGCTGAGCCTTCCTGCTGCCAGGGTCTACATGTCGCTCAGGTCAACAGCGATACGCTTATGGCGCAAATGCTCCACGTTTCTTAAAGGGATAGCTTGTGCACTCCTGGGAGGCATTAAGTATTTAAGGCTCCTGTAGGGAGAAGCCTGAGCAATATTAGTTTTTTAGTTTGTAGTTCAATTAGTCAATTGTCATGTCCATGTTCTTGAATCTGTCCTGTCCTAACCAGTACCTGTGTTATCTACCAGTGATCCACAATTTGCCTCGCCTAAACTTTGAGTCCATCTCAGTTGTCCATGCCTGATCTCGTTCTGTGAACCGGCTCCAATATTTGTTCTACCAGTTATTAGAAACATGTCATGCCTGTGACTTTGAGTCCGTAACTGCTATCCTGATGATTGGAGTCAGCTGCCGCAGTACCGGGGACTGTGCTGGAATGGTATCTGGTAGCTACCTGCAGCTCAAGTCTAACTTCACTATCAGGGGCTCTATTGAAAACCAGGTAGTCACTTAGCCATGTCCCTCCAGGGTAAGCCCTGGCCGTGGCGAAGTGGGTGCAGATCCACCAGCGTAACACATTTGCTCCCATCCATGCAACGTCTGTTTGAGAGAAGGCCTTGCATATTTCAGAAACACAATATTAAACCCCCATACTGCATTCATCAGTGCAGCATGACTTCACAGAAGAGGTCAGGTGATGAACTGACTTAACTGCAGTCCAGACTTTTCACTAATAGAAAACATTTGGCAGATTATGAAATGAAATATCTGGCAAAAACAGCCCAGGACTGTGGAGCACCTAGAATTGTACATCAGACACAAATGGGACAACATTCCTCCCCCAAAACTCCAACAAATGGCCTCCTCACTTTCCAGATTATTACAGACTGTTGTAAAAAGAAGAGAAGATGTTGCACAATGGTAGGCATGGCCCCGTCACATATTTTTTTAGATTTGTTACTGTCATCACTTTCTAAATTATATATTTTTTTTCAAATGAAGTGGAACAATGTCTAATTTTCACCCGATCTATGTTCTATCTGCTGTTGTGAATAAAATATGGCTATATGAGATTTCTATTTCATTGTATTCTTATTTTCTTCGCATTTTACATTGTCCCAACGTTTTTGGAATTGGTGCTGAACCTTCTGTTTTTTATGTGTTCCACCTAATATTACTGACTTCCATCTGTAGTTTTTTGTGTTTATAATAATGTTGCAATATGGATGTGTATGGACTCTAACTGTATCACTATTTCATTGCATGCAAGACTGGTCTTAGTACACATGAACATGGTTACAGTCATTTTGCTCATGGGGAAAAACAATTAGTGACGACACTGCCAAGAAATAAATTTTCTCTAGCCTTAACAATGTGTTATTAATAGGTCTCAGTGTGTTTCATTTTTATTTCCGGAAAGATTTTTCACCTCCAGCTGGCTCAAGATTATTTCCAAAATTGCTGCATGGCAAAATATTGAGCAATATTTTCAGATGAAATATGAACAGATTTAATCACTTTTGTGTTCTAAAGACTGTGACAACAGACATGACTGGCTTAACTATAGCTATAGATACATGAAAGAGAATGTGCTATTAAATTAAGAATCAATTGCGTATAAGATATCATGAAAATGCAGTACCATATGGCCATAGGTACACTATAATTTTATGTGGATTCTGCTTAGTTTACAGTATGCTAGAATGCCAACAGAAACTATTAAATAACATCACATGTCTTAACTTTTGCATTCTGCTGTGAATTTCTAGGCCTTAGACTACAGCTCAATGGAAGCAAGACATTTGTCAAAACAATAGGCACTTGCTCTGGAAGCTCCAATCTCTCCTAATTACAATGAAAGACTGGCTAATGTATGTTCATCATAAGGCCTACTACACCATAAAGGTTTAAACTTGGCTACTGTGATATATATACGCACACAGTGGCTTGCGAAAGTATTCACCCCCTTGGCTTTTTAACTATTTTGTTACATTACAACCTGTGAAGTTAGAAATTATCTCCAGGGAATGACAAAGGGAGGGAAAAGTACAAGTCAGGGTGGGGTTATAAAAAAATATTTGTAACTGATGATCCCGCAGAGCACCATGAAATCTATTATCATCAAATGGAAAGAACATGGTACCACAATAAACCTACCTAACCTAGAGAGACTCGCCTACCAAAAGTTTCAGCCCCATAAATGAGGGCATACAGCGGAGAATCAGAATAGAATCATAGAATCGTAGAGTTGGAAGGGACTTCCTGGGCCATCTGGTCCAACCCCCTGCTCAAAGCAGGATTCGCTAAATCATCCCACACAGATGTCTGTCCAGCCTCTGTTTGAAAACTTCTATTGAAGGAGAACTCACCACCTCTCGTGGCAGCCTGTTCCACTCATTGATCACCCTAACTGTCAAAAAGTTTTTTCTAATATCTAATCTGTGTCTCCTCCCATTCAGTTTCATCCCATTGCTTCTAGTCTTTCCTTGTGCAAATAAGAATAAAGATGATCCTTCTACAATGTGACAGTCCTTGAGATATTTGTAGACAGTTATTAAGTCTCCTCTCAGTCTTCTCTTCTGCAAGCTAAACATTCCCAAATCCTGCAACCTTTCCTCGTATACAGGGTTTGCAGACCGGTCACCATTCTGGTCGCTCTTTTCTGAACTTGCTCCAGTTTGTTGATGTCTTTTTTAAAATGTGGCGCCCAAAACTGGACACAGTATTCCAGATGAGGTCTGACCAAAGAGGAGTAGAGGGCAATAATGACTTCATGTGTTCTAGACTGTATGCTTCTGTTAATACATTTATAATTGCATTTGCCATTTTTGCTGCTGCGTCACACTGTTGACTCATATTCAGTCTGTGATCTATTAGTATACCCAAGTCTTTTTCACATGTGCTGTTGCTTAGCCCTATTCCTCCCCATTCTGTATGTGCTTTTTTCATTTTTATTGCCCAGATGTAGTACTTTGCATTTTTCCCTGATAAAACCATTCTGCTAGTTGCTGCCCACTGCTCCAGTTTATTTATATCTTTTTGAATCCTCTCTTCTCTTCTCTAGTATTAGCTATCCCTCCTAGCTTTGTGTCATCAGCAAATTTAATCAGTTTACCCTCAATTCCTTCATCTAAATCATTGATAAAGATTTTGAACAACACAGGGCCCAGGACAGAGTCCTGTGGTACCCCACTTGAGACATTCTTCCAGCTGGATGTGCAGCCATTTACGACCACTCTTTGGGTCTGATCACTAAGCCAGTTATGAATCCACCTAACAGTTCCCTTGTACATTCCATACTTAGCCATTTTTTTCAATAAGGATTGTGTGAGATACTTTGTCAAATGCTTTGCTGAAGTCAAGATGTATTATATCTACAGCATTTCCCTGATCCACCCAATCAGTGATTCTGTCATAGAAGGAAATTAAGTTAGTCTGACATGACTTATTAGTTACAAATCCATGCTGTTTCTGTTTAATCACTTCAGTCTTATCCAGGTACTTACATGCATGTTGTTTAATAATTTGTTCAAAGCTCTTTCCTGGTATAGAAGTCAGATTCACCGGCCTATAGTTGCCTGGGTCCACCTTCTTCTCCTGTTCTCCAAGAATTTTCAAAGATTATGGAGAGGGGTTCAAAAATTTCTTCTGCTATCTCCTTCAGTACTCTGGGGTGTAATTCATCTGGACCTGGAGACTTGAATTCATTTAGGTTAGCTAATGTTTCCTCACTGTCTTTCTGTTTATAGATATCCTGGATTCTTCTATTCCCTTAATAGGACAGTGAAGAACAGTTGATGTTGCATTTCCTTTCTGAGAGACAACAGATGCAAAATAGGAATTTAAAAGTTTGGCCTTCTCAACATCCTGTCTTACCATTTCATAATTTTCATCCTGTAAAAATCCTATAGCATCTTTGACTTTTTACTTTTGACATATCCCCAAAATCCTTTATTATTGCTTTTGACGTCTCTTGCAAGCCTCAATTCATTGTCAGCTTTAATAATCTGATTTGTGCCCTGCAAGTTCTGCAGACAGCATTATATTCTTCTTTAGATATGCCTCCCTCTTTCCATTTTATAAACATTTCTTTCTTCCTTTTTAACATGTGCTTAAGTTCTGTGTTCATCCATCCTGGTTTCCTTAAATGCTTCCAATTCTTCTCTCTTTTCGGAATTGTTAAAAATTGTGCTTTGAGAATTTGATTTGTCAAGATTTCCAATCCTTCCTGGACATTTTTGTCCTTAAGGATATCCAGCCATTGGATCCCTCCAATTCTCTTTCTGAATCCCTTAAAATCTGCCTTTCTGAATTCTAACCTTGACGCCTGAGTCTTCACAGGTCTTCCTCCTCTAGTTAACCAAAGTTCTAAATTAGCATGGTTGCTACCTCCTAGGGTCCCAGCCACTTTTACCTCCTCAACCATTTCCTCCCTGTTTATAAGGATTAGATCCAAGGTAGCAGTTCCCCTTGTTTTCTCCCCTACCTTTTGGAAGATAAAGTTGTCAGCAAGAAAGGATAAGAATTTCCTTGACCTGTTAGTTTTGCCTGAGAGAGATTCCCACAAATGTCAGGACAGTTGAAATCACCCATGACCACTATATCATATTTTTTGTTGAACTTGGCCATTTGATGCATAAAGAGTTCATCCATATCTTCAGCTTGCACAGGCGGCCTGTAGTAAATGCCTACAATGGAGTCCTTTCCATTGTTCTGTCCTTGCATTCTTACCCAAACAGTTTCTACAGAACTCCCAGTCCCTGAAGCTTCAATCTCTGTGCAGATATACGCGTTTCTAACATACAATGCGACACCACCTCCTCGGTTATCATTGGAAGTCTGTTTCCTGCAAATAAGTTGTATCCTTCTAGCCTTGTATTCCAATCATGTGTATTGTCCCACCAAGTTTCAGTGATTCCAATGACATCATATTTCTTTTCCTGCATTAGTAGTTCCAATTCTCCTTGTTTGTTTTTCTTTGTAGATTGTAAGCTTGCGAGCAGGGACCTCACTCCTAATGTCATTGTTTGAATTGTCTTAACTTGTATTGAATTTATTGTCTGTACATGTCCCCGCTTAATTGTAAAGTGCTGCGGAATATGTTGGCGCTATATAAATAAAAATTATTATTATTATTATTATTATTTGTTGCCCATGCTTAGTGCATTAGTATAGAAACATTTTAGTTTGTGATTGGTTTTTCTACCTCCAATATTTTTATTATTTAGATTCTTTTGTCTTTGTTCTTCCTTTCCACTTCTAATAGCAGAGTTCTCAATAGCATTTGCCAGGCAGCACAGAGACCAAATGTAACCCTGAATAAGCTGCAGAATTCCCAAGCAGAGACTGTAGTACCTGTCCATACAGCCACAATAAGACATACACTCTATAGAGGTGGCCTTTTTTGAAGTGGGCAGAAAGAAGCCTTTACTTATACACAAAAATTGTAAGGCTCATTTTGAGTTTGCCAAATGACATGTGGAAGATTTCCCAAATGTATGGAAGGAGGAGCTGTGGTCAGATTAGACAAAAATGTAACTTTTTGTCCAACATGGTAATATCTATATCTGACACTGAACCAACACAGCTCATCACCCCAAGAACACCATCCCCACAGTGAATCATGGTGGTGGCAGCATTATGCTGTGGAGATGTTTTTCAGCAGCTGAGGCAGGGGAAATAGTCTGAGTTGAGGGGAAGAAAGGAATGTGTTAAATACAGGGATATTCTTGAGCAGAAACTAGGATGGAAACTTGGGACAATTACCAAAAGCATACTGAAACAGGGGAAATGTGTACATTTTTTGGTGTGGCCTGGTCAAAGCCCAATCCTTCAGGCTAGTTTCACACTTGCTTTTTTTTGCAGCGCGTTTTTCCCGCAAAAAAACGCATTGAAAAAACGCATACAAAAGCATACAACTGCTGCATTTTTTTCAAGCATTTTTATGAGCATGCATGAAAAAAACGCAGCGTTTTTAGTGCGTTTTTACCGCGTTTGCGTTTTTTCCAAACATTAGGTGGCCCTCACACTAACCCAAACCATGACTTTACTAACACTAACCCTGACCCTAACCCTGACCCTAACCCTTAACCAAACCATACTTAACCCTAACCCAAACCCTAAACCCTAACTAACCCTGACCCTAACCCTAACCCTAACCCTGACCCTAACCCTTAACCAAACCATACTTAACCCTAACCCAAACCCTAAACCCTAACTAACCCTGACCCTAAACCTAACCCTGACCCTAACCCTGACCCTAACCCTTAACCAAACCATACCCTAACCCAAACCCTAACCCTAACCCTGACCCTAACCCTTAGCCAAACCATACTTAACCCTAACCCAAACCCTAAACCCTAACTAACCCTGACCCTTAACCTAACCCTAACCCTGACCCTAACCCTAACCCTGACCCTAACCCTTAACCAAACCATACCCTAACCCTAACCCTGACCCTAACCCTGACCCTAACCCTAACCCTTAACCAAACCATACCCTAACCCTAACCCTTAACCAAACCATACCCTGATCCTAACCCTAACCTTGACCCTGACACTAACCCTAACCCTTAACCAAACCATACCCTAACCCTAATCCTAACCCTGACCCTAACCCTAACCCTTAACCAAACCATACCCTGATCCTAACCCTAACCTTGACCCTGACCCTAACCCTAACCCTTAACCAAACCATACCCTAACCCTAACCCTAACCCTTAACCAAACCATACCCTGATCCTAACCCTAACCCTGACCCTAACCCTAACCCTTAACCAAACCATACCCTGATCCTGACCCTAACCCTGACCCTGACCCTAACCCTAACCCTAAACCCCCTTAACTAACCCTAACTCTAACCCAAACCCCTAAATTCCATTGTCTAAACTAATGGTAAAAAAAAAACACATGTGCAAAAAAACGCATACATAAGCATGCCAATGCGCACATATGCTCACCATAGACTTATAATGGGTGTCTTGCTGTAAAAAAACGCATTGCGCGCGCATGCGTTTTTTGAGGCAAGTCGGACGCACAAAAAATGCAACAGGTTGCATTTTGTGCGCCCGAGTGCATACCGCAAAAAAACGCATGCGCGGAAAAACGCGTACAAACGCATGTGTATGCGCACATAAGCGCATCCCATGCAAAGTATAGGAAAAAAAAACACATGCGCTATTTAGCACTAAAATATCGCGAAAAAAAACGCAAATGTGAAACCAGCCTCATCCAGTTGAGAATCTGTAGTCAGAATTGAAGATTGCTGTTTGCCAGAGGAAACCATCTGACTTGGAGGAGATGGTGCAGTGTTGTCTTGAGTAATGAGCAAAAATCCCAGTGTCAAGCTGTAATTGTTGCAAAATGAAACTCTACAAAGTACTGACTTTAAGGAGTCATTAGTTATGTACACTGAAGTCTATATAATATATGTCTGTAAGCATCCTGTTCTTTCTATTTCCTCCTGCCCTACCATAAAGTGGTATTGAGTATTGGTAACAAATGATCAAATTTCACAATTAATATTGTAAAATTCACAGATCCAAATTTTCTAAAAATATGTCTATTAGTTAATTTATTCTACTGAAAGAAGTATTATGGTGTGACTAACTGCCAAGAAAGTAGGGGTTCGACTACTAAGAACCCTACCAATCATAAGAACAGGGAGCATGTTTCCCCTATGTGTAAACAGCTGTGGAAGGCAGCATGTATGAGGCATTGGCTGTATGAAATCTGCTGCATTTCAGAGAAAGACATACCGTCTTTTTTTGATTATAAGATGCACTTTTTTCCCAAAAAATTTTCGGGGAAAATGGGGGTGCATCTTATAATGCAGATATACCTTACCGGCCACGGTGGGGGTCCCAGGGTCGCTGCAGGAGGAGGTAAGAGTGGAGCATTGCTGCAGGCCGCAGGCTGGGATGAGGGGGTGTTCTGATGTGCGCCGCTGCAGGTGACCGGTGGTGTTGGGGCTCTGCAGACATTTTGTGAAAGCCCAGAGCCCCCGCACTTACATGGTTTACTGAGCGATGCACTCTGGGAAAATGGCATCCGGGGCATGCACAGATAGAGATCTCGGCACCAAGATCTCGGAAGATGAGATCTCAGCACTGAGATCTCATCTCTCGTGATCTTGGTGCCTGAGATCTCCATCTGTCCATGCACCTCCGCCAGCAGACATTTTCCCAGAGTCCACTTCACAGTAAACCATGTAAGTGTAGGGGCTCTGGGCTTTCACAAAATGTCGGCAGAGCCCCCGAAGCAACGCTTCACTTTTGCCTCCTCCAGCAGCAACCCTGGGACAGTGCTTCACCACAGACACCTCCCCCGGTAAGCAATAAAATGCATGGATTATAAGAAGCACCACCATTTTATTAAAAAACAATATTAAAAAAAAAAAGATTTTTTCCTATTTTTCTCCTCAAAATTTGGGGTGCATTTTATAATCCACTGCATCTTATAATGCGCAAAATATGGTACTTGCCATGCTGGAGACTTGTTTCTTCCAGCCGCTGCACTGGATTAATAGATCCACCTATGAGTGTGTACAGGGAGAAACCGTCAATTGAGTGCAGTGGGCAGGAGAAGCCACAGGAACATGCCTATCTGACAAGTCTATAAAGCAAACTCGGTCCCAGTGGTTATTAAAGTATGCTTTTCTCTGAAATGCCACAGCATTTCACAGCCAAACATACCTAGGTGACTGAGTTCATACAGCCAGTGCGTAATACATGCTGCCCATGGATTTGGCAGTATGCATCAGCTGTCATGTACACTTTAAGTTCTACAAGGACTGATGGAGCTAGCTGCGTATGCATCTTTCATCATTTCAATTCATTTTTTTTAAATGATAATGTTAACAATCCTTCTTGCCAGTGAAGTCACATACAGATGTAGCAGCTAACAATTTTAGCACTGTGGCATGCTACAGCGACAGCCACAATGCCACTCTATTAGAGCTCCACAGCAATCAAGTTGGTAGCTGTAACATATCTGTTTATTTCGGTAGTATATTTAGCATGTATTAAATGTTGTGGAATACAACAGCTGTAGGCTTATGCTACAGTGATCACCTCTGTGTTAACTGTTACCGCACTGTTACACTGTTGATGTGTGTAGTTCCTCTCTAGACTGTCAACATTAAATATGGTTTTGATCTTTAATTGTTCTTTGAATTACAAATCTAGATTTATATTGTGTGTGTTTTCTGTGTTTATTTTTGGGTAGTTATTACATGCTTGATTCATATAATTATTAAATTGCTTCAACCCAGTTGGAAATTCAAAGTGGGTTCAATGTTGAAGAATGAATTGATTTGATTTTAAGAACTCAGTACTGAAGTGTAGCCATTGTTTGTAATGGTACAGTTGTAAGTTAAGTAGTGAGTGTAATGTTGGCTAATAATGTGTTGCAGTTGGGTGTTAGCTGTAAATAGGTGTGCAATTTTCCTTTTATTTCTCAGGGGCCCTATGTTTTTTGCACTTGCAAAACAAAGACTTCATAGTCACAGGTACGCAATATTTTATTTAGTGTGCAATGGTGTAACTCATCAGGATTAGTGTTTCAGAAGGTTGACTATAATAAAATTGTAACAAGACATAAAACAATTTACACAGCTTTGTAAACCACACTCACGATCACCCTACGTTGCTTTTGCCAGTCTTATTGAGTCGATATTGATGCTGCTTATGGGAATTGTAAATGTAATGAGACTTAACATTAGTAGAGTGTGAAATAAATTGACTAATCCATAAGATATCTTAAATATTCTGAGGTTTATTGTTCAACTGGAACAAAAGTCTTATTATTTTTATAAGACATGGGTGTTAAGATATATATGTGTGTATTCTATAATGAGATATCCAATGCACATATTTGGGGATTTATCATCAGATACAATTTTAAATTCAGTTTTGCTTCTAGCTGCTTTGTCATTATTTGCTGAAAATGTATCAACGTCACATGATGTTTGATAAATTTGAGCGACTTTGACAAAGGCTAAATAGTGATATTTAGATGACTGCATCAGAACATCTCTAATGCATCACTTTTTGTGGGATATAGCAGTAGTTAGTGCCACCAAAATTGGTCCAAAGAAGGAAAACTGAATTGTCATGATCCAGGTTGGATATGACAGGTTTTGAATAAGTAACCTTTTTTTCCTTTGATCTGGTTGCTTAGAGTTAGTTTTGCCCCTGGTGGCCATTAGGGTTATTACACAGTGGTGTCTTTTGTTCTAGTTTGCCCCCAGTGGTGGTTAGTGTTATTGCACATGATAATGAAGCAGGTGTGATTCCTTGGGTCCTGCATATAAAGGTGTAGCAGGTGGTTTCACTCACTGTTGGTGATATTGGTCTTTTCCAACCATCCTTGGTGAAGGAAGGAACTTGAGAAGAGTCCCGGGCAGCTCAGTCAAAATTCTGGAGTGGCAGCTATGGTGTCAGTGAGGAGTTCTTGCAAAGCTTGGTGGAGTGGCAGCTATGGTGTCAGCAAGGAGTTCTTGCAAAGTTTGGTGGAGTGGCAGCTATGGTGGTGAAAGCTGCACTCAGATGCTGGACTCTGTTGCTGGAAGAGAGCTGCACTCAGATGCTGAACTCTGTTGCTGGAAAGCTGCACTCGGATGCTGGACTCTGTTGCTGTAAAGCTGCACTCAGATGCTGGATTCTGTTGCTGGAAAGCTGCACTCAGGTGTTGGATGCAGTTGGAGGAAAAGATGCACTCAGGTGTCGGACTCTGTTGCTGGGAGCATTAGCAACAGAGCAAAGCGAAGTGGTGTTTCCCTGTTTGTCACTTTCCTCAATATGTGTTTTAGTTCAGTGGTGGGATTAGTTTCTGCACTGTCCACTTCACTAGTAAGGGATTGGTTCAGGCCGAGCTAGGGATTTCAGGTATCCTGATCGGCGCCCGGTGCGGAACCGGCCTAGGGATCGTTAGGAGTGTAGAGACACTGACTCGGGAGTGCAGGAGGTCTCCAAGTCCCCGTTCCCTATCGCAGGGCCACCATTGTAATTGTTTTCCTGGTTTTCCCCTTTATTCTGAATTTCGCCTACTGGTGGCGGTGTATCCAGACATACGTGTACTGCTGAAATTCGCCTGCTGGAGGCGGTGTATCTGGCTGCACGTTCTATTATTTAAATTCGCCCTGCTGGAGGCGGTATATCCAGGGTCACGCGTGTCATATAAATTCGCCCTGCTGGAGGCGGTGTATCCAGACATATGTGTACTACTGAAATTCGCCTGCTGGAGGTGGTGTATCCGGCTGCATGTTCTATTATTTAAATTTGCCCTGCTGGAGGCGGTGTGTCCAGGGTCACGCGTGTCATATAAATTCGCCCTGCTGGAGGCGGTGTGTTCAGTCACACGTGACCATGACATTATCATCAACCTTACATTTTTTTTTTCTGGTAGGCCTTTGGCCAAGTTCAGGCCGGTGAGTAATTGCTGCTGGGCCTCACTGAGGTGAGTGAGGAGCTGCATGGTGTGTTGAAGCAGATCCAGCGGCAGTTGTCAGGGTCTGGGGCCTTCCCTCTGGCTCAACCAGAAAATCAAATTGCGGCTCTGGCAAAGAAGCCCCCAGAGTCCCTGCTAGTGAGCGGGACTTGCTGATGCACGCGGACGCACCCAGGCAGGTGGGAGGAGTGGGTGTCCCCATGGTGCTGCCTGGTATTCCCCGAGGTGTAGGGGTACTTCCCTGTGGTGGGCGGACTTGTGTTATAGTCCTCGGGGCTCACGCCAAACCTTCCATACCACCGAAGAAGCCCCCCCCTCCTGGTCGTGTGGAGGAAGGCGACCAGGGAGTGTATATTTCCTCCATACCCCCATCCCCTTCTCCAGTTGTGGCTCCAGTGGTGCTGCCAGGGAGTAGGGGCAAGTCTCAACCCTCACCATTAGCCAACCCAGAAAGGCTCAGGCCTCATAGTATGGGTTGGAGGGTGGTGTTTCCCATGTTGAATAGCGGGGGTGTGAGTGTGGTGACATAGGGGAACGCTTCTCTTGTCAGTTCCAGTAAAAGTTCACAGTATTTGACAAAGTAATGAGTGGCAATAAACGTTCTGGTCCGGACCAGTGTGTGAACGAGCGTGTATGGGTGTCTACCAAATAACATCCAGTGGAAGTGTGTGCGGAGTCTTGTCAGCTTGTTTTAGCTCCAAACATGCTCATAAACAACTCGCTGCCCAGGACAGTGCTCTGGGGATGTGCAACGCTGCCAGAACATACATTGCCAATACCAGTGGTGCCCATTTGTCATTAACCTGAGGTACAGGTAGTTGCAGAGGTGAACTCTGGATCTGGGCATCCCCTCTGTATGTGGTTCCCTGAGGAGGAGCGGTCTTGAGGGTCCAGAGGCCCCTCATTGAGGGAGAGTACTGTCATGATCCAGGTTGGATATGACAGGTTTTGAATAAGTAACCTTTTTTTCCTTTGAGCTGGTTGCTTAGTTAGTTTTGCCCCCGATGGCCATTAGGGTTATTACATAGTGGTGTCTTTTGTTCTAGTTTGCCCCCGGTGGTGGTTAGTGTTATTGCACATGATAATGAAGCAGGTGTGATTCCTTGGGTCCTGTCTATAAAGGTGTAGCAGGTGGTTTCACTCACTGTTGGTGATATTGGTCTTTTCCAACCATCCTTGGTGAAGGAAGGAACTTGAGAAGAGTCCCCGGCAGCTCAGTCAGAATCCTGGAGTGGCAGCTATGGTGTCAGCGAGGAGTTCTTGCAAAGCTTGGAGGAGTGGCAGCTATGGTGTCAGTGTGGAGTTCTTGCAAAGCTTGGTGGAGTGGCAGCTATGGTGAAAGCTGCACTCAGATGCTGGACTCTGTTGCTGGAAGAGAGCTGTACTCAGATACTGGACTCTGTTGCTGGAAAGCTGCACTCGGATGCTGGACTCTGTTGCTGTAAAGCTGCACTCACATGCGGGACTCTGTTGCTGGAAAGCTGCACTCAGGTGTTGGAACCGGTTGGAGGAAAAGATGCACTCAGGTGTTGGACTCTGTTGCTGGGAGCATTAGCAACAGAGCAAAGCTAAGTGGTGTTTCCCTGTTTGTCACTTTCCTCAATGTGTGTTTTAGTGCAGTGGTGGGATTAGTTTCTGCACCGTCCACTTCTCTAGTAAGGGATTGGTTCAGAGCGAGCTAGGGATTTCAGGTATCCTGATCGGCGCCCGGTGCGGAACCGGCCTAGGGATAGTTAGGAATATAGAGACACTGACTCAGGGGAGTGCAGGAGGTCTCCACATCCCCGTTCCCTATCGCAGGGCTACCATTGTAATTGTTTTCCTGGTTTTCCCCTTTATTCTGAAATTCGCCTACTGGAGGCGGTGTATCCAGACATACGTGTACTACTGAAATTCGCCTGCTGGAGGCGGTATATCCAGGGTCACGCGTGTCATATAAATTCGCCCTGCTGGAGGCGGTGTATCCAGACATACGTGTACTACTGAAATTCACCTGCTGGAGGCGGTGTATCCGGCTGCATGTTCTATTATTTAAATTCGCCCTGCTGGAGGCGGTGTATCCAGGGTCACGCGTGTCATATAAATTCGCCCTGCTGGAGGCGGTGTGTTCAGTCACACGTGACCATGACATGAATAACCTATAAACCGTGTCATGATTGCCTAAGGCTTATTGATGCACATGTGTTTTTTTATATTATAAATAAATAAATGAAATAGTACTCGCACTATGAGACAAACACCAAAAACATTACTGAAGAATTATTGCAGGTATTTATTATAATTAAGTAGAAGCCTTGCTTAATCTGAATGAGATGAGGCAATAGTATGCAATAGTATTAATACTCTATGGATTGTGCAAATAAGCAAAATAATTAACAAATAAAACAAATAAAAAATAGCTTTCAGCTGGGCACCACGTGACTCTGCTAGTCACGTGACCCGAATTACATCACACAGGTCCTGTGCTACTGCAGGTTTTGACAAGCCCTGCCAGCGTTCCGGGCGGCTGCCCGAGCTCTAAAGCACAGCAGAACCAAGGAGCTTGTCACCGGCTGGGACAACGCTCCAGAGCTCACCGCTACTTTGGAGGGTCTCCACATCGAGACACAAGTTAAGTATTACTTAACCCATTGGCGGATCTTTACAATTCAGCAAGCGCATGTACCGGGCATTGTCCTGAACACCCCTAGCACTCATTTGATGGGCCACTACTAATATCTGTGGATGGCATAGCATCAGTAATTTTTTGTTTGCTTAACCCCTTCACCCCCAAGGGTGGTTTGCACGTTCATGACCGGGCCAATTTTTACAATTCTGACCACTGTACCTTTATGAGGTCATAACTCTGGAACGCTTCTATGGATCCCAGTGATTCTGACATTGTTTTCTCGTGACATATTGTACTTCATGTTAGTGGTAAAATTTCATTAAAATAACTTGAGTTTATTTGTGAAAACAACGGAAATTTCGCAATTTTCCAAATTTGAATTTTTATGCCCTTAAATCACAGAGATACGGCACACAAAAAACTTGATAACTAACATTTCCCACATGTTTACTTTACATCAGCACAATTTTGGAACCAAAATTTTTTTTTGTTAGGAAGTTATAAGGGTTAAAAGTTGACCAGTGATTTCTCATTTTTACAACACCATTTTATTTTTAGGACCACATCACATTTGAAACCACTTTGAGGGGTCTATATGATAGAAAATACCCAAAAGTGACACCATTCTAAAAACTGCACCCCTTAAGGCCGTTTGACTTTTTCAATGCAAAATTGGCTGGAATTCAGATCGGACGCCATGTCACGTTTGGAGAGTCCGTGACCGCCCCTGACACATTGTGCCGGGTGTCAGGTGTGATAATCAGCTGACACCCGGCCGCGATCAGCGGCGCTCACCACATGGGCGCCGCTGATCGCGGTAGACGTACTATGGGCATAGGGTCCTGGGTCCCATGGACGGGATAGTACGTCGGATGTCAGGAAGGGGTTAAAGCACCTTTAGCTCTCATAGTGGACAGTGGTAATTACCTTTATCGGCACAGTCTTGACATCACTGAACACCCTGCTTTTTTCTGACGCTATTGTTAGTAATCATATGTCTTCTGTGCTGCAGGCCCTCTCTCTGCATATCAGCAATTTTATTTGTTAATTATTTTGCTTATTTGCACAATCCATAGCGTATTAATACTATTACATACTTGCACAAAAGCAAAAGGTCACTGATTTGCTGCCCTCTTTTTGTATACGTACCTGGCAAAATTTATACCTTTACCTTTTATTCTTTAGTTTTTATATTGACCCTTTTGGAAGATTTATGCCTCATCTCGTTCAGATTAAACAAGGCTTCTACTGAATTATTGCAGGTATTTATTATAATTAATCAGTAATGTTTTTGGTGTTTGTCGCATAGCGCGAGTACTATTTCATTTATTCTGATTATAACTCCATTGTGGTAGGAGCATTCTGGTACTTGCAGTTGACTCAGCACCTATATAAAAGCGCCGCTAATATCATTATTTTTGCTTTTTTTATGTTATGTTGCATTTTCCTGGTTAAAAAAAGATAATGAAAAGAATTCAGAACACAAACTGCATTGCTGCTTGTTGAGTATGGGGCTGTCTAATGGTAGACTACTCACATACTTTAGGTTGCGGGCAAGAATACAGCACTGTTGCAAGAGCATCAGCCTAATTTAAAATTGTTTACCTGCTTTCTAAATGGAGCAGTGGTTACAGGTGTTAACATTTTTTGGTGTACTTGTTAAAAAGTAACCGTCATTGTGATTTTTGTCTTATAAAACAATGGTACATATGAAAATCAACAGCTTTGTGACTTTCCGTATGGAAAAGCCACTAATTGCCCGGAAAATGGAGCGAGTGAGAAATAAAAGGCTTTTATTAACGTGAGGTTACTGCAATATATCTCTAATCAACCAATTCTGTCATACTGCGTGACTATTCAGTTATAGCACTTGCCTATATCCAACTTCAATCTTTGACATATTATTTACAGACTGAGACTATTAGTCTAGCACTCACATTTTCAATATGCTTCTGCATCGAAAGCAACACATCCAATCAAATTAGGCCTTTTTCTATCCCAAGGTGGAATGAGCTGTGCGCTCTGACCTCCTATCCCTATACTGTAAACAGGCTCGGACTGGCCCATAGGGTAACATGGGAATCCCCCAGTGGGGCCCTGTGCAGATCTGGGCCCCCAATCCCACTGTATGGGCAGTGCTTGGCATAATTCACTTGATTCACTTTGTACAGAAAAAAGCAGCACGTCATCATTCATTAACCAAATTACCCAGTTTATTATTATATTGCAATATAGGTACATTTGTGAACAAGGGTACTGTAATAATTGTATGTATGTGAAAAGTGGGCCCCCTCAAAGTCAGTCACTGGTGCGCCCTTGGAACCTCAGTCCGACACTGACTGTAAATGTAAATTTTACTCACTGTACCGTACCCCCTATACTTATGCTGCTTGTTATAGCCACTATGATTGCCTCATCTAGACCATGTGATCTGTAAGGTATTTTGATGGAGCCAGCCACTCCTAACGCCATTAGCCCACTTACAATGGGCAAAGAGCATCAAAACTGGATCATGAAGCAATCAAAAAAGGTGACCTGGTCTGAACAATCATGTTATCTTTTACATTATGTATTTGTGCATCACTTACCTGTAAAAAAAAAAAAAAAAAAATTACACCAAGATACACTATTAGAAGAAGGCAAAACATTGGCAGTAGTATGCTGCTTTGGGCAATTTTATTCAAGGATACATTGTGTCCTGGATTTATGTGCTCATGTGGCTGTTGCATTAAAAAGTGACACCGACCTAAATATTATTGCAGTCCTTTACTACAACTCTATCCTTTAATATCATTGACCTCTTTTAGCAGGATAATGTGTTTGAAGGACTATCGGTCATGCTGCTGACAGTTTTGGCAATCAGTGTAATGGCCACTGACGTTCCCGAGACAGATGATATCACGGGAGGTAGCAATTTTAGACTGCTGACCCTTTTGTTTTGAAATGATGAGATGTCTGGAAGTCGCGCTCAGTAGAGTGAGATCTCCTGTGTATGGGAGAGACAGCTGAGATAGCTGCCTGCCAAACCATTGCTTGGTGGATAACTATCCTAAAGTGCTTGGGGAGGTTTAGGCTCCAAATTCCTTAGGGTATGTGCACATGTTCAGTATTAGGCAGCGCTTTGGAGCGCAGAACATGTCCGCTGCGGGCAAAGTGCTGCCAGCTTTTGAATGCCGGTAATTCCACATGTGTTTATTGAACCATGCGGAATCACAGCATCCAATACATTGTACGGGTGACAGTTACTGTATCTTGCCCAGACTGAGCATCTCCGCAAGATAAATAGGCATGCTGCAGTCTGGAATGACACGCCGCATGTCCGTCTC
This sequence comes from Dendrobates tinctorius, assembly GCF_039654945.1. NCBI lineage: Eukaryota > Metazoa > Chordata > Amphibia > Anura > Dendrobatidae > Dendrobates > Dendrobates tinctorius. The sequence continues at coordinate 14,488,426 of NW_027361679.1, read as the reverse complement.
TGCAGGGAAGCTGCGGGTGCCGGTGCACGCATAGTGGACATAGGATTTCTTGAAATCCCATCCACTATGCTGTAACATCTACAAGTTACCCCTACAAGTTACAGAACTTGAAAGATCTGCGTCTAACATCTTGGAACCAAATACTACAAGACACCATCTGAGATCTTGCAGAATAAATGAGTTGCAGAAGTTTTGGTTTCACAAGAGGTACATGAAGTGCTCTGCATAAATGAGTACACCCTCATTGAAAACTAAGGATTTTAATCAATATTTCACCGAACACAAGAACAATTTCCAAAATTTTGACAAGAGTGAGTTTCATCGAACATTTTTTAAGCCATAAGATGCAAGTAATGACTTTTACTGCAAAATTTTCAGTTTTACTGAAATTAGTTAATGCAAATATGAACACACCCATTTCAAAAACAACTTAATTTAATATTTTGTGTGATTGTCATGATTTTTAAGAACAGCACCAAGTCGTATAGGCATGGAATGAACAAGTTGGAGACATATTTCAATATGTATCTTTTTCAATTCTTCAAGGACAATAAATGCTGGTTGAAGATTGATGTTCATCTTGTCTCTTCAGAAATAGGTGTTTGATTGAGTTCAGATAAGGAGACATTCTTGGCTACTAAAATCACTTTCACCCTGTTCTTCAAAAATACAAGTGACTTTACATGTGTCATGTTGGAAAAGTGCATGTCTGTCAAGAGCATGGAGTGATGAAGTTTTGATGCCATCAATGAAAGTCCCCGACAAAAGCAGCTTTTGATACCATCAATGAAATGTAAGTTCCCGACAGAAGCCTTCATGCTTCCCCACATAAGAATGCTGCAACCACCATGTTTAACTATAGACACTATGCATTTTTTTTTACTCCTCACCTTTTTTTCACAATACAGTTTTGAAGCCATCAGTCCCAAAAGCATTTATATTATTATTTGTATTAGTCTCATCACTCCAGACTATAGAATCTAGAGCAAATTGTAGATGGCCTTTTTTTGTGCATGGGCTTTAGAAGAGGCTTCATTAGTGGACGACACCCATGCATGCTATTCTTCTGCAGTGTACGCAGTATTGTGTCACGGGAAGAACTCGCCATGGTTTGGCTTTCTACTTCTTTAGCTAACTGCAATGAACCTGCATAGTGATTTTCTTTAACCCTTCTCATCAGCAGACACTCCTGTTTAGGCAGTAACTTCAGTGGTCAGCCTGGACGTTTCTGTGAGATTGATTCCATTCCATATTTGTTACATTTTTGGATTACTTTTGCTACAGTTTTCTGACTGAGAAGTAAAGGTTTGCTGATTGTCTTGTTGCCTTCATGTTTCTTGTGTAAAGAAATTATTTTCTTTCTCGGGTCTTATGACATTTCTCTTCCATGTGGTGCCATTGCTGGCAACATGAAATGGAAAGAAGTTTTCTGTGTCAAATAATGGCATTTTATAGTCACCAGTCTGCTGGGCACCTGTTTAATGAATAATTAGTTTTAACTATGGTTGAATTTTTAATTAGAATTTTGTAGTGTAAACTTTACCTGTTATTGGGATGTACTCATTTTAGCAACATGGTCTTAAATTAGTTTGTTGGGAAAATTACTTTCTTGGCTGTGCAAAATAGCAAATCTATTTGCAATCAAAGGCACACATTTGTGGGAATATTTTTTAGTATGGTATCGCATAGAAAATGCTGATTCTGAAAGTAGACTAAAGGTTTTTTTGACAAATTGGCCCGGGTGTACTCATTCATCCTGAGTACTGTACATAGCATTAGTCAGGTAGTTTTAATATTATGGCAATTGTATTTATGCTGTATATATTGTGTGTAAATAGACTCTCTATACGTGCATTGTCCACTACCTTTATATTTTGTGAATATCTTTTCTGTTTAAACAATAGTTTGTTTTCCATGGAAAATCCCCTGACACACTTTCCTTTACTATTGGTATCAGTGAAACATGGAGACGGTATGTTGCATATTTATGCCAGCTTGAACATGCCAGCCTCACTCTTTGTTACAGTCTAGTCTGCAGTTGTTTGTAAATCATGAAACTAGGTAACCAAATTCAGTATAATTATTATGAGGTGGAAGTTAGCAGTCATCGGCTTTTTCAGTGTTCTGTAACCTGTGCCATAGCTTTTCTTATCCATCAGAGACACGTTAAGACAAGATGCGGCACCATTTCCAGCTTGATTAGTTTTTCCCATTTTATCCAAATATATAAACTGTGTATATAAACGAGGAAATTGACCATTAATTTTCCAAAGTTATGTTCTTAAAAATGTTCTCTGCGTGTTCTTTTTTTTGTAATATACCATTCTTATGATTGTCAATAAATGGACAATTAGGCGCAGTAACACAAAGCTTTGAACAATTGCTTTTCCATTGGGTTTGCCAAAAACTGTCAATAAATATTGTATGCAAAAGTGCTCTACGCTGTAAGATTTTCCACCACCTAGCACCATCTGCCCACATGCCTCATATAAAAAAATGTAGCTGTCTTTTGGCAAAATAATAAGTATTTAAGGCTTCTAACAATAGTAAAAATGAAAAATGTTCTGTATTAAATGCAGACCACGCAAGGGTGTATGTGTTAGAAAACTATTTTTATGAGAACACTTATTAACTTACAAATCCTATTTTAGTTATATAAGACAGTTTGTTTTCAGATTTGCTAACTATGCTATAGATGTGTGAAGCAAACTATTCACTACTTTTCAGGACAAACTATTAAACACTCCTTCCTCCTGCTGACCTATTTTTTCAAGCGTCAAAAATTCCATTTTAATATATTCCTTAATAAAGGCCTGTTCCCTTTTCCATAACAAGTTGGCTCTTCAACTTATCTCACAGCATCTCTGTACACAGCCGTGATACCATCTTTGGCTTTTCTCATTAGACAAAAGGGCGGATTGCCCGAATGAGTCAGTGAGCTCCAAACATATCACATATGGCATGGAAACAGTATTACACCCAGGTAACATATGGTGATAAATATATTTAGCTTTCTTGGCAATCTGTCCTGTACAGCTCTTTTCCTGCTAACAAAAACTTGGGAACCATCACATACATGCGCTGAATAACTGACTTCAAACATTGTTTTTATAGGTATATGAAAATTATAAAAAAATTGCGGTGAGTGTATTTATACCAGGAAATGTCCCTTTAGTATTTTATCAAACTTAGCATACTATATCTTGTAAAAAAAAAAGCTCCAACAAAACTATGTTCCATTGTAAAATATTTGAAGAGAATCTATCATCATGAAAACAAGCCTTGACTTATTATAATAATGTGTGGGCAGAAAAATTCCAACTCCGTAATTATCTCTGAACTTACTTTAACTCACAAATTTGTCCATTTCATTTAAATGCATCCCCCCCCAGACTCTTACCTTTAAAAATCAATATAGCAGGATTTCTACAGTTGTGCTCAAAAGTTTACAAACCCTGGCAGAATTTTTGCTTTCTTGGCCTTTTTTTCAGAGAATATGAATGATAACACAAAACCTTTTTCTCCACTCATGGTTAGTGATTGGGTGAAGCCATTTATTGTCAAACTACTGTGTTTTCTCTTTTTAAATTATGACAACCCAAAACATCCAAATGACCCTGATCAAAAGTTCACATACCCTGGTGATTTTGGCCTGATAACATGCACAGAAGTTGACACAAATGGGTTTGCATGGCTACTAAAGGTAACATCCTCACCTGTGACCTGTTTGCTTGTAATCAGTGTGTGTGCATAAAAGCTGAGTGAGTTTCTCGGATCCAGACAGACTCTTGCATCTTTCATCCAGCCACTGACATTTCTGAATTGTGAGTCATGGGGAAAGCAAAAGACTAGTCAACAGATCTACGGGAAAAGGTAGTTAAACTGTATAAAACAGGAAAGGGATACAAAAAGATATCCAAGGAATTGATAATGCCAGTCAGCAGTGTTCAAACTGTGATTAACAAATGGAAAATCATGGGCTCTGTAGAAAAAAAAAAGTCAAGTAGATCAACAAAAAATTTTTCCACGACTGCCAGGAAAATTGTTAGGGATGCAAAGAAAAACCCACAAATAACAAAAATAACATCAGCTGAAATACTAGACTCTCTGAAAAGTAGCTGTGTGGCTGTTTCAAGATGTGCAATAAGAAGGCACTTGAAGAAAAATGGGCTGCATGGTCAAGTCGCCAGAATTTAGCCGATACTGTGCAAATGCCACAAAGTATCTTTCTTTTTTAGCACACTTTCCTTACTGTATGTAATTTGCACTCTACTCTGGCCTCGAGTCCTTTAGGAGAAACATGAAGCGCTCAACAGGCTTACAGGCAGCATAGGTCCCAGTTGCCCTTGTCTAGTCTGTGGTTAGAACTATCTCAGCTCACGCAGGATCCACTAGGAACTCTAGAGTCCGGATCTCAAGTCTGTACAGGAACCGGCAGGTTCAGTTGCATTTTTCAGTATGTTACCTATTTTCCCTATTGAGTTGCTACACTATTATAACAGCCTCATTAGTATATAGTGCATGGGCTTTTCTGGTTTATGGTCATGGGTGAAAGTGAGTTAAGGGATAAGGAACACAAGCTTTACTTTCTTTTTACTGAAGAGAGCACAAAATATACTGAGATCATCTGCTTTGGGAGGGTAAGACTGATTCTATACAGCATTTTAATGCTTTATTTGTTCTCAGATCTCTCACTATTTATGGTGGATTTATCAATTCACCTGTTTCACTGTTCTACATAGTTGATAGACTGGAGCAAGTTTGGAGAAGAGCTATCAGGACAATGAGCAGATTGCAAACTATGTTCTACAAGGAACAGTTAAATGATCTGGGAATGTTTAGCTTGCAAAAAGAAGGCTAATATGATAATTTATGGTGGCCTTCAAATATCTGAAGGGATGTCACAGTGTAGAAGGATCATCTTTATTTTCATTTGCATATGGAAACACAAGAATCAATGGAGTGTAACTAAAAGGGAGAAGCTAGAGATTAGATATTAGGAAAAACTTTTTGACAGCTAGGGTGATCAATGAGTGGAACAGGCTGCCATGATAGGTGGTGAGTTCTCCTTCAATGGAAGTCTTGAAACAGAGGCTGGACAGACATGTATACATGACTACTTCCAGCTTGAAGAATTAAGAAAGCAGCAGTGATAACCCTAATTTGTTAATCTACCAGTTTAGAGGAAATGGAGAGTGTAACCTCTTCCAACTTCAGTCACCTTCTCTTAAAGGGCCTGAACTTTTAAGAGACGTCCGAGCTTATTTTTTTAAATGAAAGAGGAAGTTACCAGTGTGAGCAGGTAGATCAGAAGAGCAGTCAGTCATATTACATGCCTCACACTGATAACTCACCCCTTCCTTTAAAATCTGCTGGCAGATTCTTATTGCGATCCATGTGCTGCCACCCATGGATCTTAGCAGCTCATTTACATATTAAGAAAAATGTGGATTTCTTGGGAATAAGACATTGGATCACAGATATCATGATATCATTTTATTTAACTTCCTATGACCTAAATGCTCACAGTTTGTTATTCCTACTGACAGATTCCCTTTAATATATATATTTCTTACCTATCTGTGATAGAGCACCCATAAAAGTGCCTGGGTCCCTCAGTTTTTTTGTTTTTTCCACAAACCAAAATGGTATGCTAGCTTGGATGCCTTAAGTATAGGGGTATTCTTCCACTCTTTCATAAAAGCATTGAAACCTGTGACACCTGATTGAGTACAGTTCCTAACTGGTAAGTAGTTTTCCTTTCCTGCATGGCCTTAAAGGCAACATGCAAAAGAATGAGGTGTTATCCATAGAGCAATAAGATATTTTAAATCTGATCAGCCAATGTAATAGTATAGCATTGTAAGATCAACCTAATTAGTCACTTTCTGGTTATAATGCGATATTTCTATCTACAATGTAATCTTTTAGGGATTTTCTTATTATGTTAACAACTCTTGGCTGCTAACCTCAGAAACAAAATATGTGTTGTGGTAACTATTTTATTTGGCTCTTTAGCAATAAATGCTAGAATAGCAAAGATCTGTACATTACTTGTGGTTACACCGTGTAAATTGAATTTGTCATGTAAGCAATGAATTGCGTATTTTGCAAAAATTGAATGAAAGGAAAATGAAGTAATTTATAATTGTTTTAAATTAGATTGCAGCAGATATTCATCCAATTCTGTACAATTGTCAGATTTACATTTGTAATGTATTTAAATCCAAGAAATGTATTCCATGCGGAAAAATAAAAAAAGATCTCTGATTTAAATCTAATCTCTATACGCTTTTCAGGGTTGGCCAATCTCCGGCATTGAAATCAATGGTCATCCACTGATTCCAGTAGCAACTATATGATGTAATGTATTGAGCCAATGCAAACATGCTCCTAAAGCGGAATAAGTGCTGATGATCCAGAACAGCATGAGTAATGCTCCTTGCACATTACCTTCTTGCCCATGTTCAGTGGTCTCGTCGGGAATTGTGTCCGAACCCCCCCACAATGTGAGTTTGGGGTGTCTGCGCCAATGGGGCCATAGACTATAAAGCTACCGACATTGTCAACATGTGCTCTGATATACATTATATTCGGGTGTATACGCCTACTGGAGGCGGACACTCAGATGCACATGATGCATGTCAGAGCACACATTGACTCTGTTGGCAGCATTATAGTCTATGGCCCCATCGGCGCATACGCCCAAATTCCTTTTGGCTGGGAAAGATCACAATGTGAAAGGACTCTTACCCATGTAAGCAGCTGCTCTTGAAGAATGGAAGGACTGTACTATGAAAAATGTTTTTTTACTTTATATTTTCTTTTGCATAGTTACATTAATTATGGTATATAACTATGCATTCACAGTCTAAATTTATAGATATAAACAAATCCTTTTTTTATTTTATTTGCTAATAAATGTATAACAGTTGAAATAATAAAATAATACTTAGTCATTTCCAGAATGCCAAAAGGCCGATGGAAGAGAGCTTACTCCTTAAATCTTTAAAAAAACATTCTTCAGATAATCAGTAGGAGCCACTTGCATCACTCATTATCCACTTATCCAACTCTTGGACATGTTCAGATGTTTTTATCTTTAAGAAACTTAAATTCAAGTTTTTATTTAAATGTTCTATCTTTTTACGGGAACAGTGCCACACTTATAGATGGGCTGTACATGGTAGTGCACTTAAGCCCTATTGAACTGAATGGCGCTTATATCCAAATAGTAGTCACAGCCCATGATCAAGGGTAGACTTTTTGCTAATCCTGGACTACCACTTTAATACATTAGCTCGTTTATGAAGAGGCGGCATGGGGCTGTTGATCGGACAGTTAAGTACACACACACTACAAATATCTTCATTGCAGACATCCTATACTCATGTGCTATATTTCCAGATGTTACAAGTATGCCGTATTCTCAGTACTGTAGACAGGTGTTTACAAGTGGGAATATTTGATTATTTTTCCAGATGGGTGTTGAGCTGTAGGGAACATTTAGGTGAAACTGAAAATCTTTTATGCCAGGGACAGATTTCTTTTTTTAACTTTCCTTTGTGATAGCAATAACTTTGGCATTGGTTATCTCCAACTATTTTTATTGCATAGAAATTTAAAGAGCCCACTAGAATCCATCATTTCCTTCCAGATGTGTAGGAAGGTATCTTACCTACTGTTAACCCCTTAGATAGACATCTGTTGGATGAGTAGCACACTGCTGCCCTCTTCAGCTTGATATGTGATAGGAGAAATAATATTCTCTGTCAGTTTTAGTACATTTACCCTTCTTATTTTTATATTTTCTTGTCTTTTCTTAACATTGTCTTGGGGGGGGGCTGGATTAATAAATACTATATATAGTCAATATAAAAATTAATTTCTACAACAACCTCTTTGACTCCCCAATTAGAATATGCAAAAGACTGTAAATATATTGTTTACTTATAAACCACCATGGATATTATACACCAAAAACTCTCCTTTACCTCTGCACAGAATGTCCTACTCTACTGGATAACCTTGAAGGTTTGTAGAAAGAAGAGGCCACAATAAATAAAACAATATATATGGAAAACCTTCTATAACCTGCAAGAGAACTTCATTTTGAGGTACAATTTGGTAACAAGACAAACCAAGCATTATATGAAAGCTGTGCTTAAGTGGTTTAAAATAGCTGTACAAATGGTCCACAAAGGAGATTAAGAAATATTGTACTATCCACATGAACTACGTTAATGCAATTGAGTTGTGCTGCATTTCTCTGTGAAGCGGTGGGCCAGAAGCTGCACCATGCAGAGGCCAAAAGTCCAAAGAGGCATTAAGCCCTTAACCCCAAAGCCTGTTTTTACCTTTCTGACCAGGCAAATTTTTACAATTCTGACCACGGTCACTTTACGAGTTCATAACTCTGGAATGCTTCAACGGATCCCACTGATTCTGAGATTGTTTTTTTGTGACATATTGTGCTTCATGATAGAGGTAACATTTTTTGATAATGTCTTGCGATTATTTGTGAAAAAATAGAAAATTTTGCTAATTTCAAACTTTAAATTTTTATGCCCTTTAATCAGAGAGTCATGTCACACAAAATAGTTAATAAATAACATTTCCCACATGTCTACTTTACATAAGCACAAGTTTTGAAACATAACTTTTTTTTGTTAGGAAGTTATAAGGGTTAAACGTTGACCAGCGATTTCTCATTTTTGCAACAAAATTTGCAACACCAATTTTTAAGGACCACCTCCCATTTGAAGTGACTTTGAGGGGCCTATATGACAAAAAATACCTAAAAGTGACACCATTCTAAATACTTCCCCCCCCCCCCTCAAGGTGCTCAAAACCACATTCAATAATTTTACTAACCCTTCAGGTGCTTTGCAGGAATTAATGGAATCATGGAAGGAAAAAATAAACATTTAACTGTCTTTCCCAAAAATTTTCATTTAGACCTAATTTTTTTTTTAACTTTCGCAAGGGTAATAGGAGAAATTGCTCCATACAATTTATTGTGCAATTTCTCCTGAACATGCTGATACCCCATATGTGGGAGAAAACCACTGTTTGGGCACACAGCAGGGCTCGGAAGGGAAGGAGCGCCATTTCACTTTTTGAATGTAAAATTTGCTGGCATAATTAGCGGATGCTATGTCATGTTTGGAGAGCCCCTGATGTGCCTAAGCAATGGAAAACCCCCATATATGACACCATTTTGTAAACTATGAAAAATGAGGATGAATGAACTCATGGAGATCATCATCCAAAACTGCGGAGACACCATCACATGTTTCTCAACGTAGTGATTCTAGAGCAATGCCCCCATCCCTTATGGGAAATATGTAAAAACATGCAAAACACAAGCCGCGGAGACACCATCACATGTTTCTCAACGCAAGCAATGACTAGCCAGGTCTTTCCCCGGGAAGGAACAACCACGGGAAGGGCAGTCTCCAATGAAGGAAACCACCTATGACAAAACATGGAATCCATCCACAGACAGCTGTTTCGGGGTATTCCTCCTCATCAGTGTGGAGTAGGAAACTGGCCAGTAGGAGCAATGACTAGAGCAATGCCTAGCAGCTGTCAGTGGATGGATACCATGTTTTGGCATAGGTGGTTTCCTTCATTGGAGACTGCCCTTCCCGTGGTTGTTCCTTCCCGGGGAAAGACCTGGCTAGTCATTGCTTGCGTTGCGAAACATGTGATGGTGTCTCCGCGGCTTGTGTTTTACCATTTTGGAAACTAGACCCTTTAGGGAACTTATCTAGATTTGTATTGAGCATCTTGAACCCACAGGTGCTTCACAGAAGTTTATAACTTTGAGCCGTACTAATAGCAAAATCACATTTTTCCCAGATAAATCGTTTATGGTTCCAAATTTTACATTTTCATAAGGGTAACAGGATAAATTGCTCCATACAATTTGTTGTGCAATTTATCTTGAGTTCACTGATACCCCATATGTGGTCAAATACTACTTTTGAGGCACAGTGCAAAGCTCAGAAGGGGAGGAACACCATATTACAGAGCAGATTTTGCTGCACTGGTTTGAGGGTGCCATGTTACATTGGCTGAGCTGCTGAAGTGCCAGAACACCAGAACTCCCCCATAAGAGACCCCAATTTACAAACTAAACCTCTCAATGAATTCATCTAGGGGTGCAGTGATCATATTGACCCCTTAGGTGTGTCAGAATTTTAGACCATTGGGCCGTGAAGAAAAGTTCATTTATATTTTTACCACCAAGATTGTGTGTTAGCAGCAAGTTTAACATTTTTGCACTGGGAAATGGGTTAAAATGGCATCAAAATTTATCCCACAATATCTGCTGAATAGAGAAATGCCTCATATGTGGATGTATAGTACTGCATAGCAATCATAGAATCATAGAACCGTAGCGTTGGAAGGGACCTCCTGGGCCATCTGGTCCAACCCCCTGCTCAAAGCAGGATTCGCTAAATCATCCCAGTCAGATGTCTGTCCAGCCTCTGTTTGAAGACTTCCATTGAAGGAGAACTCACCACTTCTCGTGGCAGCCTGTTCCACTCATTGATCACTCTAACTGTCAAAAAGTTTTTTCTAATATCTAATCTGTGTCTCCTCCCATTCAGTTTCATCCCATTGCTTCTAGTCTTTCCTTGTGCAAATGAGAATAAAGTTGATCCTTCTACAATGTGACAGCCCTTTAGATATTTGTAGACAGCTATTAAGTCTCCTCTCAGTCTTCTCTTTTGCAAACTAAACATTCCCAAATCCTGCAACCTTTCCTCATAAGACAGGGTTTGCAGACCGGTCACCATTCTGGTCGCTCTTTTCTGAACTTGCTCCAGTTTGTTGATGTCTTTTTTAAAATGTGGTGCCCAAAACTGAACACAATATTCCAGATGAGGTCTGACCAAAGAGGAGTAGAGGGAAATAATGACTTCACGTGATCTAGACTGTATGCTTCTGTTAATACATCCTAGAATTGCATTTGCCTTTTTTGCTGCTGCATCACACTGTTGACTCATATTCAGTCTGTGATCTATTAGTATACCCAAGTCTTTTTCACATGTGCTGTCACTTAGCCCTATTCCTCCCATTCTATATATGCTTTTTTCATTTTTGTTGCCCAGGTGTAGTACTTTGCATTTCTCCCTGTTAAAAACCATTCTGTTAGTTGCTGCCCACTTCTCCAGTTTATTTAAATCTTTTTGAATCCTCTCTCTCTCTTCTCTATACGCAGAGACTCGTGAAGGATGGAGCACTATTTGCTCCTGGAGCAGAGATTTTCCTAGAATAGTTTGTGGATTCCATATAAAGAACCCCTAAGTGCTAGAAAAGCAGAATCCACCCTCAAGTGACCCAATTTTGGAAATTATAACCCTTTGGGAATTTATCTAGAGGTGTAATGACTATTTTGACTCCAAGGTTATTTCCAGAAACAAGCAGCAGTGAATGTTGCTGAGTGAAAATTGCTAACTGCCGTTGTAGTGACCAGTATGTTATGCCCAGCCATTTGCTTCTGGAGATGTGTGCACCTGTAAGTCAGACGGGCTCCCATCGCTTCATAAATGCCAAACATGTGGCTGCTATATGTGGTTTAGACACACTGGGGCTCAGAAGGGAGGAAGGAATTTGGATTTGATGACGCAGAATTTACTTACCGGTAACTTATTTTTGAGCCTTTGTGCTACCAGTAAGATGGAAGCTCCCTATATTTATGCTAACAGATGACGGACCTGAGTAGGGACTTGCTTTTTTATGGATTGAGTTGAAGCTTTTATTGGGAACATTTTACATAACGTTTGGGATCACAGTTTTCCGGCACTCTTCGCTGAGCACTTACTTTGAGATTTCCATATAAATCTCTGAGTGACGTGACTCAAATGAAACCCCCAAGGGAGCTATTCATTATAATGAGGCAGCAGAGTTACTCTTGACTCTGTCTGGCCTCTGTTCAGTGGTGTCCTTCTCTTCAGAAGTGCACAAAACTGTGGCCAACGGCACTTCTATGCAATTCTAAAAAGATTAACACTGCCGGATCACAGGTCAGATGGCGTCCACAGTACCTTTAACTGCCTGATTATTGAGAATCTTCCATCAATGGTTCCGTCTGAATCATGTGTTTCAGAGATTTACACTGGAACCCCTGTGTAAGCTCTCAGTGCAGAGCGTAGATAAATATGCACCGAGCCTTAGGGTCCCGTTTCACTTAGCGACGTTCCAGCAATCCCGACAACGATACGACCTGGTAGGGATCGCTGGTGCGTTCCTAAATGATCGCTAGTAAGCTGCCAAACAGGCAGATCTCTACAGAGACGCAGCAACGATCCAGCGATCAAACACAGCGATGCGCGCTGGCCAGCAGGACGCCGATGACGAAAAAATGGCCCAGGACATTCCTACACGATCAGCGATATCCAGCAGGGGGGCCGGTCGCTGCTGTGTGTCGCATGTAGCAAGATCACAGGCGAGATCGCTGTTGCGTCACAAAATCGTTGACCCATTAACGATCTCGCTAGCGATTTCGCTTTGTGAGACGGGGCCTTTGCTGCGATCTTTGGGAGGTAGAATGTGAAAAAAATCAACAGCAGCAGGTGAAGAATTGGTTTTATTTATTTTTACGCCGTGCCTCGTGTGGTATAAATGATTAGGCTACCTTGTTCTTCGGGTTGGTGCCATTACAGCGATACCTGATTTATATCGGGTTGTTATGTGTGACTTCTGTCACACACTAAAAGACGCTTTTTATTGCAAAAGCTAGTTTTTGCATCACCATATTTTTCCATATTTTGGCCTGTACGATGAAACTTGTCAGGTCAGCACCGTACACTGCACTTAGACTCTGCGATTGGCCTCTGTGCAGAGCCCAGTCTCACTCAGACAAGGGAGTGGGCATTTTGCCATCTTGTGTCTAACACATCAGAGCGCCACCTTCTGTCTAATGGCATAAGCAGCCATGAGTCCAAGTAGGCCCCTTCATGTGACAGGGACTGTGGTGGCGGCCCCCTCTGCCTCCCATTAGTCTTTCAAAATCAGTATGATTTATTGGATATTGCCCTTACATTACTAGAGGTGTCTCATTCTTAAATTAATTCGGGACCATGAAACATGTATGTCAAGGACTAATGCGTAATCTAACCTGACTTTCGAGTATTGGCACTGATGCTATATCTCTGTCTAACATATGACACCTCTCATTTTTGTAAGGCTCCCGTGATGATACACATCCTTGTGCTGTCTCAGCAGTTCTGGCCAACATATACATTTGAGATTTATGTTTTCACAAACAGTGAACAGTGCCAAAATAACTTGGGGGAATTAAAAAACTGCAAGGTGTAAATGTAGACTGAAAAAACAAATTAACAGAATCAAGCTAATTTTCAAATTTCATGTTTGAAATATGAAATGCCTGTCGAACTAGTTGAGCATTCACATAAGAGACCTTTTGATGGATAAACGACTTCTGTAAATGTATTACAAAACTTTAGTGAACAGACAACTCCTTTTTTACTTGCATGAAATAAGTTATTCCCATGACTTTGCATGCAAATTACACTTTAAAGGGTTATTTTCAATTCTTTATTGCAAAATGGTTTAAAAATCCTTCAACGTTATTTACAAAGTGTTTTGAAAACTTGTTTTCAACATTTCATTTTGTTGTTTACTGCCCATTGCCGATGATATCTCTATCAGTGGTGGTGGGTCTCCTATACAAGTAGTGCAGCACTTATAATCTCGAGGCTATAGAGTTTGTAAGCTCTGTTCTGGTGCTGGGTGTATCTAGCCAGCTTCAATGCTCCTACAATCCTCTTATACTGTAGAGGGATGACTGCCTAATTGCAGTGATCAAGTTAGATCAATAATATTTAGCTGACCCTGTAGATGCTAAGACCTTTGCTGATCCTGTGAGCAGAGGGTCCATAGTCCCTTGTGTGAACTTTGGGGAAGTGATCATGTGCGACCACCATTATCATAGTCAGTAAGTAGAGTAGCGATTGCACATGCTCACCCTCACGCCATTCATGCAAAGGACTTTGAGATTCCTGTTCTTGTGAATTTGGGAGTCTCAGGAGTCCCCCACATTGATCATTCATATATCAAATATCCTGTTTTTATTCTCGCTTTACAATATAATATGCATCGCACAGAGTATTATGATGCAAATGGTAACATAAAGCAGATTAGATAACATTTTCAAAGTAGAATTTACCAAAAAATAGGCACAAATGCATTGATAAATGTGGTCCTAAGGTCTACACACACTATGGCAGATTTACTTAGCTAAATGTGGCAAAGTTCTGGCCTAATTCACAACAAAAAACGAAGTTACATGCCAATTGCCTCTTCAGAGAAAAAGAGGACTTGAACTCTATAGCGCCACCTGTTGGTAGTAGCGATCTACATCTCACAATCAACCCTTTAACGAGTCTTGTAATATGACTTAGGATAAAAGCCAAATCAGAATCTCAATTTGCAGACACGGTGTTTTGAGCTATTTGCTCTCGTCAGTGCAAAGTATGAGAACTGATTTGGCTAGGTGAGTCGACGCTATAGAGTTCAAGTCTTCTTTTTCTCTGAAGAGGCAATTTGCATATTATTTTCCCAGAGGAGCATTGCATGGTGAATAAACCTCCTTACCTTGACAAGCCAGAGCTGGTATGTCACTCTCCACAAGGAGAAACCTTACCCCTTAGACCTAAGTTACATGCTATAAACCACATACAATCATGGCCGAAAGTGTTGGTACCCTTGAAGTTGTTCCAGAAAATGCAGTATTTCTTCATTGGATTTTATGTGAAATGATGTCTAATTTGCCTTTTTTTTCTGGTTTTTTTTATGATGTTCCAATACACACAAAGGAAATAAACATATGTATAGCAAAACGTGTAATTGCAATAATTTTGTGGGAGAAATTCTTCATTTTCTGGAACAATTTCAAGGGTGCCAACACTTTCGCCCATGACTGCTTTTGGACACTTTAAGGAAACACTTAATGGAAAGGAATGAGGTCTATTTTGCGACATTGCTTGCCGAAAATGTGCCACATTGTCACCAAGGACGCTAATAGAATGTGTGACCATATCATCCAGCTGTCAGAGTGACAGCTAGCTAGCGCTGTCACTCGGAGAACCAGGGCTGATTAACAGGCAGCAGAGTGTTTACTCACCGCAGTGAGAGTCTGCAGCGCTCGCAACAGAAACTTGGCTGTAGAACCTGCGGGGAGGGCGGAGCAGTGGTGAGACTCCCAGAGGTCGCAGGACCTGCGGTCAACTGACCGCGTGTCAGAGGGAGTGGGTGGAGCCACGGACAAGCTGCCGGGACGCTACCAGCTGTACAGGGAATGCTGTGGCACAGAGAATTACAGTAGTGAAGCATGCAATTGGGTCATACACGGGGTGGGCGGCAAGTTACAGGAGGGAAGTACAGAGGCCGGCCAATCAAAGTAGCCAAGGGTCATACACAGAACGGGCAGCGCGGTACAGGAGGGGTATGCTCAAGAAGGGTCAGAAGCGTAGCCAAGGGTCATACACAGGACAATAAGCAAAGCACAAAATCAGCAGGCAGGAGACGTAAACCAAGACGGGACCGAATCAAGCACCAGACAGACAGACAAGGATTGGCATGAAGCACAGGCAGCACAGGGTCAGGCACACTCAACTAGGAGTATAAACGACAGGGGACTGCACTCCCCTGAAGCTATAAATACCCTCCCCCGCCCCATTGACAGGCTCTCCCCATTTACTCCTACACCACCTGTCCAGCATTCTAAATAAACCATGACAGTACCCCTCCTTCAACAGGGGGCCTCAGGACCCCCAGGTCTCTCTGGGTACCAAGCATGGTACGCTCTAACCTGGCGATCCGCGTGCACCAACCTGGCCGGTACCCACGACTGATCCTCTGGACCATACCCGTTCCAATGGACGAGATACTGCAGTGAACCATGAACCCATCGGGACTGCACAATGTTTTCCACTTCAAACTCCATATGACCGTCCACCGACACGGAGGCGGTAGAGATTCAGGTTCCTCTACCACCGAGCCTACAGGTTTGAGTAAGGACCTATGGAAAACGTTATGCAGTTTCAAAGATGTGGGGAGGAGTAAGCGATAGGCCACTGGGTTAAGCACTTCAGTTATCACATAGGGGCCAATGAATTTGGGACCCAACTTGGCGGAGGGCAACTTTAAACTTATGTTTCGTGTCGAGAGCCACACCTTATCACCACAATGAAGTGTCTGACCCGGGTCCCTCTTATTATCTGCAAAGTGTTTATATTTCCCTTGTGCTTTGCAAATGTTTGCACGAACCTTCGACCATAGCTCACTTATTCTGCTGACAGAGTCCTCGGCCCCCGGACAGTTTGAATCCAGGCGTGATAACTCACCAAAATGAGGGTTCAATCCATAATTAATAAAAAACGGTGACCTACCAGTGGATTGGTTAATTCAGTTGTTGAAAGCGAATTCCGCCAATGGCAAGGCATCGCACCAGTCATCCTGCAACGTCGAAGTCAAACACCGGAGGATCTGTTCCAGTGACTGGTTGGTGCGCTTCGTTTGTCCATTGCTCTCTGGGTGGTAAGCTGAGGAGAAAGATAGAGATATCCCCAATTTCCTGCAAAAAGCCTGCCAAAATTTTGCTACAAATTGTGTCCCCCTATCAGAAACAATATTAATAGGTACACCATGGTGGCGAACAATTTGGGAAAGGAAGTGTTTCGAAAGAACTTCAGCTGATGGTAACTTGGCCATGGGTACGAAATGTGCCAACTTAGAAAATCTATCCACAATTACCCAAACTACCGTGTTACCCCAGGATGGAGGGAGATTGGTGATGAAGTCCATGGACAAATGAGTCCAAGGTCTTCGCGGAATTGGCAAAGGTACCAATTCCCCGGCCGGCCGGCAATGAGAGCTCTTTGAACGGGCACAAACCCCACAGGCTGTGACATGTTTCTTAATCTCTGCAGACAATAATGGCCACCAAAAAACTCTTTTCACTGCCTCACACGTAGCTGCAATACCTGGGTGAGTGCCCAATTTAGAGTCATGAAATTCTCGCAGATCAGAACGTAAATTTTGTGGGACAAACAATTTATGAGCAGGTTTGGACCTTGGAGCTAAAGATTGAGCCCCCGCAATCTCCCGCTCCAGTTCCGATGACAGCTCCGCTATAACCACTCCAGGTTAAAGAATGGATGATGGTGGATCAGGGGCAGACAATGGTTCAAAACTACGTGATAAAGCATCTGCTTTTACGTTTTTAGACCCAGGACTGAACGTAATAGAGAATTGAAACCGAGAGAAAAAAGTGACCACTGGGCCTGTCTGGGCGTCAATCTTTTAGCTGTTTTGATGTATTCCAGATTTTTGTGATCCGTGATGACTGTAATTTGATGCTCTGCCCCTTCCAAAAAAATGTCTCCATTCTTCAAATGCCCGTTTAATTGCCAGAAGCTCTCTATTCCCAACATCGTAATTTCTCTCTGCCGGAGAAAATTTTGGGGAAAAAAAAGCACAGGGTCTAAGGTTAGTCAGAGTAGCTGGCCCCTGAGACAATACGGCCCCCACCCCTATCTCAGAAGCATCGACTTCCACAACAAATGACAAGGACGGGTCTGGTTGCACAAGTATCGGAGCAGACATAAAACATTTCTTCAAGACTAAAAAGGATTGTTTCGCCGGGAGAGACCAATTTTTGATATCGGCCCCTTTACACGTGAGGTCGGTGAGAGGCTTCACTATCTGTGAAAAACCCTTGATAAACCTTCGATAATAGTTTGCTAATCCCAAGAAGCGCTGGAGTCCTTTAAGGTCCTGAGGTTGAACCCACTCCACAATGGCCTGCACTTTCTTGGGATCCATCCGAAACCCCTGTGGTGAAATTATGAGCCCTAAAAAGGTTAGTTCTTGGACAAAAAATGTACATTTTTTCAGTTTAACAAATAATTGATTTTCCCTGAGTCTTTGGAGAACGGTTTTTACATGTAACAAATGAGAATCCTCGTCAGTTGAATAAATCAGAATATCATCCAAGTAGATGACAACAAAGCGGCCGATTAGGTCTGCGAATACCACATTGATGAAATTTTGAAAAACTGCTGATGCATTAGTGAGTCCAAACGGCATCACTAAGTTTTCAAATAACCCCTCTGTCGTGAGAAAAGCAGTTTTCCAATCGTCCCCCTCTTTAATTCTTATCAAATTATAAGCCCCCCTAAGATCCAATTTGTAGAATCATTTTGCCCCTGAGAGTTGGTTGCACAAATCTGGAATAGGGTAAGGGATACGGTATTCCTGACGGTAATTTTGTTGAGTTCTCGAAAGTCGAGGCAGGGACGCAGGCCACCATCTTTCTTTTTAACAAAGAAAAACCCCGCTGCCACCGGAGAAACTGAGGGTCTTATATGCCCTTCATGGAGACTTTCTGTTATGTATTCCTTCATCGCCAGATGCTCAGGACCTGACAAATTAAATAAACGGGCTTTGGCCAATTTGGCCCCAGGGATCAGGTCAATTGTGCAGTCGAATGGCCTATGTGGGGGTAATGCCTAGGCCTCGCTTTCGGAGAACACGTCCTCAAAGTCCTTAAGGTACTCCGGAATACCCTCCAGACCAACAGAAGGCTCAAGGACAGATTGTGTTAGTAACGTAATGAATCCCCGAACGGGTGAGAGGGGAAGTGTCAATGGCCACGATTTTCAGAGGGGTCTCCAACCTGACTGTCCCTATCTTGACCCTGGAGACGGTACTGGAACTGACCAGGTTTAGTGATGAACCGCAGTCCACCAAGGCTGTGGAAAAAAAATGATAGCTGTCTACTACGAGTTCGACATTAAGCAGAAACTTAGGGCTTGAGGAAAAAAGTACCTGGGGGTCTGGGCAGCCTCCTCGATCACTACCCAGACCTAGTAGTTTCCCGTTGGCTTGGAAGATGCTGGACATGATGGGCAGTCTCTTCTCCAATGTCCTGATTCCCCACAGTAGAAGCAGAGTTGCTTATCTCGGCGGCGTTTCCTCTCTGACCGAGGTAGCGCCAATTTCCATGGGCACAGGACTGGTCTCCACCTCTTTTCTGCCTGAAAACAAGGAAGTTTCGGAGTGCATAACCCCTCTGGCTCTCAGCCGGCGATCCATCCGCACAGCTTGGGTCATGGCTTCCTCCAAATTGTCAGGAGGTGGATGCAGGGCCAAAGCGTCCTGAAGGCATTCCGACAGGCCTCTATGAAATCCCTGGAGAGCGGCATCATCCCAGGAGACTTCTGCTGACCACCGTCGGAACTCCGAGCAGAACCACTCCGCTGAGTGCCGACCCTGGCATGCACTCATCACCATGTCCTCAGCCAACCGAGCCCTGTTGGGTTCATCATAAATGCGTCCCAAGGCCTCAAAAAACGCATCCACAGTCATACGTTCTGGGGCTGTAGGGGCTAGAGAAAATGCCCAGGCTTGTGGGGCACCCCGAAGTAGGGAAATAATCACCCACACCCTTTGAAATTCTCCCCCAGAAGAACGGGGTCTCAGGGAAAAGAACAATTTACACCCTTCGCTGAACTCCCTTTTGTCTCCGGAGAAAGAGTCCGGCAGTTTAACCAGAGACCCTGGGGACGTAAGAGACACGTCCCTGTTCTCGGGACTGATAGCCCCTTGTACCGTATTAACCAGTTGTTGCTGGGTGTGGCCCATAGAGCATTGTTCCACATTTAATTTCTGGAACATCTGTGACAGCTGTTTTACCTGCTCTGATAGTGCCTGCATGGGGTCCATGACGTCAGTGGTTCCTCTCACACTCACACATCTTCCAGTCAGGGGGAGAGGAAGAGAGCTGTACCGGTCATTTATAATGTCAGAGTGACAGCTAGCTAGCGCTGTCACTCGGAGAACCAGGGCTGATTAACAGGCAGCAGAGTGTTTACTCACCGCGGTGAGAGTCTGCAGCGCTGGCAACAGAAACTTGGCTGTAGGACCTGCGGGGAGGGCGGAGCAGTAGTGAGACTCCCAGAGATCGCAGGACCTGCGGTCACGTGACTGTGCGTCAGAGGGAGTGGGCGGAGCCATGGACAAGCTCCCAGGACACTACCAGCTGTACAGGGAATGCTGTAGCACAGAGAATTACTGTAGTGAAGCATGCAATCGGGTCATACACGGGGCGGGTGGCAAGGTACAGGAGGGAAGTACAGAGGCCGGTCAATCAACGTAGCCCAGGGTCATAGACATAACGGGCAGCGCGGTACAGGAGGGGTATGCTCAAGAAGGGTCAGAAACGTAGCCAGGGGTCATACACAGGACAATAAGCAAAGCACAAAATCAGCAGGCAGGAGACGTAAACCAAGACGGGACCGAATCAAACACCACACAGACAGACAAGGATTGGCACGAAGCACAGGGTCAGGCACACTCAACTAGGAGCATAAACAACAGGGGACTGCACTCTCCTGAAGCTATTAAAACCCTCCCCTGACCCAAAGAGAGGCTCTCCCCATTAACTCCTAAACCACCTGCCCAGCATTCTAAATAAACCATGACACCAGCTTGAGTCTCTTTGATAAATATGGAGCAGTTTAGCATCATCTTGTCTACAACTGCACATCCCCAAACTTTAGTGAACCTGCCCTACAGTATAAATGCGGCACTTGGGCATTTGGACATGTTCCCCAAAGTGATTTTTGTGCTGAATACATTTGCTTGTTACAAATCTACAACAGCTCACCAATATATGTAGATAGCAAATACTTATGGTATGTAAAATTGTAATATAACGCTTTAGTTCACCATAATACAAGCTTTTTCGACAAGAACAAAAATTTTGCAGTGAATGCCCATGAAGGAGTGTAACACCTGGATGCAGATTATGTGTTCTGGGTGCTTTCAAACCAAGTGCTGAAAGGATTAACATACATTAGCTGGAGTTATGTATACTGTGCAAGATTGGTTAAGCAGGCTAATAGCTGAAGTGCAAAGAGGCATGTGGCTAAATAGCTTATACAGACTAGAGGACTAGGAGCAGGCTGTGCAAATGCCATGTGTAAGGGACCATGATGAGTACTTTTTTGGCATGGTCTTTATGGTAAATTTTTTTATTTTTGTATTATCTTAGGGTAACTTTACACATTTAAGATTTTGTAAATCCAATATATATTTTACAAAATATCCAATTCTGGAATCCAAAGATAACACTTGGATTTCTGCCACAGATTTGCCAGCCCAGTGGATCTATGCAAAGATTGCTCCATTGTAATACAAACCGCGTCGGACTGGAGCACCTTGGGCCCACCAGAGAAAATCATTCTTGGGGCCCACTATGTAGCTACATAGAAATAAATACATGACCACCAATTGTGTGGTAAAACCTTCTAATATCCGGGTATAATATAAGGTAGTGCAAATCTTAATTATGTTGCAGGGGTTGGGGTAGAATCATAGAGGGGTAACCCCCTCATAGAATATAATGTAGCCTCTCTCATAGAATATAATGTAGCCTCCCTCATAAAATATAATGCAGCACCCCACAAAATATAATGCAACCCCCTCATTATGTATAGTGCAGTCCCCACCCTAGAATATAATGTAGCACCCTCATAGGGTATAATGCAGCCCCCCTCATATAGTATAATACCGCACCACCACAGAATATAATGTAGCCCCCTCATAGGGCATAATGCTGCCCCCTCATATAGTATGATGTAGCCCCCCAGCATATAATGTAGTCCCCTGAGAATAATGCAGTCCCCCACAGAATATAATGTAGCCCCTTCATAAAGTATAATGCAGCCCCTCTCCACCTCCATCATTGCCTTCTCCCCCACCACCCCCATCACTGCCCATTCCACCACCTCAATCATTGCCTCCTCCTTCACCACCATCATTGTCCATTTCATCACCTCCATCATTGCCCAGCACCTCCACTATTGCCTCCCCCACCACCATCATTGTCCATCACCTCCATCATTGCCCATTTCATCACCTCGTTCATTGCCTCCCCCACCACCATCATTGCTCATTTCATCACCTCCATCATTGCCTCCTCCCACCACCATCATTGCCCATCACCACCATCATGTACCTATACCCGACATTGCCATTTCCATGTGTGGTTCCACTGTTACTCCCCAGCACCATGCCCGCTGTCTTGGGGTCATACTTGACTCCTAGCTTTCCTTTGTCCCCCACATATGGTCACTGGCTCGCTCTTGTCTTCTGCACCTCAAAAGCATTTCTAGAATTCGACCTTTTCTTACTTTTAACTCCGCAAAAACTTTTACTGTTTCTGTTATTCATTGTCGTCTTGACTATTGTAACTCTCTTGTAATCGGTGTCCCGCTTACCAAACTCTCCCCCCTCCAATCTGTCTTGAATGCTGCTGCCAGGATCATATTCTTCGCCAATCTTTACACCGATACCTCTACCTGGTACCAGTCATTACACTGGCTACCCATCCACTCCAGAATCCAGTACAAACTTATTACCCTCACCCACAAAGCTCTTCATGGCTTAGCACCACCCTACATCTCCTCCCTTGTTTCAGTATACCATCCTACCCGCGCCCTCCGTTCTGCTGATGACCTGAGGTTAGCATCCTCAATAATCAGAACCTCCCACTCCCGTCTCCAAGACTATACACGTGCTGCGCCAATTCTTTGGAATGCACTTCCCAGGTCAATAAGATTAGTCCCCAATCCCCACAATTTTAAGCGTGCCCTGAAAACTCATTTATTCAGACTGGCCTACCGCCTCAACACATTAACCTAATCTATCCCTATGTGGCACAGCCAAAAGTTTTTACCATAACCAGGTTCCCTGCATCATGTTCCCACATGCTTTATGCATCCATTAGCCCTCTGCATCTGTACTGTTACACTCTTAACATTATGGCTGGTCCATACAATCAGGACAGCTGTTACCACCCACCTTTTGTGTCTCCCTTTTTTCCTCATAGATTGTAAGCTTGCGAGCAGGGCCCTCATTCCTCTTGGTATCTGTTATGATCTATGTGATTATTGTTATGCTGTAATGTCTATTGTCTGTACAAGTCCCCTCTGAAATGTAAAGTGCTGCGGAATATGTCGGCGCTATAGAAATAAAATTTATTATTATTATTATCATTGCCTCCCCCACCATCATTGCCCATCACCTCCATTATTGCCTCCCCACCACCATCATTGCCCATCTCCTCCATCATTGCCTCCCCACACCACCATCTTTGCCCATCACCTCCATCATTGCCTCCCCCCACCATCATTGCCTATCACCTCCATCATTGCCTCCCCCCACCATCATTGCCCATCACCTCCATCATTGCCTTCCCCCACTGCCATCGTTGCCCATCACCTCCATTATTGCCTCCTCCACCACCATCATTGTCCATCACCTCCATCATTGGCTGCCCCCTCCAATAGCATTGTCCTTCCCCACCACCCCTCACACACAGCACTGCATCACTCTCACACACTCACACAAAGTACCGCACCACATACACACACAGACACACAACACCACTCACCTCCCTGTAGCAGCAGCACATCCCAGAAGCCTCTTCCTCACTGGCAGCTTTCTGTCTGAGACAACACGCTGGATGATGACATCATCCAGCTGGGCTGTCTCATACAGGAAATGCTGGGCAGACAGAAAGCAGGACACCGGGATGTGCTGTGGCTGCGGGGAGGTGAGCTGTGCTGTGTGTCTGTGTGCCTGCGTGTGTGTGGTGGGGCTTTACATGTGGGCAGTGTTAGCTGCAGCCTGCGGCTAACGTTGCCCACTACTAAAGAGAAACGGTATTCACGCCTCTCCACGCCCATAGGGGCGTAGGGAAGTGTGAATATTCATTTTGCTTTAGCAGTGGGGACAGGATCCTGTCTCCCGCTGCTGCTACGCTGGCACAGTGTGGGCCCCCTTAACTCAGGGACCCCATGGCCACTGGCTGGGGCCCCTTCGAGCAGTGGGGGCCCGTGGAGCAGTGGTGGCCCTCAGGTGCTGGCAAGTATGCCAGCAGGTGTCAGTGCCTGGGCCCACCGGAGGATCCTCTGGTGGGCCAGTCCGAGCCTGAATACAAAGCTGGGGTGCTAGTCGATGGCCTTCCTTTCCAGAATATGGTAAAATAATAAGTTTGCTGTAGATTTTATAATCAGCAATGTGGTCAGTAGGCAGACTTTTTTCTGCTCCTGTCAGTTGAATTGGAGGTGAGAATTTAGCATGTCTAATGTATGACTCAAAAGGAATCTGTCCCCCCTGGGATGCTTTTAAGCTATTACTAAGGGCAATCAGGTAGTAGACTGGTTAAAACAGTCTTACCCATAAGTGTCATAGCTGTGGTCTAGTTGTTGAGAAATTGAGTTTTAATCTTTTATGTTAATTTTTTCTTCCAGGCTCCAGGGAATGTAACACCTAGAAGAAATCTCTACCTCCCATTCATGTCACACTGACCTGTGATGTGCAGTTGTGGGAGGGGAGTGTATGGGAGGGGGTGGTTTGATAATGAAGACAGGATGCACCTCAATACTGCAGTATAGTTGTTGAGAAATTGAGTTTTAATCCTTTATGTTAATGAGTTCTTCCAGCCTCCGGTGCATTAACATAAAAGATTAAAAGTCAATTTCTCAACAACTACACTGCAGCTATGAAATTTATGAAAATATGAAAGTCTTCAAAATATATAATTAAAAGTCACATGTAGAAATGCAAAAACAAAAAAAAGGAGAGGGAAAAGAAAAACAAGGAGGGGAAGGGGAATGACAAGAAAAGGGAAAAGAAAAAAGAAATACATTGGGTTATATCATCACTGATTAAGCTTCTTTACTGGTCTATACAATTGTCTGCTCCCAAATATATTCCCTTCTTTCTTTTCCCTTTTCTTCACATTCCCCTTCCCCTCCTTGTTTTTCCCTTTTCCCTCTCCTTTTTTTTGTTTTTGCATTTCTACATGTGCCTTTTAATTATATTTTTTGAATAAAGACTTTCATGTTTTCATATATAGCTTTGACTGAGGTTCTCCTTTTTTGCTTATGTATCTGATAGAGTCGCTATTACTATCATGCAATTAGCATATAGGGTGCAATTGTATGCACCAATAGAAATTTAAATATGATGACTTGGAGACTATTTGTACTGCAGCTATGAAGCATACAGGGTAGAATATTTTATCTATTCTCTTACCTGTTTGCCCATGTGTAATGGTAATGTAAAATATGTATGACTTTTCTGGAACATTCCAGAATCTTCCATTCACTACACCGACCAGAACGATTTATGGCTGTCACACGCTGCAGATGTGACCCCCCCTTCTTCCCCCCTGGTCATACATTACAGCTCTGTGCCTGCAGCTGGTATCCCTACACCAGGTATTTCCTGTCACCCCCTCTCTCTAGGAATGTTAATTAGCTAGTGGAAAAAATTCCCTTTGTCTGAAACATGTGCAGCTTCTCTCATAGACAATAATGGAGATCTAATCATTTGGTCATAAAACGCGGCGCGTTTATGGTAAAAACACGAAAATTACATTTCCGTGAAGGGTGCCGACCCAGCGTCCTAGCCCATGTTTTTCACGGTTCCAGCACTGACAGAATCTGAGAAATGGATTTCTCCTAAACGATGTGACATAATTACTGCATGTTTGGTTTTGAATTAATTGCTTCGACAGACTGGAAAAAATGATACTATGTGCGGGTTTATGCGAGGTACCCTCTGCGAAATATAGTTATAAGTTTTGTAGTCAGATTCTAACTCTAAGAGCAGGGGGAGGACCATCACCCGACAGCCCCTTCTATGATGTCATGACCCAGAACTATAGAGTACACTCACTTAGTTGGGAGGTCATTCTAGCTTGAGATGCCATGCGAATAGGATCTCAAATGAGTGGTGATGTGTGGCTCCGCCTTCCTGCATGGTTCTGGCGGACATGATCTAAACATTATGTAAGTGTATATTCTGTTTTAATCCTTATTTCATTTGTAGTCATATTGTACATATATTATTGTCTCATTTTGTAAAGCCTTTTTTTATCTTCTATAAACACTGCCCATTTTTGGGAATAAGCTATAAAACTTATTAGTTTTGTCTCGTTGCTCTGTGACTAATTCATGCGCCTGAAGTAATTACGCTACCAATTTGGGGGTTTGCTACGGACCCTCTTAATTAACTTATCGATTAAGAGAATCGTAGCTGGTGGCAGCAAAGTGTGTTCTGGGTCCTGTGTACCGCTGACCGTGATGGAAGGGGTTGTATAAGCTTCTGTGTGGCTGCGGCCAGAGCATTTATAATTCTCTCGCTGCAGTGTTCCGGGTGGCCAGTCCACATTGAAGCAGCCAGTCATCAACCAATTATCCCAGGTGTAGTTCCCTGACTGCCCTGAGCGTAAGGGGGGCGCCAGAGAGCTGCGAGTTCAAAAGTGGAACTGGAAAAGTGGGATATACATCCCTGCAGTTCGTGAAGTATTGTTGGCAGTGGTGGGACAACCAAAATAGCCCCCCTGCGTTAAATTGTTAGGGCAAGACTAGCTTGCTTTTTTTATCACATGGTGCCAGCGGTGGGATAACTAAGATACCCCCCTGTGCCTGTGATAGCCATGTGCGGCCAAAGGTCACATCCCCATGTCTGTGACATATCGGTGTCAGCGATGGGATCCTGAAATATTGGTGGCAGAGTGGTGGGATCACAGAGCATTAGTGATCTGGTTTGAGCAATCTTTCCTCTCATTAAAGACTTGCACGGTTCTTCTGAGGACCCTGCCGCAAAAGTTTTGGAGACTGAAACTCAGTGTTTATTAGTTCTGAGGCAATTGTGTGTACTTGCGATTATCCCCTTCCTTCTCTTTGTTTTTCTATCCTATCTTTTATTTGGCAACCATGGCTGCGCGGTGAGAAGCCTAGTATAAGCAGCTTAACAAGGACAAAGACAAGCCCTGTGCACGGCAAACCAGATTGACGCCACCGACAAGACCAGAGCCCAGTTGGTTGCGGCTCTTGTGCAATGGCATTTGAGCCAGGGCGCAGAATGCAGCACCTGTGCCGATGGTGCAGCCGCAGAGGTCCAGCTGGTGAAGGTCAGCCTGACTGACAGCCAGGAAGTCATGGCCCGCTATCTACAAATGGCCCTACAGCAACTCCCTGCCGAAAACCATGTTGGACATCTGCAGCTGATCCAGCAAGCTCGAGAAGAGCAGAGAGCTGAGCGGGAGGCCCAAGCTCAGAGAGACCATGAACTGCAGTTCACGCAGCTGAGGGAAACACCCTCCACAGCCCGGAGCAGTGGGCCTAGCAGCGCTCAGAGTCCTAAACCCCGGCCAGAGCATTTTTCCGTGATGGAAAAGGACACGGACTTGGACACGTTTCTGTGGGCCTATGAGAAAGCCTGCAGACAGTACCAGCTGCCTACGGACCAATGGGCCAGGTACTGGAGGTGTTTGCTTCTCTCCCACCAGACCACGATGATGACTCAAGCAGGCCCTGATCGCCAAATACCAGCTAACTCCTGAGGTTTACCGTAGAAAGTTCCGGAATCTCCAACGTGGCCCACACGACAGCTATACCGATGTGGTGCAAGGACTCAGGACTCACTTTGACCAGTGGATCCACGGACTGTCAGTAGACACCTTTTGACCTGCTGAAGGACCTGATGATCAAAGACAAGTTCCTGCATCTTTGCCCAGCTGAGGTCTGACCGTTCATCCTGGACCGAGAACCAACGAATGCGGACAAAGCAGCGCAGATCGCCGAAAACTATGAGGCCAACCGGAAACCTCGGAAGCCAGTCACCGCCAGCTGGAGAGGCGGTAAGCCTGCAACTAACCCCAGTTCCCCTGCCAGTTGTCCCTCCAGAGTCCCTGTCCCATTTGCCAACCCCTGGCCTACATCACACCCTCGCCAGTGTTTCCTCTGCAAACGGACTGGAGATATCACTACCACCTTTCCGGAGAGGCAGAAGAACCCCCCCAGCCATGGCCTCTGGGCCCAATGCCTCTGTTCTTTTGGTGGGAGGTGTGGTTGGGAGGATTGATGACAATGTGCAGAACGTCCGGGTGGGGGCCCGACTTGCTACAGGTCTCAAGGACACTGGGGCTGAACGTCCTGGACTGGCAGCCCCTAAAGAGTTTGAGGGGAAAACCCTAACTATCACCGGGATTGGAGGCACCCGCTGTCCCTTGCCAGTGGCCCGGGTTTTTCTTGGTTGGGGTGCTGGGAGCAGGGTGAGGGAAGTGGGAGTGTCCGAAAACCTGCCCACTGGTGTTTTATTGGGGACTGATTTGGGGAGGATGGTTGCATACTATGTCCCTGACACCTCTTCCCAATCTGATAATAAGGGTAATGTTAACCCTGATGGTGATGATGATGGGAAACTGAATGTGTTACCTGCCAATGCCTTGATGAGTAATGATGCAACTAATAACCATTCTTTCCCTAAGAATTATGCTGATGATGTTGTCAATGTGCCAACTGAAATTAATAACCATTCTTTCCCTAGGAAGTGTTAGGCATCGGATTCCTGGGACTGCACAACAGGAATCCAGTGCCGTGCATCCGGCGGTCACCCATTCCCCTCCGACCACTCAGGGACCTGCTCAGCAATCCCGGAGATCCAGGCGTCCTGCTCAGACTCGCTCTGTGAGCCTGGATGTTGCTGCCACCTCTGGTGCAGCAATGGTAGCGCAACCTGCTCTGCAGGGAACCGCTCCAGAGGCTAAGTCCTTTCGCCGTGCTGCTGGGCATGCCCGCAAGATGACTTCTCAGTGGAGAGCAGGGGTCACATGCTCAGGTCCTGTATCTGATCTGATTGGTCCTTCCCAGAGTACTGGAATGTCCCAGAAGCACATGGCTATAAAAAGCCCGCATGGCAGCTCGGCCATGCGCTAGTGTAGACTATTATGTTGTGTGTGTGAAAGGTGATGGATGCATGTGTCTGGTGACTGACTTATTTGAAACCCCTTCCCTCTGATATTACGAATGGTGACAGAATGTTGGTTATAGTCAGTGCAGGTAGTGGCTAGCTATGCGCCACTGAGCTTTCAACGCCATACACTAGCGTCCGACGGTGACCGGTTCCCCGGCACTGTCATTAAGCGGCTACAGTTTACAGCTGCGCTGCAGTCTGCAGCACCTTTTAGCATTCGCGGCTGCGACGCCACACACCGGCAGGTCCTGTGAGGTTAACAGGCCCGGTGACTATGCCTAATTTCCTCTAGGGCATCTCTGTGCCTGTAACAAGAGATTGTCCTAGCACCTCGGGTGACGCTAACCCGAGTGTAGTGCTCCGCTTCATAGCGAGTCTGCTATTATCCAGCAGCAGTCTTTACATCTACCGCACGGTGGACCCCGGGCGGCGAACACACCTTCTATTATTTATATTTGGTGCGTTCCGCCGTCCATAACAGGAAGGATACTGATGATGATGTATCTGTGTCAACTGAACCTGATAACCCTTTTTCTGAAAAGGTTAATGTGTCCACAGGTACAGGAGTGCTCAGACCCGTCGCTCTGCAGAGTGAGACGGCTGAGGAACCCCTAGCAGGGGCAAGCGTCGGTGATACAGGAAATGGGGAGGTGCATGGGAGCCATGAGGAAAGTGATGCCATGCCACTGACTAGTGCCACCGAGGAAGGTAACTGGCCCATAAGTAGCACTGCTTTTGAAATGTTGGGGGTGGATGGGGAGGTAGAGCCCATAGCAGCGCCGGCTGGTGGGTCTGTAGAAATCCCCGGGGAGACAGCATATGTAGTCGCTGTCACCCGCAGTCAGAGTGCCCAGATCGCAGGTAGCGCCCTGCCTTCTTGACCCTCCTCTGCTACAGGAGAGACTGAACCAGAGAACCCAGAGCAGGTTTCAGAGAGTCCCAGTGAGGAAGGGTACCTGACGTCACTTCTGACTGCCTCCAGCCAGGAGTTCCAGGCCACTCTGCACTCAGATGCGAGCCTGGAGAAAATGAGATACCTCGCCAAGACGCCCACCTCTGTGACTGATAAGGAGAGGGTGTTCTGGAAACAAGGAAGGTTGTACCGGGAGACAATACCCGGAGAATCCCAAAAGGAGTGATTGAGGGAAAGACAGCTGGTCTTCCCCTATCAGTTCAGAACTGAGTTGTTACGGATTGCCCATGAGATTCCACTTGCTGGACACTTGGGGGTCAGCAAACTATGGCACAGCTGTCTCAGCACTTCTATTGGCCCAAGATGGGGACAGATGTAGCAAACTACTGCCGTTCCTGTGCCACCTGTCAAAAAGTGGGTAAGGCGGGGCCTGCTTTTAAGGCTCCCCTGATCCCTTTGCCGGTGATAGAGGAGCCTTTCCAGAGAATCATGGTGGGCATTGTAGGCCCGATGGCCATCCCCAGCAGCTCTGGAAAGCTATACATTCTCACCGTGGTAGCCTACGCTACCCGGTACCCAGAGGCAGTAGCTCTGTCCTCAACCAGGGTGGATAAAGTGGCGGATGCACTGGTGACCATCTTTTCAAGGATAGGATTTCCCAGGGAGATGCTTACCGATCAAGGGACCCAATTCATGTCTCGCCTAATGGAGGCTGTCTGTGAGAAAATGCAGATGAGGCACCTGGTATCGAGTGCATATCACCCACAGACCAATGGTCTGTGTGAACACCTCAGAGGTACCCTCAAACAGATGCTCCGCATGCTGGTTGAGACCCAGGGGCGCAACTGGGAGCAGTACCTCCCACACCTGCTATTCACTTACAGAGAAGTTCCGCAGGCCTCAACGGGTTCTCCCCCTTCGAGCTCCTGTACGGCAGGGTTGATAAGAGAATCCTGGGAAGATGCGCAAAACCCCACTGAAGTGTCCATCGTGGATTATGTCATGCGCTTCTGTGACAAGATGCAGACCTTGACGCAGTTGGTGCATGACAACATTGTGCAGGCTCAGGCTGACCAGAAGCACTGGCACGACCAGAATGCCCGTGAGTGGACCTACCAGGTGGGTCAAAAGGTGTGGGTGCTGGTCCCTGTACCGACAGATAAACTTCAGGCAGCCTGGGAAGGCCCATACGTCATCCACCAACAGCTCAACCATGCTCGGGGTATGCGCAAGGCCTTTCACGTCAACACGATGAAGGCTCATCACGAACGTGAGGCCTGCATCCTACCCGTCTGCAACCTGCCCGAGGACGGGGAGGAAGATCCCCTCCTGGACATGCTGGCCCAAGCCATGGCCAATGAGTCCATGGAGGACATGGAGGTAAGTGCCTCCCTAACCGTACCCCAGCACTCGCAGTTGTTGGCCACCCTGGAACTCTTCCGGACCATGCTCTCCAACCGACCCGGACGGACTGCGTTAGTGGTACACAAGGTGGACACCGGGAATCATGCCCCACTACGGCGAACACCTTATCGGATCTCTGAGGAGGTGCAGCAGGTTATGTGCCAAGAGATCGATGAGATGTTACAGCTGGGGGTGATTCGATGGTCCAAGAGCGCATGGGCCTAACCTGTAGTTCTCGTGCCTAAAAAGGATCGGACCACCCAGTTCTGCGTGGACTACAGGGGGCCCAATGCCATCACAACATCTGATGCACACCCGATGCTGCGCATCGAGGATCTGCTTGAGCGATTGGCAAACGCAAAATACATATCCATCATGGATTTGAGTCGGGGATACTGGCAGATTCCCCTGAGCCCTGCGGCGCAGGAGAGATCCGCCTTTATCACCCCCTTTGGACTGTACGAGTCCACGGTCATGCCTTTCGGCATGAAAAATGCCCCTGCCACTTTCCAGCGGATGGTCAACCACCTGCTCCAGGGACTGGAGAAGTACGCTGTGGCGTACCTGGATGACTTTGCCGTTTTCACTTCCACCTGGGAGGAACACCTTCAGCATCTCCAGGAGGTGCTCAAGCATACTCATCAGGCAGGTCTGACCATCAAGCTGGGAAAGTGCCAAATGGACATGAGCGAAGTCCACTACCTGGGGCACCAGGTAGGCGGGGGTTCCATGAGTCCAGAACCAGAGAAACTGGACCAAGGGAATGCAGTGGACGTGGTGTATATGGACTTTTCAAAAGCTTTTGATACGGTGCCACACAAAAGGTTGATACATAAAATGAGAACAATGGGGATAGGGGAAAATATGTGTAGGTGGGTTAAGAGCTGGCTCAGGGATAGGAAACAAAGGGTGGTTATTAATGGAGCACACTCGGACTGGGTCACGGTTAGCAGTGGGGTACCACAGGGGTCAGTTTTGGGCCCGCTTCTTTTTAATATATTTATTAATGACCTTGTAAGGGGCATAGAGAGTAGAATTTCAATATTTGCAGATGACCCTAAACTCTGCAGGGTAATCAGTTCAGAGGAGGACAATTTTATATTACAGGAGGATTTATGTAAACTAGAAGCTTGGGCTGATAAATGGCAAATGAGCTTTAATGGGGATAAATGTAAGGTCATGCACTTGGGTAGAACGAACAAGATGTATAATTATGTGCTTAATTGTAAAACACTGGGCAAAACTGTCACTGAAAAAGACCTGAGTGTATGGGTGGACAACAAACTCACATTTAGTTGCCAGTGTCAGGCAGCTGCTGCAAAGGCAAATAAAATAATGGGATGCATTAAAAGAGGCATAGATGCTCAGGAGGAGAACATAATTTTACCTCTATATAAGTCACTAGTGCGACCACACTTAGACTACTGTGTACAGTTCTGGTCTCCGGTGTATAAGAAAGACATAGTTGAACTGGAGCGGGTGCAGAGAAGAGTGACCAAGGTTATTAGGGAACTGGGGGGTCTGCAATACCAAGACAGGTTATTACACTTGGGGTTATTTAGTTTGGAGAATCGAAGGCTTAGGGGTGATCTTATTACAATGTATAAATATATGAGGGGACAATACCAAGACCTATCTAATGATCTTTTTACTCTTAGACCTGTGACGGGGACAAGGGGGCATCCTCTACGTCTGGAGGAAAGAAGATTTAAGCATACTCACAGACGCGGATTCTTTACTGTAAGAGCAGTGAGACTATGGAACTCTCTGCCATATGATGTTGTAATGAGTGATTCCCTACTAAAATTTAAGAAGGGACTGGATGCCTTTCTTGAAAAGTATAATATTACAGGGTATATACACTAGTTTCCTTAGTGTTGCGTTGATCCAGGGAGCTAGTATGATTGCTGTATGTGGAGTCGGGAAGGAATTTTTTTCCCCAATGTGAAGCTTACTGTTTGCCACATGGGTTTTTTTTACCTTCCTCTGGATCAACATGTTAGGGCAAGTTAGGATAGGATGGGTTGAACTAGATGAACTTAAAGTCTCCGTTCAACCTTAATTACTATGTTACTATGTTACTAAGAAAGTGGATGCAATTGTGTACTGGCTCACACCCAGGACCAAGAAACATGTGATGTCCTTCTTGGGCACTGCAGGGTACTATAGGCAGTTCGTACAGGACTATAGAGCCCTTGCAAAACCCTTGAAGGACCTCACCAAACAGAGGCTACCCCAAACAGTTAGCTGAACAGACGGCTGCGAGACGGCCTTCCAAGCTTTGAAAACAGCCCTGTGCAACTCTCCAGTGTTGAAAGCAGTC
This sequence comes from Dendrobates tinctorius, assembly GCF_039654945.1. Lineage (NCBI taxonomy): Eukaryota > Metazoa > Chordata > Amphibia > Anura > Dendrobatidae > Dendrobates > Dendrobates tinctorius. The sequence goes on along the minus strand of NW_027361679.1, from coordinate 14,454,911 downwards.
GCCAGCAGTTGCCCATTCCTAGTACACACCAATGCCAACGAGTTTGGCCTCAGTGCTGTGCTCTGCCAGGTCAATTCGGGGAACCAAGAGCCCCTCGTGTTGTACCTGAGCCAGAAACTTCTGCAAAGGGAAGTGGCATACTCCACCATCGAGAAGGAGTGCCTGGCCATGGTCTGGGTGCTGCAACCTTTGCAGCCCCACCTATACGGGCGCACCTTCATGGTGGTAACTGACCACAACCCTCTGAGCTAGCTGCATACAGTATCCGGAACCAACGGAAGGTTGCTACGCTGTAACCTTGCCCTCCAGCAGTACGACTTTACCGTACAACACAAAAAAGGCAGTGAACATGGAAATGCCGATGTGTTGTTCCGCCGGGGCGAACCTGCTGAGGTGCGCTTGGTGGATTACAGACAGATTATGCCTCCGTAGTGCACTCTAAAAGGGGGAGGTGTAATGGTAATGTAAAATATGTATGACTTTTCCGGAACATACCAGAATCTTCCATTCACTACACTGACCAGAGCGATCTATGGCTGTCACACGCTGCAAATGTGACCCCCCCCTTCTTCCTCCCTGGTCACACATTACAGTTCTGTGCCTGCAGCTGGTAACCCTACACCAGGTCTTTCCTGTCACCCCCCTCTCCAAAGGAATGCTAATTAGCTAGTGGAAAGAATTCCCTTTGTCTGAAACATGTGCAGCTTCTCTCATAGACAATAATAGAGATCTAATCATTTGGTCATAAAACACGGCGCGTTTATGGTAAAAACACGAAAATTACATTTCCGCGAAGGGTGCCGACCCAGCGTCCTAGCCCATGTTTTTCACGGTTCCAGCACTGACAGAATCTGAGAAATGGATTTCTCCTAAACGGTGTGACATAACTACTGCATGTTTGGCTTTGAATTATTGCTTCGACAGGCAGGAAAAAATGCTACTATGTGCGGGTTTATACGAGGTACCCTCTACGAGATATAGTTATTATAAGTTTTGTAGTCAGATTCTAACTCCAAGAGCAGGGGGAGGACCATCACCCGACAGCCCCTTTTATGATGTCATGAGTCATGACCCAGAACTATACACTGTGTTCCAAATTATTATGCAAAAAATATTTCCTCATATTTTCTCTAAATTACCTATATGAATTGCAGTCATTGTTATTTTCCAGTCATCTAATATTCTAGTATAATTGCAATGTTTTTGAACAAACTGCCTATGAAAACAGTATATTTTTAAAAATAAGAAACACTCAAAATGCATGTTCCAAATTATTATGCACAGCAGAGTTTTCAACCTTTTTATTTTTATTTTGAACAAAAAAAGGGTCAATTGTGAAATTATAAGCATTATCAGCTTATTACAAAATTAAATCAAACAGTTTTCAAGTCAAAACTTTATTCTAGGTGATGTTACATTTGCACATGGGACCCCTTGTTGGAAAGAAGCTTCTGAACTCTCTCATCCATTGAATTTGTCAGTTTTTGGATGGTTTGTGCTTCAATTGTTTTGCATGTGGACAGAATACCCTCCCAGAGCTGTTGCTTAGATGTGAACTGCCTCCCACCATCATAGACACTCCTTTTGATGATGCTCCAGAGGTTCTCAATGGGGTTGAGGTCAGGGGAAGATGGTGGCCACACCATAAGTATGTCCTCTTTTATGCCCATAGCAGCCAGAGATTCAGATGTGTATTTGCAGCATGAGACGGTGCATTATCATGCATGAAAATGATCTTGCTGCGGAAAGCACGGTTCTTCCTTTTGAACCATGGCAGGAAGTGCTGTTTTAGAAACTCCACATAGATTATGAAATTCATCTTTACACCGTCAGGGATCCTAAAGGGGCCGACAATCTCTCTCCCCATGATTCCATCCCAAAACATTACTCCACCTCCTCCTTGTTGGCGCCTTAGCTGTGTTTTCATGGGGTGTCCATCAACCAGCCATCCTCCACTCCATCCATCTGGACCATCGAGCGTTGCACGGCACTCATCGGGAACAAAACAGTTTGGAAGTCAGTCTTCATGTATCGTTTGGCCCACTGGAGCCGTTTCTGCTTGTGTGCAGTGGATAGAGGTGGTCGACAGGATGGCTTACGCACAGCTGCAAACCTCTGAAGGACCCTGCATCTTGTTGTTCAGGGGACGTTGGAGGCACCAGCAGCTTCAAAAACTTGTCTGCTGCTATGACAAGGCATTTTTGCAGCTGCTCTTTTAACCTGACGCAATTGCCTGTTGGAAAGAGTCCTCAATTTTTCCTTATCAGCATGCACACGTGTGTGCTGGGAATCAGCTACATACTTCTTGATTGTGCGATGATCACGATGAAGTGTCTTGGCAATGTTGATTGTAGTCATGCCTTGACCTAAATACTCCACAATTTGTTGCTTCTCAGCAGCCGACACATCCTTTTTCTTTCCCATTTTGGCAAAAAATGTAGGCTGCTTAATAATGTGGAACAGCCTTCTTAAGTAGTCTTTCCTTTATTTAGACACACCTGCCAAACTAATATGCACAGGTATCTGCAATTGCTTTCAGTGATATAAAGAGCCCTGACACACATCACCATCAATGAGTTTAAATGACAAACAAAAAAATTCTAACCTTATCACTCCTAAACTGTTTTTGCATAATAATTTGGAACACGGTTTAGAGTACACTCACTCAGTTGGGAGGTCATTCTAGCTTGAGATGCTGTGCGAATAGGATCTCAAATGAGTGGTGATATGTGGTTCCGCCTTCCCACATGGTTCTGGCAGACATGATCTAAGCATTATGTAAGTGTATCTTCTGTTTTAACCCTTATTTCATTTGTAGTCATATTGTACATATATTATTGTCTCATTTTGTAAAGCCTTTTTTATCTTCTACAAACACTGCCCATTTTTGGGAATAAGCTATAAAAGTTACTAGTTTTGTCTTGTTGCTCTGTGACTAATTCATGCGCCTGAAGTAATTACGCTACCAATTTGGGGGGTTGCTATGGACCCTCTTAATTAACTTATCGATTAAGAGAATCGTAGCTGGTGGCAGCAAAGTGTGTTCTGGGTCCTGTGTACCGCTGACAGTGACGGAAGGAGTTGTATAAGCTTCTGTGTGGCTGTGGCCAGAGCATTTATAATTCCCTTGCTGCAGTGTGCCAGGCGGCCAGTCCACATTGAAGCAGCTGGCCGGCGACCAATTATCCCAGGTGTAGTTCCCTGACTGACCTGAGGGTAAGGGGGCGCCAGAGAGCTGCGAGTTCCAAAGTTGAACTGGAAAAGTGGGATATACATTAATCCCTGCAGTTCGTGAAGTATGGTTGGCAGTGGTGTGACAACCAAAATAACCCCCCTGCGTTAAATTGTTAGGGCAAGACTAGCTTGCTGTTTTTTTATCACATGGTGCCAGTGGTGGGATAACTAAGATAAGCCCCCTGTGCCTGTGATAGCCGTGTGCTGCCAAAGGTCACATGCCCCTGTCCGTGACATATCGGTGTCAGTGGTGGGATCCTGACACCATGGTAATATCTTAAAAGTGTCCCAGGGGCTAACAGATTCATTTTAAGTGTCGAAATTGAAGGCAACCTTAATGTAAAACTCCACATTTGGAGCCTCTCTGAAAAATTAAAATGTGAAACAAATTGAAGAAAATGTTTCTGTTATCATAATCACTTTCTTTAGTCTTTGACATGCGGGACTACAAAAAAGCTGCTGGTATGAGTTCCCACGACACTAAAGAAGCACTCCTACTTACTTTTTTTATTCATTAATGTGTGTATGTGCATGTAATTTAGTGTTAGTGTATTAATATACTCAGCTACTGTTGCTTTTTCCAGGAACCAGCACTGTTTCTCTCTGCTGCCAAGTGATGTCACCACAATTGAGATTAGCCAGCTCGCTAATTGTGCTATGCGATAGCCAGAAGTCTCTTTCACAAAGAAAGCCTATGGACTCTCTGACGCCCCAAAGACTTATATTGGAAAACAGACTTCTGGGTCACGCAGAGCGAAGTGTCACTCGTAGAGTCTGCAGAGTAGTGATGTCACAGAGAAGCGGAGAAGAACAGTGCTGGAAAACAGAGAGAGCAGTGGTAGGTGAGTATATTAACACACTCACACTATATTGCATGCATTTATACACATTTAATGAATAAAAAGTTAGTGGGAGTTCTTCTTTAAGAGATTGACATGTCTGCATTACAAGGACAGAATATATGTGTGACGACAAAGTGTTAATCTGGCCACTGGTGCAGGTGTGAATTATTCATAATTATACAACAAGATGAACAATGATTACCAATAGATCACTTCATTAGTGTGGATATTCACTAAAATGAAATGTATATACCTACTCAAAAAAGTGAATAAACTAAGGAATATATTGGTAAAAAATATAATTGCACACATTTACACCATCTTGTGTACTTGGAATTTACTATATGTTGTTGGCTGTTGGTGACCCAATAAAGTGTTGCCAGAGTGCAGTACCCTCACCCTGTGTTGTCTGAGTAGTGTTTTGCTCATGGGAAATAAATACAGGCGATCAGTGAAATGAGCCCTGACCAGTGCGATCTTTCTAAAGAGCACCCAATGATCCTCATGTCTCCACAACATGATATAACCCTGATCGCCTGATGACCATATGCCCTACTAAATTCTATTTTCAGTTTTGTAACACTCATTTAGACCTGTTGTACATGTCTAATTTAGTTTACCGGCCCTTGTCCAATTTCACAACAAAGGTGTCTGTTGTTTCAATTCTTCATGATCCTGAAGATAAGTAATTAAGAAAAAGTACATCCATTATTTTTTTTTATTTCCCTACTGATCTGAATAAAATTAGAAAAAAAACATGCTTACATTTTGGACTGGGGCCACTCCGAGCATGGTATCCCTTGATGATCTTGTTACATTGTTTATGTCATGTGAGCGCTACAGCCTATCAACGGTCACCCATCAGGGACCCAGAGTGTTTAGCCCATCAACAACCAAGAATGTGTGCTAACTAACATAAGAAAAAAGCATACTTACCTCGGTGATCTACACCACTCCTCCACTACAAGCATGGTGTCCCTCAGTGATTTGATTACATTGTTTATATCATGTGAGGTGAGTGCTGCAGTCTATCAGCATTCACCCATCATTGGCTCCGAATGAGTGCTAAATAAAATAAGAAGAAGGCATACTTCCACTCCAAGCATGGTGTCCCTTGACAATCTTATATTGTTTATGGTACGTGAGCGCTGCAGCCTTTCAGCGGACACCCATCAGTGACTCCGAGTGTGTGCTAAATAAAATAACAAAAAAGGTATTTATCTTAGACTAGGTGGCTCTAGATTCATCATGCTCTGCTGCATATCTGTGGTCATTACATTGCTGTTACCATTTAGTTGATAATTGCCTTTTCTTCTTTTTCTCAAATTTTTCTTCTCATATTGTTTTAATAACCCAGCTTAACTTAAAATAAGAAACATGTTTGCCAAGTTTCAAAATTGAAGCAAATGTGATAATAGACTAAAGAAAGTTTAAAAACATACTTATTCTTTATTTTTTGTAAGATTGAAAAATCACTTTGATAATACGGCAGTAAGCAGTTAAATTGCTGCCAGACGTATGGGTCTAGTAGACCACAATGCCTCCTATTATTAGTGTAATGAATTACATCTGTTGGGTACAATGGGAATTTCTCCTTCACTTTGTTTTCGGCACTGAAACCTTTATCCTGCACTTTTTTTCAATCCCTGGAATGTCTTCTTTTCCAGATTCAGGGGAACATGCCAAGCTAAGTCTAATTTTTTACCTAAAAATATGTCTTGAACCTCTGTCTTTGGCCTCTAAGGTGATCTGTGCTTTTCCATATGTCAGCCTAGTAGTGATGAATTCCATGAAGCGACTGGAAGAGAGCAATTTATGTGGCTGGCAGGATCTTCACCAGACAAAATGAACCTGCTTCAGCTCCACACCCATACTGCCAAAGCAAGGAAATAGCATATAAATACCATTTCATCAAATATACTTGCGTTTTAGCTTTAGTCACAAGGAATTTATCAATTATTACACTGACCAGGCCTCCAACTAAAACCTGTGGCACAGGAGTAGAATTTGTATTATTTGGCAGTATGCACCATCATTGATGCTGTGTATAAGTACGGCTTAGCTATTGAGTCCCTAGCTAATGCCATTTTACCAATGCATTACTGCATTGTTTTGTTTTTTTTTGTGGGGAAATCAGTGTTGGTAGCATCAGACTGAAAAATGCAAAGCTGTATAGTACTTTTTAGAAACTAATTCAGGCAAATAATGGAGATTTTTATCTTTAGATCACTTACACACATGGGCTTCTTAATTCTTTGGGCGTTCCTCACCTTTCATGAGGACTGATGTGAAAAACCCCAGTTTTGATGAATCGGTCTATGCGTCTAGTATAAGGCTACTTTCACACTTGCGTTTTTTTGCGCTGCGCCTCGTGCGCATTACAAACGCATGCAAAAAAGGCATTAAGCATTTTGCATGCGTTTGCTTTTTTTGCGCATGCGATTTAACTAGTTTGTCGCCATGTTAACTCTAAAAACACATGCGTGTGCATGTTCTAGCGCACGCGTGCGATCCCATAGACTGTATTGTTGTTTTTTTGCGCATTCCGTGCACATGTGTTTTTTGGCAGCAGTTGGGTGCACAGAAAAATGCACCATGTTGCGTCTGGCGCGCCTGGGCGCACACCTGGAAAAAACGCAGCGCACAAAAACGCACATGAACGCGTACAAGCGCTATACCATGCGCATGCCATGTTAAAGATAGGGGAGCAATGCGCATGCGCACTATAGCGCACGAGGCACAGCGCTAAAAAACGCAAGTGTGAAACCAGCCTCAGCCTTGTGGTGCGTGTAAAAAATTTGTGATTTCTTATTTTTTGTATAGATGGTGATATAGAAAAAAATGTATCTAAAATATTTCTGAAAAATATTTAACTAACAATATTTAAACAATATGTAATTTTTAGATTACACAGCACAGTCCCTTTAGAGAAATTGAAAAATATACTATGTAGCAGAGCCAGATATGGGGTTAAGTTCTAGAACTGCAGGATTTCATTAGATGCACCTGGCTAGCTTTTTACTAGAACTAGGGCCTGTGTTCACTAGAGTTGTCAGTCTGCTGGATGGAGCAGAATCGAGCATGCTGCTGGTGAGTGACCAGACAAAATGTGAGCTGTAGCTGAGAGTGAGATGTGCTGGGATCTCTCTCTGAATGGATACGTATAAAAAGAACCTGGCACTCAACTTAATGCTGGTGATTAGTTGCTTTATTTGTAGTACTAAACAAACGTTTCAGTCCCAAGGACCTTCATCAGTTACATACTGATAGTTCCAGAACAAGTGTATAGCGATACAGACAAATATATCCGCATCAATAAGATAAACAGTCTTAATGCCTTCAATGTTGAAGTGTGTAACAGGTTTAGTGAGTCTGTGTCCTGACACAGCATCCACCGTTTGTCTGAGACAAACGGTGGATGCCGTGTCAGGACACAGACTCACTAAGCCTGTTACTTCAACATTGAAGGCATTAAGACTGTTTATCTTATTGATTCGGATATATTTGTCTGTATCGCTATACACTTGTTCTGGAACTATTAGTACGTAACTGATGAAGGTCCTTAGGACCGAAACGTTTGTTTAGTACTACAAATAAAACAACTATTCACCAGCATTAAGTTGAGTGCCATGTTCTTTTTATATGTATCACATGGTGTGGGAACCTACCTTGGCACCTTCAGTATTAGTGCGCATGGTTTCTTTGTCTCTCTCTGAATGGAGACTGCATGGCTCAGCTGAGAGAAAGCTGAGCCATCTCTTTGTGGTAGCGGCAGAGAAACGTGTGGCTGCTGCAGCCTGTTCATTGTGAACTGTATCCGGCATTGAACACTTCTGTTTGGTGCTGGAAGCTGCTGGTTCTCATGCTGAAGGTTATACCAAGACTGGTGGGAACGAACCTCTTCAGTGTATGAAATTGCTCTTGAAGAAAGGGCTGTAATCTATTTGGATGCGTATGCACTGACATATGTGCCCTGTTAAATTAACTGTTTATTTGCTGTGATACCTTTGTGCCCAGAAGAGGCTGTTTTGTTTTTTTAATACCTTGGAGTTTTATGAAAGCAATAAAACTGCACCTGTTTGGACCAAACCGCATTTCTTGTGTGAACGCTACCTACCGCCTACCTGGATAGTGAGTCCCACTCCCTACACCATGCAGAAAATGTTTGAAATTAGGTGTAGAGTTAGCTATAAATTAAAATGTGGTAATCATCCTTCTATATGAAAAAGTATGTAGACTATAGAGAGGTAGAGTATAGTTTGTCTTAGCCATTGGTGCAACTGAACCTGCTAATGTTTAGGGTGCTTAATTTATCATTTTTTCCCTACTGTCTTTGAACTCTATATCCTAATTTATGCACCATTTCTATTTTTCCTTCTGCTACATTTTTCTTCTTATTCTCTCAAATAAACTAGTACGGCAATTGTATTGTTAAAATGAAAGTGCGTTGTGAATGCATAAATCCATATGTGTACTTTTCTGTAATATAAATTCTGCAGATGTCTGAGAAGTGTTAATGTAATGATTATTCCTAGAGCATTAAACTATGATCCACAGAAAGTGCCTATAGGCATAATAATCAAATATAAGTCCAATATGTTCCTAATGATAGAAAAAATTGGGGTCACATAGGATGTTTATGTGAGGTTTGTCTGGTGCTGCACTTACCAGATGTTACATGTAAAACATAGGGGATCTATGAATTCCAGTTCATATAGTATAGAAGTGTACTGAGGGTTTGTGAGTCCCACAGAATTTTTTGGAACTGTTACTTGATAATTTACTGGTGCATCAGTAGTTTTTTCCCTACAGGCTTCAATATAAATGGAAAAAGCTTGTGTAGACATTACGAAACATTGTAAATGGTACTCCAAATTACAAACTTTGGGGGCAAATGTGTTTAATTATTCTTAATTTAATATTTTTTTATTACACATGAATATGCAATGTTAATAAATACATTAGTTATTAATAGTGATGATCGAGTGTGCTCAATACTCGAGTTTTCCCACCATGCTCGGGTGTCCTCCGAGTATTTTGGGCGTGCTCGGAGATTGTTTCAGTCCTCTGAGCTCCATGATTTGCAGCTGCTAGACAGCCTGAATACATGTTGGGATTCCCTAACAAACAGGAAATACCTGCATGTATTCAGGCTGTCTAGCAGCCGCAAATCATGCAGCTCCAGGAACTGAAACAAAATCTCCGAGCACGCCCAAAATACTCAGAGGACACCTGATCATGCTTGGAAAACTTGAGTAACGAGCACAGTCGATCATCACTAGATATTAATAATACATTTATCATCTATGTAAAGCAGAATCAAAAGATGAAACTAACTCATATTCATTAAGTACATGTGTTGTCCAATCAAAAAACACTTTTGGGTATTACAATTTAATTTGGAGTTCTTATAAAAATGTGTATTCTTTGAAAAATTGTAGATGGTGATATTTCAATTGTATATGGTATAAATATATAACAGCCCTTTAAGCCCCCTCCGTGGGCATTGTGTCCGGTAGTTCTCACCTCAATATAATGTAGTGCCTCCATGCCTCCACCCGAATCTTGCTGAGAGCTGTAGTGGGATGCAGGAGGGTCTTCCTCTTTTGCCAGGGGTCGACTCCGGGAAACCCCTGTCAATGGTCCAAACATGCTCACAACAGACGAGGTTTAAACAATTATTTAGAGAAGAATATATGGTTTTAAATTCAGACAGCATAACAAGGAATAGCAAAACATATAATATCACGCAATCTGTAATACAGGTTCAAGATGTGCTATGCAGTAGGTCTAAACATTAATGATGACACTTCCCCTTTAAGTGACAGCAGACACACTCCTAACTAACACAGTCCAACAATGAGGCCAAGTTGGCGAAGGTATTGGCCTGCTTGCTGAAGCTGTTGGTGCATGTAATACAATAGGAACAAAATCACCTCAACAACATTTCTTCTAATAACTTCTCAACAGTGGAACCACAAGTTCCAGCAGTAGCTACTCATTCCTTGATGTAGCAGGATTGGGGTCATACAGGGATCCAGCTTAGGGCTGCAGGGTCCGGATGCTGGAGACACAAGATATGGACTTGTTCCCTTAGTTAGACCAGGTGGCGTTGGGCATCTCCTGGTAACTTGGCTGGTCTGCAGATATGGTTCAACTGCAGAATGATCCTCTCCCTTCACACACTGAGCGGCTGGACGATTAGCACTCACTCTGTGCCTCTGTCCCCTGCTTTCCAGGATCAGACTCTCACATGTCTGACATGGGAGATTGCATACAACTTTCTCACTCCTCCTAGCTCCACTCTTGTTCTCCAACCTGCTCAGCCAATCAGTCCCTTTCCCTGCTGCCTCTCCTCCCCTGTGATGCAGAGAAGAGCAATGTCTGCTGGTGGTTGAAGCCCAGGGCAATGCAGCAAGAGAATCATTAATCTCTGCTGCTGTGAATGTCAGCATAATCCCAGCAGCAGTAGCCTCTATACACATAGGTCTCACTGCAGGTGTTACATATAAATGAAAAGAACTAGAGAACTAGGCGTTTGCAAGTGAACATAGAAAAGTTTAATAGATAAATATATTAGAATGACAATTTAGTAATTCAAACAGATATAAAAATAGAATTACAAAGATAGATCAACAACATACTGGTCTTAAAACATCCCCTCAATCTTAATGTGGATATGGTAGCACAATCAACCAAACAAAAAAAAGAGTGTACATAATTATACAAACCAAATGGACCTTATCGTAAATAAACACTATGTAGTATTCATCTCTTACCCAACATGTGAGAAGGGATTCCAGGCAGGTAGAAGGCCAGAAAGGGGACCCCAACGTGCGTTTCACGTGTGTTATATAGTGCTTTCTATAAATGGTTCAGCAGTGTTTTGATGTTGCAAACACCCTTCTTAACTTGTGTTTTAGACATATCAGCTTCAAACAGTACAATGCGCTCGCTCAGTGGTTAACATTGTATCTTTGCAGTGCCGGGGTCCTGAGTTCAAATCCTACCAAGGACAACATCTGCGAGGAGTTTGTATGTTCTCCCCGTGTTTGTTTCCTCCGCGTACTCCGATTTCCTCCCACACTCTAAAGATATACTGATAGGGAATCTAAAGTGGGAGCTCCATTGGGGACTTTGATGATAATGTCTGTAAGGCGCTGCAGAATGAATGGCGCTATATAAATAAGTAAAATATTTAAAACTCACAAAGAAGTTACTATCATATGTTACATTATTAACCACTTCATGACCAGGCTGTTTTCTAATGTTCCTTCTGCACCTTTTCAGTTTCTAAGTGGGCTATTAATGGCTCCAAATCATTTTGTCGTTTAGATAATAAAACAATTTTTTTCTACTTTTTTTTTCAATATTTGGGCTTAATTTTTGCATAATTTTTATATTCCTTTACTTTGTTGGTGATATTAACAACCTTCATCCCCAAAGCCTGTTTTCATCTTCATGATCAGGCCAAATTTTTAAATTCTGATCAATGTCAATTTATGAGGTAATAACTCTGGATCGCTTTAATGGAACCCACTAATTTTGAGAATGTTTTTCCGCGACATATTGTACTTCATGATGGTGGTATAACTTATTTGATATGACTTCTGTTTATTTGTGAAAAAAATTGCAATTTTCAAACTTTAAATTTTTATGCCCTTCAACTAGAGAGATATGTCACACATAATAGTTAATAAATAACATTTCCTACATGTCTACTTTACATAAGCACAATTTTTTAAACATATTTTTTTTGTTAGGAAGTTAGAAGGGTTAAAAGTTGACTAACAATTTCTAATTTTTCAACCAAAATTTACAAAACCATTTTTTTAGGGACCACATTACATTTAAAGTGACTTTGAGGGGTCTATATGACAGAAAATACCCAAAAGTGACACCATTCTAAAAAGTACACTCCTCAAGTTGCTCAAAACCACATAGAAACCCTTTAGGTGCTTCACAGGATTTTATGGAATGTGGAAGGAAAAATAAATTTTTAACTTTTTTTTCACAAAAATGTTACTTTAGATCAAATTTTTTTATTTTCACAAGGGTAACAATGAAAAATGGATGCTAAAATTTGTTGTGAAATTTCTCTTGAGTAGGCTGATACCCTATGTTTTGGGGAAAGCCACTTTTTAGGCTCAGAAGAGAAGGAGCGCCATTTGACTCTTTTGAATGTAAAATTTGCTGGAATAATTAGGTGATTTTGTGTAGTGTTTGGAGAGCCCCTGATGTGTCTAAACAAAGTAAACCCCCCACAGGTGACCCTATTTTGGAAACTAGACCCATCAAGGAACGTATCTAGATTTGTGATGAGCACCTTGAACCCCCAGGTAATTCACAGAAGTTTATAACATAGAGCTGTGAAAATAAAAAATATTTTTTTCCCCACAAAAACGTTCATTTAGCACCAATTTTTTTCATTTTCAAAAGGATAGCAGGTGAAAATGGACCCCAAAATTTGTTATTCAATTTCTTCTCAGTACACTGATACCTGATATGTGGTTGAAAACTACTTTTGAGGCACAGTGCAAAGATCAGAAGGGAAGAAGTGCCATATTGGAGTTCAGATTTTGCTGGACAGATTTGAGTGTGCCATGTCACATTGGCAGAGCCCCTGAGGTTCCAGAACAGCAGAATCCACCTTAAGAGACCCCTTTTTACAAACTACACCTCTCCATGAATTCATCTAAACGTGCGGTGATCATATTAACACCACAGCTGGGTCACAGAATGGGCAGTGAAAAATTATCACATTTTTACCACTAACATTTTGTTTTAGCCTCAGATTTTGCATTTTCACATGGAAAATTGGTAAAAGTGGCATCAAAATTTGTCCCACAAATTCTGCTGAATGTAGAAATACCCCACATGTATGTGGGGTACATGCTATGCAGTACTGTTTATCCATACAACGAGACTTGAGAGGGATACAATGCTATTTGCCTCCTGGAGCACAGATTTTCCTAGTATAGTTTGTGGACGCCATATACAGAGCCCCTAAGTGCTAGATTTTCCCCCTAAAGTGATCCCCTTTGGGATACACAAACAAAGGGAACACTTAGCTTGAGTAGACTCAGAGAAAAACAAAGACGTCTTCCAAACAGCAAAGAGGAAGACAGCCGACTGCTAAAGCTCCAAGCCTCAGCAGGGAAATGGAAATATAACCAGCAACTCCCAGCATGGGATGAAAGTGAATGGGAGGAGACACGTTAGATATTAGAAAAAATCTTTTTGATAGTGAGGGTGATCAATAAGTAGAAAAGTCTGTCACGAGAGGTTGTGAGTTCTCCTTCAAAGGAAATCTTCAAACAGAGGCTGGACAGACATCTGTCTGGGATGATTTAGTGAATCCTATACTGAGAAAGGAGTTGGACCAGATGACCCAGGAGGTCCCGTTCCACTCTATCATTCTATGATTTATGGTAAAGTTAACTTGTCCAATTACTTTTAAGCCCCTGAAATGAGGAGGCTCTGTAGAAAAATGGTTGCAATTTCTAAGTGTTTCACAGGATATTTTTGTTCAACCCCTTTAATTCAACCTGAAAGTCTACACTTCAATTGCATCTCAGTTGTTTTATTTTAAATCAAAAGTAGTGGCATACAGAGCCTAAATCAAAAAGATTCGGTCACTATCCAAATATTTCTGGACCTAACTGTACTGATAGATAGTTAGCAATTATATAATACATACTATACATACAGTGGGGAAAAAAAGTATTTAGTCAGTCAGCAATAGTGCAAGTTCCACCACTTAAAAAGATGAGAGGCGTCTGTAATTTACATCATAGGTAGACCTCAACTATGGGAGACAAACTGAGAAAAAAAAATCCAGAAAATCACATTGTCTGTTTTTTTTTTTCATTTTATTTGCATATTATGGTGGAAAACAAGTATTTGGTCAGAAACAAGCAATCAAGATTTCTGGCTCTCACAGACCTGTAACTTCTTCTTTAAGAGTCTCCTCTTTCTTCCACTCATTACCTGTAGTAATGGCACCTGTTTAAACTTGTTATCAGTATAAAAAGACACCTGTGCACACCCTCAAACAGTCTGACTCCAAACTCCACTATGGTGAAGACCAAAGAGCTGTCAAAGGACACCAGAAACAAAATTGTAGCCCTGCACCAGGCTGGGAAGACTGAATCTGCAATAGCCAACCAGCTTGGAGTGAAGAAATCAACTGTGGGAGCAATAATTAGAAAATGGAAGACATACAAGACCACTGATAATCTCCCTCGATCTGGTGCTCCACGCAAAATCCCACCCCGTGGGGTCAGAATGATCACAAGAACGGTGAGCAAAAATCCCGGAACCACGCGGGGGGACCTAGTGAATGAACTGCAGAGAGCTGGGACCAATGTAACAAGGCCTACCATAAGTAACACACTACGCCACCATGGACTCAGATCCTGCAGTGCCAGACGTGTCCCACTGCTTAAGCCTGTACATGTCCGGGCCCGTCTGAAGTTTGCTAGAGAGCATTTGGATGATCCAGAGGAGTTTTGGGAGAATGTCCTATGGTCTGATGAAACCAAACTGGAACTGTTTGGTAGAAACACAACTTGTCGTGTTTGGAGGAAAAAGAATACTGAGTTGCATCCATCAAACACCATACCTACTGTAAAGCATGGTGGTGGAAACATCATGCTTTGGGGCTGTTTCTCTGCAAAGGGGCCAGGACGACTGATCCGGGTACATGAAAGAATGAATGGGGCCATGTATCGTGAGATTTTGAGTGCAAACCTCCTTCCATCAGCAAGGGCATTGAAGATGAAACGTGGCTGGGTCTTTCAACATGACAATGATCCAAAGCACACCGCCAGGGCAACGAAGGAGTGGCTTCGTAAGAAGCATTTCAAGGTCCTGGAGTGGCCTAGCCAGTCTCCAGATCTCAACCCTATAGAAAACCTTTGGAGGGAGTTGAAAGTCCGTGTTGCCAAGCGAAAAGCCAAAAACATCACTGCTCTAGAGGAGATCTGCATGGAGGAATGGGCCAACATACCAAGAACAGTGTGTGGCAACCTTGTGAAGACTTACAGAAAACGTTTGACCTCTGTCATTGCCAACAAAGGATATATCACAAAGTATTGAGATGAAATTTTGTTTCTGACCAAATACTTATTTTCCACCATAATATGCAAATAAAATGAAAAAAAAAACAGAATGTGATTTTCTGGATTTTTTTTTTCTCAGTTTGTCTCCCATAGTTGAGGTCTACCTATGATGTAAATTACAGACGCCTCTCATCTTTTTAAGTGGTGGAACTTGCACTATTGCTGACTGACTAAATACTTTTTTTCCCCACTGTATATAGTGTAGTTCTAACACCAAAAAGGAAAAGTTGTGGAATGTTAGAAATATATATCTATACATAAGATAAGATAATCCTTTAATCGTCACACCATGGGGAATATATACAATATATATACAGTATATATGTATCCAGTTATCTCTTTAAATATAAAATAATTGTTAATACCAAATGAAAGCAAGACAAATTGAGCCTTTAAAGTTAACAGGAGAGTACATGCTGGTTAATACTAAAAATAGTGTTTATGCGGGTACTCAAATTACACAACACAGCGGTGGGGCAGCGCATATGTCTGGGATCATTTTCTCTTCTGCTGTCACTAAGTAGACCGCGGATAGTTGCAGGTGTGTAACATATGAGATGATATAAAAATGTTCATGTTAGAGCTATGATGACAGGCCTTCAAATTTTATGGAGTGATGGCAGGTTGGGTCAAAGACTTAATTCAACTCTACACTTGTATAAGCAACCACCTCACAGCAGCCACACTTACTGTACTCATATTAAAAAGGCATAGAAATATATATTGTAGGGAAAAGATTGGTCAAAACAAAGAATTAGTCTGTTCACACTGTCTTGTATGCTTTATTTTTTTGCGTGTACCTTATTAAAGTCTTATGAACCGTAGAGGCAGAACATGTCTGTCGTGGGATATTTTAAGAGACGAGGTGCAGTATTGCTTTGTACCATCCCCTTTGGTTGTTTAGTATCAAGAATCTAAACAGAGCTCCCATCTTCTGAGGAACTGAATGTTAGAAAATAAAGATGCTGACATTGTCCCACATGGTCATTGGTGGGTAGAGATGTAAACAAAAATCAGACCCTGTTCTTCTACAGGTGCATTTTCATGACTTGGTCACTTTATAGAATCCCCTTCTTGTTAGAAAGGAATCCCCAAATAAGTAGGCTGCCTTACTATGAGCCATAATTAGTTAATTGGTATCGGCTGTAATGTGCAGAGAGCAAGTGCATAGTTTTCCTGCAGCACCCCCACTGGGGAAGTGAAGTATTACATGGTGTATTGTTTAGATGTGCCAAGTAATCCACAAGGAAAGAGAAAGAAATGTGATTTTTTTTGTAAGTGTTATGTTCTCCAGCTAATTGATGGGAGATTGATGATGATAATCTCTTCAATTTTTAAGACTGACCTAATAATATTTTTAAAATTCAGTGAACCAGACAAGCCAAAACTGACAGATGTCTGCATAGAGAACAATTATTTATTTATAGTCAAGTGTCAATTAAAGAGATTTGATAAGAACAGCTCAAGTTATTTTCTTATACCATGTGCCAATATACTTGAGGGAAGATTTAGTATGTAACCAAAATACTGAAGAGATGTATTTGAGATGGAATTATTGCTGCACCTGTTGGCTCAAGTAATCTCATATCACACAGAAGAAAGAGGCACGGCATTTAATATGTCTTAAGAATGTATGTAACATGTATACTGTACCTGGAAACATGCACAAATATACTGAGGGTGCATATATGCATAGAATTCTATCTATTATATATCTGTCTATCCATTAATCAGTCTATCTATCTATCTATCCATCCCATATCTATCTATTATATAATCTGTCTAGCCATTAATCTGTCTATCTGTCTATCTATCTATCCATCCCATATCTATCTATTATATATCTGTCTATCTATTGATTATATCTATCTATCGCTCTATCTATCTATTATATATCTGTCTATCTAGCCATCTATCTGTCAATCTATCTATTATATCTATCTATCTATCCCATATCTATCTATCACATATCTGTCTATCTATCTATCTATCCCATATCTATCTATCTATCTATCTATCTATCTATCTATCTATCTATCTATCTATCTATCTCATATCTTTTTATCTATCATCTATCTACTTGTGTATCTTGGAAGTTGCCAAAATGAGTTTTTTAGACTGTAATGGTGATAGTATGATTATTGTATGACTGATTTATTAACTGTGAAGGTCCTGTCACATGGGGGCTAATCATAAAAATGTACATTTTCCATGTAAACATTCCACCAATTATCAGACAAACAAGCCTAAAACTCCTCATTGTCGGCATCATGTCTCCCAATATTTGTGCTGTGCTGCTGACATTATGCATGCTGTATGGGACAGATTGATCGTATTTCCGATTGTTCTGTCCCAGTACAGTTTTTATTGGACCACCTGAAAGAACCTTAGACGAACGCCGATCGACTTTGTGGGATTTCAGTTTGGAGGTTTTCTTTATATTTATGCTGCCTTTCATCAAATGTGAATACATTCTTTTTGCTGCTTAACCCCTTAACGACCGGCGATACGCCTTTTAATGACGGTAGTTAAGGGTACTTAAACCACAGTGCCATTAATTAACGGAGCTGTGGAAAAAGTGTATAGCGTCCCCCAGATTCGGATTTTCTCTGGGGTCTCACTTTTGCGATCGCCATTATTAACTGTATAACGGCGACCACAAAAAAGCCGCGATTTTGCAAATGCTTTCTCCTCTGATGTGATCGCACACCAGAGGAGAGAGAAATGGGGTCCCCGATCCCCCCCGGTACCTCCCGGTGGTCCTCGGGCCCTCCTGCATCCTCCAGTGGGTGCCGCCATCTTCTTCTGGGAAGAAAATGGCAGGCGCATGTGCAGTCCGCCCGCTGAATCTGCCGGCCAGCAGATTCCATTCATTCATTCAATGTACATTTTGATCACTGTGATAAATCACAGTCATCAAAATAAAAAAAATAGTAAATGCCCCCCCTCATTTATCACCCCCTTAGTTAGGGAAATATAAAGAAATAAAGAAATATTTATTTTCATTTTTCTGTTATGGTTATGGTTAGGGTTAGCATTAGTGTTAGGGTTAGAATTAGGGTTATGGTTAAAATTGAGGTTGGAATTAGGGTTAGAATTCGGTTAGGGTTGGGATTAGGGTTAGGGATTAGGATTAAGGTTAGGGTTGGGATTAGGGTTAGGGGTGAGTTGGGGTTAGGGTTGGAGCTAGAATTGCGGGGTTTCCGCTATTTAGGCACATCAGGGGGTCTCCAAACCTAACATGGTGCCACCATTGATTCCAGCCAATTTTGCATTCAAAAGGTCAAATGGTGCTCCCTCCCTTCCGAGCCCAGACATATGCCCAAACAGTGGTTTACCCCCACATATGGGGTATCCGCATACTCAGGACAAATTGCACAACAACTTATGTGGTCCAATTTCTCCTGTTACCCTTGGAAAAATAAAAATAGCGGGCTAAAAAATCATTTTTGAGGAAAAAAATTATTTTTTATTTTCACGGCTCTGCGTTATAAATTTCTGTGAAGCACTTGGGGGTTCAAAGTGCTCACCACACATCTAGTTGAGCTCCTTGGGGGTCTAGTTTCCAAAATGGGTTCACTTGGGGGTTCTACTGTTTAGGCACATCAGGGGCTCTGCAAACGCAACATGATGCCCGCAGAGTATTCCATCAAAGTCTGAACTTCAAAATAGTGCTCCTTCCTTTCCAAGCTCTCCCTTGTGCCCAAACAGTGGTTCCCCCCACATATGGGGTATCAGTGTACTCAGGACAAAATGCGCAACAACTTATGTGGTCCAATTTCTCCTGTTAGCCTTGAGAAAATAAAAAATAGTAGGCTAAAAAATCATTTTTGAGGGAAAAAAATGATTTTTTTTATTTTCCCTGCTCTGCGTTATAAACTTCTGTGAAGCAATTGGGTGTTCAAAGTGCTCACCACATCTAGATAAGTTCCTTAAGGGCTCTAGTTTCCAAAATGGTGTCACTTGTGGGAGATTGTCAATGTTTAGGCATATCAGGGGCTCTCCAAACGCAACAAGGAAACCAATCTCAATTCCAGCCAATTCTGCATTGAAAAAGTCAAACGGTGCTCCTTCCCTTCTGAGCTCTGCCATGCACCCAAACAGTGGTTTATCCCCACATATGGGGTTTGTGCGTACTCAGGACAAATTTACCAACAACTTTGGGGGTCTAATTTCTCCTGTTACCCTTGTAAAAATAAAAATTTGGGAGCGAAAATATTTTTGTGGAAAAAAATGATTTTTTTATTTTCATGGCTCTATGTTATAAACTTCTGTGAAGCACTTGGAGGTTCAAAGTGCTCCCCACATATCTAGGTAAGTTCCTTGAGGGGTCTACTTTCCAAAATAGGGTCACTTGTTGGGGGTTTCCACTGTTTAGGCACATAAGGGGCTCTCCAAACGAAACATGGCGTCCGATCTCAATTCCAGCCAATTTTGCATTGAAAAAGTCAAACGGCGCTCCTTACGTTCCAAGCCCTGCCGTTCGTCCAAACAGTGGTTTACCTCCACATACAGATGTGGCCAAAAGTATTGACAACCCTGCAATTTTGTCAGATAATACTCAGTTTCTTCCTGAAAATGATTGCAATCACAAATTCTTTGGTATTATTATCTTCATTTAATTTGTCTTAAATGAAAAAACACAAAAGAGAATGAAGCAAAAAGCAAAACATTGATCATTTCACACAAAACTCCAAAAATGGGCCAGACAAAAGTATTGGCACCCTCAGCCTAATACTTGGTTGCACAACCTTTAGCCAAAATAACTGGGACTAACCGCTTCCGGTAACCATCAATGAGTTTCTTACAATGCTCTGCTGGAATTTTAGACCATTCTTCTTTGGTAAACTGCTCCAGGTCCCTGATATTGGAAGGGTGCCTTCTCCAAACTGCCATTTTTAGATATATCCACAGGTGTTCTATGGGATTCAGGTCTGGACTCATTGCTGGCCACATTGGAAGTCTCCAGTGTTTTCTCTCAAACCATTTTCTAGTGCTTTTTGAAGTGTGTTTTGGGTCATTGTCCTGCTGGAAGACTCATGACCTCTGAGGGAGACCCAGCTTTTTCACACTGGGCCCTACATTATGCTGCAAAATTTGTTGGTAGTCTTCAGACTTCATAATGCCATGCACACGGTCAAGCAGTCCAGTGCCAGAGGCAGCAAAGCAACCCCAAAACATCAGGGAACCTCCGCCATGTTTGACTGTAGGGACCGTGTTTTTTTCTTTGAATGCCTCTTTTTTTCTCTTGTAAACTCTATGTTGATGCCTTTGCCCAAAAAGCTCTACTTTAGTCTCATCTGACCAGAGAACATTCTTCCAAAACGTTTTAGGCTTTTTCAGGTAAGTTTTGGCAAACTCCAGCCTTACTTTTTTATGTCTCAGGGTAAGAAGTGGGGTCTTCCTGGGTCTCCTACCCTACAGTCTCTTTTCATTCAGAAGCCAACGGATAGTGCGAGTTGACACCGTTGTACCCTCGGACTGCAGCGCAGCTTGAACTTGTTTGGATGTTAGTCGAGGTTCTTTATCCAACATCCGCACAATCTTGTGTTGAAATCTCTTGTCAAATTTTCTTTTCCGCCCACATCTAGGGAGGATAGCCACAGTGCCATGGGCTTTAAACTTCTTGATGACACTGCGCACGGTAGATACAGGAACATTCAGGTCTTTGGAGATGGACTTGTAGCCTTGAGATTGCTCATGCTTCCTCACAATTTGGTTTCTCAAGTCCTCAGACAGTTCTTTGGTCTTCTTTCTTTTTTCCATGCTCAATGTGGTACACACAAGGACACAGGACAGAGGTTGAGTCAACTTTAATCCATGTCAACTGGCTGCAAGTGTGATTTAGTTATTGTCAACACCTGTTAGGTGCCACAGGTAAGTTACAGCTGCTGTTAATTACACAAATTAGAGAAGCATCACATGATTTTTCAAACAGTGCCAATACTTTTGTCCACCCTCGTTTTTATGTTTGGTGTGGAATTATATCCAATTTGGCTTTAGGACAATTCTTTTTGTGTTTTTTAATTTAAGTCAAATGAAGATAATAACAAAGCATTTGTGTTTGCAATAATTTTCAGGAAGAAACTGAGTATTATCTGACAAAATTGCAGGGGTGTCAATACTTTTCGCCACAACTGTATGGGTATCGGCGAATTCAGGAGAAATTGCACATCAAATTTTGTAGTTCATTTTCTCTTTTTACACTTGTGAAAATAAAAAATATTGGTTCTGAAGTAAAATGTTTGTAAAAAAAAGTTATTTCCACATTGCTTCAGTTCCTGTGAAGCCCGTAAAGGGTTAATAAACTTCTTGAATGTGGTTTTGAGCACCTTGAGGGGTGCAGTTTTTAGAATGGTGTCACTTTTTTGGTATTTTCTCTGAAAGTTACTTCAAATGTGACGTGGTCCCTAAAAAAATGGTTTTGTAAATTTTGTTGTAAAAATGAGAAATTGCTGGCCAACTTTTAACAAAGTAGACAGGTGGGAAATGTTATTTATTAAGTATTTTTTGTGTCATATCTCTCTGATTTAAGGGCATAAAAATTCAAAGTTTAAAAATTGCTAAATTTTAAAAATTTTCGCCATTTTGATGGTTTTTTTCATAAATAAACGCAAGTCATATCAAAGAAATTTTACCACTAACATGAAGTAAAATGTCATGATAAAAAATCTCAGAATCAGCGGGATCCGTTAAAGTGTTCCAGAGTTATAACTTCAATGTGACAGTCGGCAGAATTGTAAAAATTGGCCTGGTCATTAAGTTGCAAATTAGCTCCGTCACTAAGGGGTTAAACTATTAGAAATGTATTTTGGCAAATCAACACCTCGCGCCACCTGTTGAAGTAAGGCATTGTATACAAGTCATAGTGCATGTGCTGGAAAGTACAATTCTTAGATTTTATTTAAAACTAAGGTCTGGAGCGCTACCTGTAGTGTGCAGGCTCCCCAGGACCCTAAATCGTCCCGCATCGCTCATTGGGTACCAAAAGCATAGCCGTAGAGATCAAATGCTGCCACCCCCCCAACAAAGAGTGCTGCTTCAGCAGCGTGGGAGGCAGTACAGTCATATTTAATCTGGGTCTGACATATGGAGCTCTGTGCATGTTAGATTTGCACTGAGGAGTAGCTCAAGTGTTCCTTGTAAAGGTGAGCACATATGTTTCATTTCTTCGCCTGATTTGGGCCCCTGGAAAGGCGCACAGCATCTGTATAGCTGGCAGTGAAATGGTATTTCCAGGCAGGCAGTCTGTTGGAGGGTAGTGAGCCAATCCACTGCTTTGTCTGAGCAGCTGAGAACTTCATCTGAGTATTACCATGGTGTACGGTAACACAGACCTGTTCCATGAGCAAGTAAAGTACTGAGCAAGTGTTAGGGTCAATATTTATAGACCGCAGCCCTGCACAGAACAGCCAGGCGCAGCGCAGAGATCGGCAGCACCAGGGGCTCAACTGGTTTTGATTTTGCCTTTTTTATTTCAGCCATCATCAGGTTTCCTTCTTCTATTCACAACATTCTGGAAGTAACGAAAAGTTAAAAAGTAACGAAAAGTGGAGATTGAGGTGGCGGGTAAGTGCTGTACTGTCCTGCCTGTGTTCTTGGGGGAAACAAGCAGGTGTCACGCTAGTACAAATGTTCAGCTAATCTACCCCAGCATTACACACATGGCTTCCCCTGTGTCAGGTCACTTTTATGGATTTTATGTGCTTCACTTAACCCCTTAGAACCTCCAGCTACATGCCCCAACACATAGTCCCATACAGTGTGTAACATACTGTACACATAGAGAAGAAATGAGGCAGATGGAATCATTAATAGTAAATGAATATATGTAGGAACTTTCCTCTGAGCCGTATTATTCCTACGTGCATTTAATTTACTTTAGTGTCATTTATAATCATTCTGTTAAGGCTTTTCATATTCTTTCTGCGTTACTAATATCATTACTGTTATTATAATAGCATTTGTAGTTGTATGCAGGATCAGGACTGACACATTCTTGTTCATTTATTGAATACTTTAGTTTTTTTGTGCTTTTTGTTTTGCTTAATTCCCTGCACCTCTGTCCTGTTACTATTTTCTTATATAAATAATATTATTATAGTATCTTCAGATTTCAAAATTAGGGTTATCAGTGTTCACTTTTCCAAGTAGTATTCTGGACATCCCAGGAGCTGTCATCTTTTTGTAGGTAACAAAATTAATTATATGGTGGTCATCTGAGGTGTGTAGGTTATTAGCAGTGAAGTGTCTGTCCATTATTAATAACTGTGCATTATTACACATATGTGGTGCAGAACAGTTTTGTGGTGCATATATAATAATATTTCAAATCTATTAAATATCAACCTACTGTCACTGAAGGACTCAGTAGTAGGCACCAAGAATATATATATCTATCCCATATCTGTCTGTCTATCTATCTAGGTAATATCTATCTATCTATCTATCCATCCATCCATCCATCCATCAGCATTTCCAGTTCTTGTATATGTTAGATATGTGCGAGCTGACTTTGAATGAACTTGATCTTAAATTAGACGAGTGCCTATTTTGACCATCTCCAAGATTGATCTACGATGTGGGCACACCTGGACCATCTTCTTGCCTGCCTTTTAATGCTGGTGGCAGTTTTCCTAATGTATGAGAATCCATAGAAATAAAGAATCTCAACAAATGCTTTTTTTTCCAGGGTATTTTTCTTTCCATTACATAAAATAAATTTGACCATATTCCAATAGACATTAACGTTTCAGACATCATTAGCCCCTGTGTTTGTGTACTCCCACCCATGCTGTAATATAAGCTTAAGGTTAGCAGTAACACAAGAGACCTATACATTGAACATGACCTGTATGTGTGTCACACCAGAGCTCAGGAAGATGAATGTTTTTGCAAAAACACTGCATTTCAGAACTATGCTTTACCGGGACCAGTACGAATTAAACGTCTTGTAACTTGTAGGGACATTATCACAATAACTTTTACGGTATATTATAATGCATACATCCTTCATTATTGCGGTTGCATTGATATCCCAGGCATCCTTCAATAATCTCTTTTCCCTAACAATATCATATCAATTATTTCCACAAAAAACTTGTATAAATTAGAAACATTGTAAAATCTTTTGCACCATGAAGTTATAATGCAAGGTACTCTTTACCCTGACATTATTGATACCACTGCTGGTCAAAATACTGTATATGCTGGGGTCCTGAGGTTGATTTGAGGCTCTAATAATGGCACCATGTTTATTTACATATTTTTCATACTTGATTATGAGACCTTGTAAACTGAGTTACCTTTTCAGCATATCTTTGGGATTTTACAGACCATGATGTATTTGAATTCTTTTAGATTACGTACAGATGTGTCCTTCTTTAACTTGTCTCTAATTGCAGCATATTCAAGATTTGATCGATGGATGCCATGCATCGGCCATCTGTCACATTTCCAATGTTTTTTTATTTATTTCTATAATGTATACGTTAACATATACATTTTATTGGATTGATATAACAGATGCTTTCCATGGATGCCATTAGTCGGGCATCTTTCAATCATTGATCATAAGTGCCCTCTCCAACGAATACCTTTTTACTGTGTGGGACAGAAGTGTATTAAATTGCTATCCTGAAAAACCATATAACTTACTGGAAAACGGTGGACTAACCTGCAGTTTACAGTTTATCAGGACAGTAAACTAACTTTGTACCTTACTCATGTAATGTTCTTTTACTATACATTTTAGTTAATAGTTCTTGTTCCTGTGCTGAGATAACCTTATAAATGTGTCAATGCTATGAGCTGTGTAATGGCTTTGTCCGACCATGTAGAACGGCTCCAGTTCTTGGTAGACACATACCACAGTTTGTGGCAAGGGGAAAGGGAGCATAAGTCACTAATGATAAGTGAGTATACAGAGACATAGCAGGGGTTCACAGCTGATGCCTTTTGAGCGAACATATTTACTTGTTTGTTTTATCACATAGCTAATGTTCCTGCTGCATCACCAGTCGTGTGAGTTCATCATAAATCAGTCAGTGGCATATAAGCTCAGTGACCTCTGCAGTGCTAAAGTCACTGACTTGATTTATGATGAGCCCAGAGGGCTGAATATGTGTTAGAAACACTCACTCCTGTGATAAAACAGGTAAGGAAATGTTTTACCTCAGGTAGACAAATTTGTGAAATCAGGCAGGAAAATTTGTTACCTCAGATAGCAGCATCTGCAACCCGTGCTGTTTCATCTGTATCCTCATTTATCACAAGGGACTTGTACTATTTCCCGTGGCCAGGAACTGTGAGCCAATCATGAATTGAAGCAGCTTTTTCAGGCAGGTTGACACAGTCATTACACTGTACATAGCAGGGGCACATTTATTAGATATGTACTGTTTGTGTGGGATAAACTCTTTAGTCGCATTCACCGATTCTGGATATTTCCTACTTTACTGCACACCAATTTTTGGTGTTGCATACTTGGGCAGTTGAATTGGAATGGCTTTCTTCAGTAAATATAATAATAGTAAAATAGGTAATCAAATCCACATTTCATGTAGAGACTGTATAGATAAGTTTTTCGGTGGTGGTGCAA
Source organism: Dendrobates tinctorius (assembly GCF_039654945.1). NCBI lineage: Eukaryota > Metazoa > Chordata > Amphibia > Anura > Dendrobatidae > Dendrobates > Dendrobates tinctorius. The sequence goes on along the minus strand of NW_027361679.1, from coordinate 14,429,112 downwards.
CTTGACCACAGTACGGCAGTCATTTCCTATGTAGGCAAAAAAGTATACATGCAATGTTTAGATGAAAATTACAGAAGACAGCATGTGTAATTGAGTTTGCCTTCTGCTCTCTCTCTCTTGCATGCTGTTTTTGTTTGTGCTGCTGATACATTTATATGCTTTGCAAACAACACTAACAGCAATTAGTGTTCTCAGTTACTGTTGAACAGCTTCCAAACACAACACACAAGGGCACATTTTTACGCTAGTATCTATAAAATTAGCAAGTTTCGCTAATATTAATATATTATTGCTACAATAGTAATACAAATTGAATTTGTGTTGAATTTTTAGGAATTCACTGACCCTGCAAATTCAAACAATTGGCAATTTATTAGTGCATATCACTTTAAATGACAGCTGTCATTTTACATATTACAGAAGATTACATCAACAAGAGTCTTGCAGCTATCACATCACATGGCACAACCAATCAAGAGGTACTTACAATGCAAGTAAAAAAGCAGAAGCAGGAAATGCAGCAGCCATTTAGCGGTGAATCTGGATAGTGAGAGAACATCATAGCTCACAGCTTAGCTATAGATATTGGAGAGAAAGCCATAAAACACTGAAGAAACTATCAGTTTGTTAATAAGTTGTATGTACACCAAAATGATTCCACTTAAAAATACAACTCATCCCGGAAAAAAACTAGTGCTGATTTGACTATGTCGCAGAAAAAAATAAAAAAAATGTATGGCTCTTGAAACATCACATCAAACTTAGGAATAAGTAAAGGAATATATAGATATACTTGGTGAACATGTATTCCCTTAAAAATACTTTTTTAATAGAATCATTTTTTTTAAAAACACCTGTTCCCGTGAAAAGGAAAACATTTTTTTTCCTCAAATAAATCAACTGTAGAAGACCATAAAAAGCCCTAAAAAAGGAACTACGATAATCCTATCGGAACACCTTCCTTACCGTGGAGGTTGGCACCCTAGAAGAGAACGATTTTTTGGCGCCCCCCACTCAACGTAGACTGACCCTTTCTCCCCTACCTCACCCTAGTTGAAAGGTGGGAAAACAATAATTGATAGGAAGGGAATGAAGGAAGAGGAAGGAAGATGTAGTGGAAAATCCTTTGCAGGGAACTATAAATCATAAACAAAGTATAATGCAAATTTTTCACACATGTGAGAAAAGGGACTTAGCATAATATCAAGCTTAATCAGATAATCTTGCCTGTAAATGCTCCTTAAATGAATAGCAAACATGTATGGATCACTTCACATTATAAAAAAGTGATCATATTAGACGACATTCATAGTACTATTGACGTATGACCCGACAGTGGTATAATATACATATAAGTGGCCAAAAAGATTTTTGAGTCCACTATGAGGTTGCTAAATAAGTGCCAAGAATTGCTTACTTATTAGATATGGAAACCTCTACCAGTGCTATAAAGATATAACTATGGCCCAGAAATGAGTCCAGCAAAAGAAATAAGCATCTGGAAAAAATACCACATAGTGGTTACTTATCATAGAGAACGCCTTGACGCGTTTCCCCAGGACTCTTGAAACATCACTATGTAATAATAAATATTTATGGGTTAATGATAATGATTGGTTAATGATTGCTCCAGATTGGTCTGTATTTTTTTGGGATCTTCACTATTGTTACTCCATTGTTAAATAACACATTATGGGAAGCAGTTTTTAGACTAGAATTATATGTAAAGTGCCCTCATGGTGGACCATATAATAAGTCTCCTAATATCTGACAACACACAGAACTAAAGCTGTATATTTGTTGGTGATTGCAATAACATATCATTTTAGATTTTAATTTTTTACTTTTATGTTAAAAAATTAAATAAAATAATAAAGTAAGAGTAAACCTAAATAGTAATAATTATTAAGGCCGGCGTCAGCTAGAAAGAAATACGGACGAGTGAGAGGCGTTAAAAACTACACATTGCACACGGACCAATGATTCTCTATGGGGTAGCTCCTATCAGCCGTATATTTCTCGTGTATATTTTACGGTCCGTGCCAATCGCCGCATGCTGCGATTATCAGTGTACTACGCCCAAAATACGCCAATGCAAGTCTATGGGTGCGCAAAAATACGCATTACACACGGACCAGATGTGTGACTTGCGAGAAATACGCACCCGGTGTCCTTTAGAAAAGCTGGCAATTCAGTGTGCGATACAGCAAAATCACACTGACAGGTCTAATAAAGAAACGAAAGAATAGCTATATACACATAGAATATATATATATATATATATATATATATATATATATATATATATACATATATATAGTACAGACCAAAAGTTTGGACACACCTTCTCATTCAAAGAGTTTTCTTTCTTTTCATGACTATGAAAATTGTAGATTCACTCTGAAGGCATCAAAACTATGAATTAACACATGTGGAATTATATAATTAACAAAAAAGTGTGAAACAACTGAAAATATGTCTTATATTCTAGGTTCTTCAAAGTAGCCACCTTTTGTTTTGATTAGTGCTTTGCAAACTCTTGGCATTCTCTTGATGAGCTTCAAGAGGTAGTCACTTATATTTATATTTCATACAGTTCTACATAGCAGAATAGCCGCAAAATCAATTGCCGGCTTCTGTAAAATCAATCCCAAACCCAACATGAAACGACACATGGTTTGCATACAGTAAACCATTTCATTTCATGGATTTTTTTTATATGTCCCTGACTAATAATTAAAGTAGGGTTTGTGTGTAAAATTTGGGACGTCTAGGTGTTAAATTAAGGGGATAATTATTTGGAATAAAATGCGTGGGCTCCCGCAGCAAAATCGCAACCAGAGAGGTAAAGCAGGTGAGTGAGGGCAGATTTTAATAGCCTTGAGAGAGAGCATTGTTTTTGCCCCCCTGGCTACAAAAATCTGCCCCCAGGCACCCTAGAGAAGGCGAATCTATAAGATGCGCCTTTTCTGGCACTTATCCTCTCTATTCCCATTGCCCTGTAGCGGTGGCTAATGGGTTAATATTTATGGCTTAATGTCATCTTGCAATTGGAAGGTGACGTTAAGCTGATTAATAATGGAGAGATGTCAATAAGACACTTATCCATTATTAACCCTAGACTATTCACCGGTTAAAAAACACACACAGACATTAATTAAATATTATTTTAATGAAATAAAGACACCTAGTTTTTGACAAGATTTATTCCTCTGCTAATCCAAAAATCATCGCCCTGTAACAAAAATAAAGCAAAAAATCAACCATATCCTTACCTCTCTGCTGCTCAGTCAGGTCCCCTGCTGCAATCCATCAGAAAGGCTTAAGTCGTTTACACAGGGAGCGGTGCTAATGCGACCATCCCCATGTAAACCACTGCCAGAATGAATTATTTCACCTCTGCGCATGCTCCCTGGCTGCCCTGAGATGAACTAATTACCGTGGGAAAGTTTCTGCATTTTTTCCCATGCTCCACGGAGCCTCAGTGACTTCAGCGGGAGTCCCCGGCTGACCTGAGGTGAACTGATGAGCATGGGAAAAAAGTCAGAAACTTTCCCACGCTAAATAGTTCATATCCAGGCAGCCAGTAAGGCTGCGCAGAGCTGAACTAATTCATTCTGAAGTAGTTTACAGTGGGGCTGGTCGCATTAGCATCAGTCCTCATTGTAAACTATTTAACCCCTTGTGAAGAATTACAGCGTGGGACATGAATGAACGGCGGAGAGGTAAGGATATTGTTGCTTTTTTATGTTTTCTTTTGCAGATCATGGTTTTATTTTGGAATAGCAGAGTAATAAAAATTGGTAAAAAACTTGGTGTCTTTATTTCATTAAAAGACTTTTTAATTAATGTCTGTGTTTTTTAACCCTTTCATAGTCTAGGGTTAATATGGGATCGGTGTCTTATTGACACCTCTCCATTATTAATCGGCTTAATGTCACCTTCCAATCGAATGGTGACATTAACCCTTTGTTATTAATTCATTAGCCACCTCTACAGGGCAATGGGAATAGAGAGGATAATTGCCAGAAAAGGCGCATCTTATAGATGCACTTTTTTTGGGGTGTCTGGGGGCAGATTTTTGTAGCCGGGGGGGGCCAAAAACAATGGTCCCTCTCAAGGCTATTAAAATCTGCCCTCACTCACCTGCCTTACCTCTCTGGTTGCGATTTTGCCGCGGGAGCCCATGCATTTTTTTCCAACGAATTAACCCCTTAATTTAACATCTAGACGTCCCAAATTTTACACACAATCCCTAATTTAATAATTATTCAGGGACATATAAAAAAAATACATAAAGTGAAATGGTTTACTGTATGTAAAACGTGTAATTTCATGTCGGGTTGGGTAATGATTTTACAGAACACGGCAATTGATTTTGCAGCTATTCTACTATGTAGAACTCTATGAAAAAAAAAATAAATAAAAAAAAAAATATATATATATATATATATATATACTGTATACGTGTCTGAATGTCGTGTGTGTGTGTATATATATATGTGTGTGTGTGTATTCTATGTGTATATATCTATTCTTTTGTTTGGGTTTTAACCTGTCATAGGGCTCCATTATATGTCCATTTTGCAAGCCTGTATACGGATAACATACAGATGCTTACATGGGCAAAATACGTGGCCACACCCTGACAACGGATGACTATTTAGGGACCATTTCTGCGTATTACTGCCGTAAAATACGGACCGTATTTTTACACATTGTGTGTGACTCCAGCCTAATTGTTGAATACGGCTTTGTTAAATATCAGCCATGCTGTGACTGTAACATAATTTCCACATGTAAATTCATTTAACTTGTGTTCTCAGTATTATTGAATTGACCATCAGGTATTTTTTATATAAAGATTCCTTTGTTTTTTTTATATATTTGAAAATAAAGCTAGCATGGTGGTTAATAGTATAGGTAAGGTTTAACAAGTATAATTACTAATTACTTATTATATTCTTGGATCCACAATTTGTAAAGGATAGTCTGGAAAGTATAGTATACTGTGTACAAGGCTATCATGATGCAAAATTGTACATGTAATATATGGTCAAATGCATGTGTGCACCTTGACTTGACATTCATGTTTTTGTTGAACACATTACTCAGGTACTGATTCACTTATAATCCATTTTTCCCTTTTATAGTTGCAGCCACATTTTGCCTTTTTAGCAAGGTTTTTTATCCTGGTTCTGCCACGAGAACATTTGTCTAGTAGTGTGCTGATATTACGTGATGAGACTTGGTTTGCACACTGTATTCCAATTTATTTCAAAGGTATTGGATGATGTAAAAGCATGAAATGAGTCCATTCTTAGACATAAAAATAAGGCCCAGACCATCAACCATCTTCCACAAGACAATGAATTGCACATCCTAAACAGGCAACCAATAAATGAGGAAAATGCTTGTTAGTCTGGTGAAATGATTCTGGCAACCCATCATGCTGTGTAAACAGGACTTGAGCTGCTGAGAACAAGGGCAGCATATGGGCATTGAATCAATTAATAGTTCAGTGTGCATCGTTTATCACAGTCTGCCTGTCTGAACAGGTCTCTAAACAACCATTTTACCTTTCAGCGGAAATTTAGTACCACCGTTCGGCTTGTGTAAATGGGCCCTTGGATGCTGTGGTCAATATTGGTTGTGGCTAGTGTTGAGCATTCCGATCGGGTATCGGCCGATATTCGCTGTATCGGAATTCCGATACCGAGTACTGATAGTTTTTCAGTATCGGATACCGGAATCGGAAGTCCCCATAATGCAATGAGCCACTGTTGTGGCTGTGATTGGCTGCTGAAATGATGTCATTATGATGCGCGGTCTGTGCGCATCATGATGCGCGGTCTGTGCCGATTGCGGGGGGTCTGTGCCGGCTGCCAGTGGTCTGTACGGGCCTCTCGGGGGTCTGTACAGGCCTGTCGGGGGGCCTGTGCCGGCTGCCAGTGGTCTGTACGGGCCTCTCGGGGGCCTGTGCTGGCTGCCGGTGGTCTGTACGGGCCTCTCGGGGGTCTGTACAGGCCTGTCGGGGGCCTGTGCCGGCTGCCGGTGGTCTGTACGGGCCTCTCAGGGGGGCCTGTGCCGGCTGCCGGTGGTCTGTACGGGCCTCTCAGGGGGGCCTGTGCCGGCTGTCGGTGGTCTGTGCCGGCTGCCAGGGGCCTGTGTCGGCTGCTGGTGGTCTGTACGGGCCTCTCGGGGGTCTGTACAGGCCTGTCGGGGGGCCTGTGCCGGCTGCCGGTGGTCTGTACGGGCCTCACGGGGGCCTGTGCTGGCTGCCGGTGGTCTGTACGGGCCTCTCGGGGGTCTGTACAGGCCTGTCGGGGGCCTGTGCCGGCTGCCGGTGGTCTGTACGGGCCTCTCTGGGGCCTGTGCCGGCTGTCGGTGGTCTGTGCCGGCTGCCGGTGGTCTGTACGGGCCTCTTGGGGGTCTGTACAGGCCTGTTGGGGGCCTGTGCCGGCTGCCGGTGGTCTGTACGGGCCTACATACTACATACATGCTACATATATACTACATTCATACAACATACATATATACTACATACATGCTACATATATACTACATTCATACAACATACATACATACTACATACATGCTACATATATACTACATTCATACAACATACATACATACTACATACATACTACATTCATACAGCATACATACATACTACATACTACATGTATACTACATTCATACAACATAAATACATACTACATACATGCTACATATATACTACATTCATACAACATACATACACATACTACATACTACATACATGCTATATATATACTGCATTCATACAACATACATGCATACTACATACAGTACATGCTACATATATACTACATTCATATAACATACATACTACATACATAGTACATATAAGCTACATTCATACAACATACATGCATACTACATACATACTACATGTATACTACATTCACACAACATACATACTACATACATGCTACATATATACTACATTCATAATACATACATACATACATACTACATACATACTACATGTATACTACATTCATACAACATACATACATACTACATACATGCTACATTTATACTACATTGATACAACATACATACTACATACATGCGTTATATACTACATTCATGCAACATACATACATAGTACATACTATATACATACTACATACATACAACATACTACAGACATACAACATACATACATACATACATACATACATACATACTACTTACTGCATACATACTACAGGGACTATTTTTTTACAGTGGCGGAGGAATACAGTGCGGAAGGATACCTACCTCCCGTCACTGGATTCCTGGAGCCCCGTAGAGAGTGGTCGCATCAGCTGCTGCTGCTGTTCTCCATGGGAGATCGGCGTGGAACACGCGTGGATTTCTGCGGATCAGGGAGTATATGGCTTGTTTGTTATTTTCATATTTTTCCACAGATGACACTGGCTTCGGGGATCAAAGTGACAAGTGATGGTGAGTATGTTCTCTATGTTATATGTACTGTATGTCTATGTATGTATTGTATGAATGTATTGTATGCAGTATGTATGCAGTATGTATGTTGTATGTCTGTAGCATGTTGTATGTATGTAGTATGTATGCACTATGTATGTATGTTGTATGAATGTAGTATATATGAAGCATGTATGTAGTATGTATGTTGTATGAATGTAGTATATATGTAGCAAGTATGTAGTATGTTGTATGAATGTAGTATATATGTAGCATGTATGTAGTATGTATGTTGTATGAATGTAGTATATATGTAGTATGGTTTTTTTTTGTTTTGTTTTTTACATTCAACACATTAGCCGGATAATGGGACTACTACTGTTCCATCATTGGCTAATGTGTCAATCACTGTCATTGTAGCAGGCATCGCCCAATGGGCCTTGTAGTCCCATCGGACGATGCCTGCACACACACAAGACCCCCGGCAGGCCCGCACAGACCACCGGCAGCCAGCACAGGCCCCTGGCAGCCGGCACAGACCACCGACAGCCGGCACAGGCCCCCGAGAGGCCCGTACAGACCACCGGCAGCTGGCACAGGCCCCCGGCAGCCGGCACAGACCACCGACAGCCGGCACAGGCCCCCGAGAGGCCCGTACAGACCATCGGCAGCCGGTACATGCCCCCGACAGGCCTGTACAGACCTCCGGCAGCCGGCACAGGCCCCCCGACAGTCCGCACAGACCACCGGCAGCCGGCACAGGCCCCCCAACAGTCAGCACAGACCCCCGAGAGGCCCACACAGACCCCGCCCGCACACACAGACACGCACAGTGTCCGCCCACGCACCGCCCGCACTCTTCCCCCCTCCCGAGCAGGATGTACAAGGCAAGAAAGGGGTTTTTTAAATTCAGATATTTCTGTCCCATTGACTTGAATGGGACTTCCGGTCTCTGAATCGGCGATAGCCAATACTTTTTGTGTATCAGGCCGATCCTATCCGATCCGATATTTCTGAATATCGGATGGTATCGCTCAACACTAGTTGCGGCATCTAAATCTGTTCCTTTTTGTAACCTCATTGTGTGTATCTGCGTTGCTAAAGATGCTAAATATTTTTCTACTTTGGTGAGCTTCATTAATATTATTCATTTATTAGCTTAATTGGAACCTGTTGCCAGAAAAAACGCTATTAACGTGCAGATATCGGGATAATCTGCATGTTAATAGTGTTATTAACCTGCCCGGCATCCGTACTTTGCTGAATGCTGTGGAAAGAAAAGAACTTTATTTCCCCCCACACAGATTTCCAGTTTCAGTCACGTGGTGGTGCCAGTGCGGGATCAGTCACCACTCTGAGTATACAGAGCGACGGCTGTAACTATGCCCCTGTCCCTGACTGACAGCCAGTCCTAATGATGAACTGCTGTCAGTCAGTGCTGGGGGGCACATTTAGAGCTGCCGCTCTCTATACTCAGAGTATTGACTGAACCAACTCCGGCACCACCCCCATGACTGAAGCTGGAACGCTGCGGGGGGATAAAGTTCATTTTCTCCCCTCAGCGTTCGGGTAAGTGCAGACATTAGGTAGGTTAATAATGCTATTAACCTGCAGATATCAGGTTAATATGCAGATTCATAACGATATTAACATGCCCGGCATCCACACTTTGCCGAACACTGTGGAAAGAAAATTAACTTTTTTATCCCCCACAGCGTTCTGGTTTCAGTCATGGGGGCGGTGCCAGTGCGTGTTCAGTAACCACTCTGAGTATACAGAGCGGCGGCTGTAACTACGCCCCCGTCTTTGACTGACAGCCACACTTTGCCACACTGCAGAAAGAAAATTAACTTTATTTTCCCCCACTGTGCTCTGGGTGGACCCGGTGCGGGTTTAGCAACCACTCTGAATATACAGAGCAATGGCTATAACTAGGCCCCCAGCCCTGACTGACAGCCAGTTCTAATGATGAGCTGCTGTCAGTCAGAGCTGGGGGTGTATTTAGAGCTGCTCCACTCTATACTCAGAGTAGTGAGTGAACCAACTCCTGCGCCGCCCCTGTGACTGGAACTGGAACGCTGCAGGGAAAATAAAGTTCATTTTCTCCCCGCAGCATTCAGGTAATTTATGGCACCAGGCAAGTTGATAACGCTATTAACCTGCAGATTAACCCCATATCTGCAGGTTAATGGCATTTTTTCTTGCTACAGGTTCCCTTTAAGCTTGAAATTTCTCTCTTTACCAACACATAGTGAATACATAGAGAAATGAATGAGGCCTTCTTAATTTTTTACCTATTTCTGAAAGCTTAATGCTTAAAACAAGTGAGCTAGAACAATGTAATGAATTATTCTGCACCTCCTGTTCCAATGCAAAACAGCCCCAATTTACACTTTACAGACTCATTGTATTAGGCTCTTGACCTGGAAAATTACGTGTTGACATGTTTGAGAATTTATTGTTTATTCTTTAATCACAAAAAAGCGATTTTAAAAGCCTCAGTAGAAGAAATTGCAGAAGTACATTGGTCATGTCGACCTTTTTGTTTCTTTGTATGTTTCTTCAAAAGAAAAATTAAAAAACAATAAAGCCTTGACTTCGTATTTCTGAATTGTCTCTCTGAAGGAGGCATTTCTTTATAGTGTGCCGTAAATTCAGAGCCTTTTCTCTTTCCTTATCACTTTGATAATGTCTCAGCACTTGCAGTAATAGTTGTGTCTAGTGGTTTTGAAACACTGTTCTGTGTGCAGTGTCAAAGTCTTACTAGCAAATTGAGTCTGACAATCTGAATAAACCACACTGACCCAGGACATGGAGTTCTGATGAGTTCTCTCAAGGTTTAGAACATTTTATTTGTAAATGAATCGAATTAGAAGCTATCTGAACATTGTGGCTTCTTAGCTACTGAAGGTAAAATGGAAACTACAGTCCTGAAACGTGCATGCCACCATGATATGTCATTTACAAGAAAGGAATAAATGCCAATAAAAAGAAAGAAGTTAAAATACTTATAGTATATGCCCTGGCTAAGGCGCAGTTAGTCATTTTTGATGTTGCCTATTTGCTAGACTGGTGTATTGAGGATGAGTTGGTTAGAATGTAACCACATACTGGAATCAAATTAAATATGTTTGAAAACTTAGCAGTTTCCTTACAACGCCACCACAGGGGAAATTAAAAATTACATAATGTCCATTAATTTTAAGAGGGTGGCAGGACAGTGTAAAGCAGGACAGCATGGAGTGAGAGACACTCTCGTCACTTTGGATAAGAGTTGATGATTTTGTCTGCCTTAACGTGGTCGATAATGTTATGATGTTATGATGACTTATACTATTGCCACTGATAAGGATATATTTAACCCCTTTGACACCATTGTGTACCAGTATGTCATGGGGTGGGTGTATGTAGTGGGTTTAGTTCCAGAGTAGAGTTGAGCGAAACAGGTCGGCCAGATTCATAAGTCGCCGACTTATGGCAAAGTCGGGTTTCGCCGACCGAAACCTGACCACAGCGTGAAGTCGGCCATGCGGTCGGCAAAACGAGCGCCAAATTTGGATTTCCCAGAATGCTTGCACATTGCACGTGACTTTTTTCAGCCACTGAGCAAGGACATACACTGTGGGCAACAAGATGACGTGGGGGAGAGAGAGAGAGACATTTCGCACACTTTAAAAAAAAAAAGTGGTCCGGCATGTACATTAGGTGTGTTTACTGTCCTTCACTCCCTGCCGACTTTGCTTCCCCATTGACTTGCATTGGGTTTCGTGTTTCAGTTGGACCTTCGACTTTTCACGATAGTCGGCCGATTTCGTTCGACTCGACTTTTGAGAAAGTCGGGTTTCATGAAACCCGACTCAACCCTAAAAAAGGCAAAGTTGCTCATCTCTATTCCTGAGCATGCAGGGCAGATGTCAGCTGTGTTTTACAGCCAGTACCTGCCCCTAACAGCGGCAACTAAAGCTAGCTCAGATCACTGAACATTACAGGCAAGAACTGTGTTTTGATGCCCATCACCACTGATAACATGCCACATCAGCCATGCTGGGCTTCATAGGAAGCCATTATTTTGTCCATGTACTGCAATACGGTGGTATCACAGAAAATACATCAGGCATTCCAATGATAACAGTGTAAAGTTCCCTATTAGGAAAAAAAATAAAGCAAAAGATGGTAAAAAAAAAAAAGTTTTAAAAGATATTATAAAAATAAAAAAACATAAACATTCGAATTACACTCCCTTATCCCCAGATAAAAATAAAGATATAAAAAAAGAAAGAAGCCTATTTAGTATTTCAGAGTTTGTAAATGAATACTATATAGAAAAAAATCCAATTTTTAAAAGTGATAAAAGAACCTTTTTATTTACTCCTTAAAAGTACAATTAAAACCTATAGCTCAGCATATAAAAAACAAGCGATCACAAATATCCATTGACAGAAAAATAAGTTATAGGTCTCAGAAAATGACAACACAGAACATTTTTTTTCCAAATGACAGATTTTTTTTAAACCGCAAAAATAAGAAAAAAAAATCAATTTTTTTATAGCCACAATCATAGTGTCCTGGAGAATCATGTTTTCAGATCATTATTACTGCATATTGAAAGTAGTAAAAACTAAACCCAATAAACAATGGCGGAATTGCATTTTGTGCCATTTTACCAACTTGGATCTTTTCCCGCTTCATATAGTAAAATGAATGGTGCCACATAAAACTACAACATGTCTGACAAAATACGAGTGCTCACATGGACATGGCTATGCCGACAGAAATACAAAAAAAAAAGCTAAGTTCCTTGAAAGAAGAGGAGGGGAAAAAAACAAAACAAGAATGAAAATTGTCTGCGTTTTTAAGGAAAGAACAGACCCTCCTTCACATGCTAAAATATTTGTCAATAGACAAAAAAGTATGACAGAATAAAGGTTATGTGTTACATTAGTCTTTTTGTCACCGATTATGGTCAAGAGGTGATGATCATGAGCACTCTAATAACTTCCGTATGGCATGAGATGGCATTCCCGCAGTGAATAAATTGTACAAGACCAAATATAGTTTCCTATGTTAAGAATGGCAGTGTATTTGTTGGTTAATCCATATGGGAGTCAAATTTTTTTGTACACCCATAGACTTGAATGGACACGTCGCATCTGAAATACTGTAGATGCTGCAGCTTTTTGTGTGTATTCTGTGTAAAAGTACAGTCATTTGAACAATACAATTGAATAACATTGGTCCGAGATCTGTCAGATTTTTCCACAGACAGCACTTGAAGCGAAAACGTGGTCGTGTGACTGTAGCTCGAACAGTAGATACTTAAAAACATATGGTGCAACTACTAATTAGATTTCTGTCCATAGTTGAAACTTTTCCACCTTTTATATCAAGGCATGTTGTAGTCGAGTAGTTTGAGATTTGTGAGTTACTTTCCATCTGAGTTAAATTATTTGACAAAGTAATAGTCCCATATTCCCAATTTTTTCCAATTCTCATCTACTGCCCTGCAAAGCAGGATAGATCTAAATGGAGCATTGGTAACTTGGAACATATTATATCCAAGAAACACAGTGGAGGAGCAAGCTAAAATGGCTTAGATGTATGCACATAGATTGTTTTCTCTGAAACTTCAGCTCCATTTAAATGTTATTTCAGCAACAATAATCATAAAATTTTTAAGAGCATGGGTGGGTTGCTTTTTATGGAAGGTTCCAATCCGTGTTAGGTTTCAGGCTGAAGCCAAAGTTTATTCTTGTTATATTTGTAACAGATTGAACCTGAGAACAGAGGCTACTTGTCCTACTAAAACTCCTGCTCGGCAGAACAGACGGACTCATTAACAGGTCAGCTAATCAGGTCGTAGTTTATGGAAATTGCATGCTAAATACGCAAGTCTTGGCTCGGTTTAATATTAAGCTGAACATGAAATTACAGATGTGCCTGAAGCTGTGTTTATGTTATCTGAGTGTAAATTTCCTCTCCATAAAAATAGCGGTGGGCTACCTTGACTAATGAGGGGGCTCTAGATTTACTCCAGATATGGTGTTAAGACTTGTGTATGTGTCTTTATCACACACTCTTTACATGGGTGCATTGAATGAAATCACAATAATGGCTTTTTCCACGACTGTATGTTTTGCCATGAGGTAGACCTTTAGGTTTGATCAGTACTGTTTTGGACATTTGGAACATCTAAAAGGTTAATGGTAGGAAAAAATGGAAAATATTCTCAGCTGTAATAAATACAATGAAACTTTTTTTTCAGGAAAAAAAACATCTGCTTGCCTCCAAAAGAAGAAGGTGATAAAAAGCTGGTCATATTATTATAGAGAAGTTAGACAAACCCACAGGAGGCAGCCGGCTATCACTAAATGACTATGGATTGGTGAAAAATGGCAGAACAAAATGCAGTCGGTGCAGTTCCAAGTGGTATATAGCATTCTCAAATCATGATCCTTTTGAAAATTTCGCTTTTTGAAACTGTCACATGTGCCAGGAAAATTTTCAAAACTGCCATCTGGGCACGAAAGTATTCATGCGCACATTAAAGAATTCCTGGCCATATACAGTAGACAAGTAGGTCATAGTACTTAATCATAGTAAATTTCTAGTCCTGAGTGATGATGGTGTTGTTCATCAGTTGAATTATTATCAGCTTGTGTAAATAAACCCTCCATAGCGTCTTAGAGTTTCTTGGAACTGATAGTGCGACTACAATAGCCAAAAGAGTGCCAATACAATCATACCTGTGTTACCTAAAAAACTATAGACCTACCTATCACTAGCCTAGTATTAAAATAACAATGTGCTCCTTTAATGACTCCGTGACCCTATAAAATGATACCAGCCAAAAGAAAGAAACGCATCGTCTCTATCCTTCTGTTCTGCTCTCATCGGTTTATCAGTATTTGATTCACTTCATAAAGAACTGTTTAGTCACTATCAATGATTTCACCTTCTTTACAAGCACAAGTAGACGTAGCCACGCACATGTTCTGTACTACTGGGATCGGGACACTCATTGTATTGTGGGTTAATGATGGCATTGTTCAACATGGCCTCATACAGTATCTGTGAGTATTTAAGAACTCTCCTTTTTTTCGCATGCTATACGAACTTTTTTTTCATTTTTTATGTTTCTTCTTCTCTTATATTGTCCCATGAACATAGCCAAACGAGAGATTGTTTTTTTGCAAACTGAGTTTGCAGTTTAAAATGACGCCATTCATTTTACTGTACAATATACTGAAAAATGGAGAGGGATTGAAGTAGGATTAAGGCTGGTTTCACATTAGCGTTTGCTGCATTTCGGCGCGCACGGCGCACCGTCAAAGGTGCGCAGCACGCTACTTTCACACTGGCAGCGCATGATCTGCGCACCCTATGCTAAAGATAGGGTGCGCCGATCGCATGCGTGCAAATGCGATAGTAGGCGGTGATCCCGGATGGGGCGGGCAGGGAGCCGGATCGGGGCGGGGCTTACCGACGCAGTGCGCAGCGTTGTTTCAACGCTAATGTGAAACCAGCCTAAATGTGAAAAAAAAAATGCAATCCCACACCCTTTTTTTGGGCTTTCTTTATATGGCGGTCATTGTATGGTATAAATGATTTTTTTTTAAGTCAGTATGATTACAGCAATACCAATCTAGTGTACAGTTTTTAAATTTACTTATTTAGGTAGTAAAAAAAAAAAAAGTCAGAAATTTATTAAAAAAAATGTTGCTTTCCAATCTCCAAGACCCATTACGTTTTTACTGTTCCATTGACTGAGCCATTTAATCAATGGCTTGATCCTTGCATGGCGAGCTGATAATTTTAAAGATACTAATTTAGGATATGTACATTTTAATCGCCTTTTATTGCATTCTTAGGCGGTATGGTGACCAAAAACTGCACTTCTGTTGTTTTATTTTCTTTTCTCTTTTTGTCTCTACTCGTTTGGTTAATTAATTTTACATTCTGATAGGCTAGACATGGTGGTGATGCCAAATATGATTTTATATACAGCTCTGGCAAAAATTAAGAGACCACTGCAAAATGTTCAGTTTGTCTGATTTTTCTCTTTATAGGTATATTTTTTAGTACAGTGTAAATTGCTCTTTTATTCTATAAACTTTTATTTTCAGAAAATGAGAAATGATTTAAAGAACAAAAAATGCAGTGCTTGCAGACCTCAAATAATGCTAAGAAAACAAGTTCATAATCATTTAGAAACAACAATACTAATGTTTTAACTCAGGAAGGGTTCAGAAATCAATATTTTGTGGAATAACCATGAGTTTAATCACAGCTTTCATGTGTCTTGGCATGCTTGCCACCAGTCTTTCACACTGCTTTTGGGTGACCTTTTGGCACACCTGGTACAAAAATTTAAGCAGTTCTTCTCTGTTTGATGGCTTTTGACTATCCATCTTCCTCTTGATTACATTCCAGAGGTTTTCAATGGGGTTCAGGTCTGGAGATTGGGCTGGCCATGAAAGGGATTTGATGTGGTGGTCTTTCATCCATACATTGATTGACCTAGCTGTGTGGCAATGGTGCATTGTCCTGCTGGAAAAACCAGTCCTCAGAGAGGGGGAACATTGCCTGAGCAGAAGTAAGAAACTGTTTTTCCAGGATAACCTTGTATGCAGCTTGATTCATACGTCCTTGGCAAAGATTAACCTGCCCAATTCCAGCCTTGCTGAAGCATCCCCAGATCATCACCGATCCTCCACCAAATTTCACATTGGGTCCAAGACACTGTACCTTGTACACCTCTCCAGGTCTCCGTTTAACCATTAGAAGACCAGGTGTTGGGCAAAACTGAAAATTAGATTTATCAGAGAAGCTTACCTTATTCCAGTCCTCTATGGTCCAATCCTAATGGTCTTTGGCAAACTTCAGCCTGGCTCTCCTTTGCTTCTCATTGATGAAAGGCTTTTTTCTAGCTTTACATGACTTGAGCCCTGCCTCTAGGAACCTGTTACGCACTGTGCTTGCCGTGCACTTCACCCCAGCTGCCATTCCTTTTGTAGGTCACTTGATGTCATCCTGTGGTTGCTGAGTGACATTCGAATAAGATGGAGAGTCGTTTTCGCCCTCTGCCAGTCTGTAGCTTTGTAGATATATATATATATATATATATTATATATATATATATATATATATATATATATATATATATATATATATATATATATATAGAGAGAGAGAGAGAGAGAGAGCGAGAAAGAGAGATGATGGACTGTAGTTTCTTCTTACTTATTCGATTAATCCTTGAAATATTCTGGCTTAGAACACCTGATTGATGCAAACAAACCTTTGGCTATCATCAGAATCATATGACCCCTTAGACTAGGCAATAGGATAGAAGGTTTATATATTGTCACGATGACCCGTCCTGTGTGACGCGACCCACAGGCCGGTAACTAAAACAACAAGACGCGGCACGTGATACTGTCCTGTGTGACACGGCCCGCAGGCCGATAGCTAAAACAACAAGACACGGGGAAAGGGGACGTGGAGACCTCCCACACTCCCCTGAGTCAGTGTCCCTAACGCTCCTAACGTTCCCTAGGCCGGTTCCGCACCGGGTGCCGCTCAGGAACCTGTCGCCCTAGCACACCTTACACCTATGCCTTGCTAGGGAGCTGGGTGGCATAGGCACTGGCCCCACCGCTGTACTAATACATACTAAGGAAAAACACAAACAGGGAAACACCACTTAGCTTTACTCTGTTGCACTTGCTCCTGGCAACAAAGTCCACCACCAGGATGCAGCTCTCCTCCTGAATCGCTGCCACCAAGCTCTGTCAGAGCTACAAGGAAATCCCCTATGACTCCTTCCACACCAGGGCTAAGACAGTGCTGCAAGGAATTCTCTTCATCTCCTTCCTCCACCAAGCATGGTTGAAATGAACACTGTGACCAACACTGATTGCAACACCTGTGACTCTTTTATAGCAGCCAGAGCAATCACACCTGCATTATAATCATGTGCACTTAACTAAAGAAACAAGAGTGCCATGACGCTCATCACCACCGGGGGCAAACTTAGAACAAACGACACCACAGTGCAATGATCCTAATGACCACCGGGGGCAAAAACCAAACTTAAGCACAGCTTAAGAAAAAAAAAAGGTTACCTTTGCTTTTTATCAGTCCTGATCCAGCATGGATCATGACAGTACCCTCCCCTTAATGAGGGAACTCTGGACCCTCAAGACTGCTCCTCATCAGGAAACCACCCACAGCGGAGACGCCCAGACCCAGAGTTCACCCCAGCAACTACCTGCACGTCTGGTTGATGACAAACGAGCCCGCTGGTATTGGCAACGTTTCTGGAGGCACCACACATCTCCGAAGCGCTGACCTGGGGAACGAGTTGTGTATGTGTATGTTTGGTATGAGCTGGTAACACTCCACAACACACTTCCACTGGATGTTTTTTGGTGGCCACCCATACATGCTCGTTCACACACAGGTCCGGACCTGAACGTTTATTGCCACTCGTTCGTTTGTCACCATCTGGAGAACTCTTTCTGGGATTGACAACAGAGGCATCCCCCTGTGTCACCACACTCACACCCCCGCTCTTCACCAAGGGGTACACCACCCTCCAACCCCTTCCACCACGAGGTCTGCGCCTCCCAGGTTTGGCCAATGGCGAGGCTTGAGACTTGCCCCTACTCTCCTGCAGCACATCTGCTGCTCTCACCGGAGAGGAATGGGTCCGTTGGAGAGAGACGGCAGAGACAGTAGTTCCTAGGCAGCAGACCTCACACGAGTGCCCCCAGCTGACCACTTCCCTCGCCCGCCAATCTATTATCGGGTTGTATCTTTTCAGCCAAGGGAGGCCTAAAACAATAGGTACTGGCATTCCCTTCTAGACGTAGCATGACAAGGACTCCTCAAGATGTCCTATACGCAGATGGATATTCTCTATGACTTGGGTCAAGCTCCCCTGGCTCAGTGGAACAGAGTTTATGGCCTGGACGCTAATAGGTTGGGCTAGCGTCCTACACCTCAGACCATGAGTCTAGACAAAGCGAGCATCCACCAGACTGATTCCTGCTCCACTGTCCACAAGCACCAGTATAACCTTCGCTACCCCACCAGCCAAGACCTCTGCTGACAAGGTACCTTGGGAGGGCAAAATGGAAGAAATGTATACTCCCTGGTCGCCTCCCTCCAAGCGACCAGGGGAATGCGGCTTCTCAGATGGCACAGATAATTTGGCGTGTAATGGGCAAGCCTTCAGGACATGACCAGTCTGCCCACAGTACAAACATGCCGATACCACTCCCCGAACCGTAGGTAGCTCCGAACTCAAACTAGCTCCTCCTACTTGCATAGGTTCGTCAGGAGACTTGGCATGAACTGGGCAGGCTCTCATAAAATGGCCAGGCTTCCCACAGGAAAAGCATACCCCCCACCATGACGAGCGGCAGACACCCCCTTTTTGTATCAACAACACCGGGCTGTCTGGGGTCCTCCTCCCTAGCGATGACATCAGGGGGCACTTTTTGTATATGTCTTTCCCTAAGGCGTCTATCCACCCAGATGGCTAGGGACATGGCGGCCTCCAGCGACCTGGGGGCGGCGTACTGCACCAGAGTGTCCTGCAACTTTGGAGACAAACCCTGCACAAATTGACTCCTAAGTGCAGGGTCATTCCACTGAGTGTTAGTGGCCCATCTCCTAAACTCTGAGCAGTACTCCTCAGCAACCCGGGCTCCCTGTTTACACCTATGGATTCGGGATTCCGCCAGGGCGACGCCATCAGGATCCCCATACACAGGCGCCAAAGCCTCAAAAAACTTATCCACGGACACCAATGATGGAGAATCGTCTGGTAGGGAGAAGGCCTAGGATTGGGGATCCCCTTTAAGAAGGGACATAATGATTCCCAACCGTTGCTCTTCACTCCCTGATGAATGAGGGTGCAGCCTGAAGTATAATTTACAGGCTTGGTGAAACACCAAGAATTGATCTCTCCCTCCAGAAAATCTGTCAGGGAGGGATATCTTGGGTTCTGGCTGAGCCTGTCTCTGAACCAAGCCCCCAAAACCCACCAACTGCTGTAGTTGCTGCACCAACTCACCGCACAGCTCCCTAATCTCCTCAGTAAGGGTCTGCAGCATTTGGGCAAAGGTCTGAACTGGGTCCATGGCTCAGCAGAAAGAAAAGTTATCGGTTGGTGATAATGTCACAATGACCCGTCCTGTGTGACGCGACCCGCAGGCCGGTAACTAAAACAAGATGCGGCACGTGATACTGTCCTGTGTGACACGGCCTGCAGGCCGGTAACTAAAACAACAAGACACGGGGAAAGGGGAAACAGTTACAACGGTGGGCCCTGCGATAGGGTAAGGGGACGTGGAGACCACCTGCACTCCCCTCAGTCAGTGTCCCTAACGCTCCTAATGTTCCCTATGCCGGTTCCGCACCGGGCGCCGCTCAGGAACCTGTCGCCCTAGCACACCTTACACCTATCCCTTGCTAGGGAGCTGGGTGGCGCAGGCACTGGCCCCACCGCTGTACTAATACATACTAAGGAAAAACACAAACAGGGAAACACCACTTAGCTTTACTCTGTTGCACTTGTTCCTGGCAACAGGGTGCACCACCAGAATGCAGCTCTCCTCCTGATTCGCTGCCACCAAGCTCTGTCAGAGCTACAAGGAAATCCCCTATGACTCCTTCCACACCAAGGCTAAGACAGTGCTGCAAGGAACGCTCTCCAGCTCCTTCCTCCACCATGGATGGTTGAAATGAACACTATGACCAACACTGATTGCAACACCTGTGACTCTTTTATAGCAGCCAGAGCAATCACACCTGCATTATAATCATGTGCACTTAACTAAAGAAACAAGAGTGCAATGACGCTCACCACCACTGGGGGCAAACTTAGAACAAACGACACCACAGTGCAATAATCCTAATGGCCACCGGGGGCAAAAACCAAACTTAAACACAGCTTAAGAAAAAAAAAAAAAGGTTACATTTGCTTTTTATCAGTCCTGATCCAGCATGGATCATGACATATATCAACCATATCATACATTTGTAGCAGGAAAAGGCTTTACCCTTATTACACACATTTAAATATTTTTGGCTTTGTATGGAGAAAAGTTTCAAGTGGAACTGTCCTGTAGTAATTGCAGGTACGTGGGATGCAGTGACGAGACGGCAGATGGGAGGAACTTTAAGATGTAACTTTTATATGTATATACAGTAAATATATATATATATATATATATACCTATAGGGGCTATGTCGAGCAGCTGTTATCCTCGCCGTGATCAACACAGGAATACACTGATAGCACAACTATGCCTAACCCGGCAAAGACCGGTCACTATAGGGCCGCGGTATGGCCGACTACGGGTCCAGAATATTAACTACAACATGTCACTTATCCTCTCTGACGTTCGGCAGAGCGATGGTCGATGATGCTTCAGTGTATCAGCCACTAGGCCCAGCCAACGAGGATTTGGCGGAGACTTCGGGCTTTCCTACGCCCCAGCGAAGTGGCACAGCAGGCCCCTGAAGAGTTCCTCTGCGTCGCACCTCCCGGCAGAGGTGGGACAGCATTACCCGGGGTCCGGATGGCGTAGGCCGCAGCTGCGGGCTGGATTGGAGCGGCCGCGGGTGGCAGCGGACAGGCTGCACCCACGGGTTGGAGTTGGGTGGCCGTGGGTGGGAGCGGACAGGCCGCACCCGTGGAGTGGAGTCGGGCGGCGGTTGCCACGGGCGGGAGCACTCAGGCTGCACCCGCGGGACGGAGCCGGGCGGTGTATCTCCGTTGGATGACTCGGTTGTTGTGAATTCACTTTCTGGCCTACCTCTGGTTACTGGTGAAGGTAGTGGAGATGGTTATATTAACAGAGGGGTCGCGAGTTCTCTTTCTGGGCTCCCTCTGGTGGTTACAGGAGGTAATGGAGCTGATCTAATTAACAGAGGCCTGCCACCTGATAATGAGGAGGACAATTGGACATTGGGAGTTTCTGACTGGATTTAAGACAGCCGACTCCCTCTATCCCTGCTGGTGATTTTTTCCTGCCTCCTGAGGTCTTAGTTTCCAGCTCAGTCCCTGCATGCTCAAGCTAAGTGTTCTTTTGCTAGTGTTCATATTTGATTTGGTTTTGTCTATTTCAGTTTTGTGTGGTCAGCCAGCCCCAGCTGGGGCTGTGCTGAATTTCGATCCTTATGTTACTGTTTGTGCCAGTTTGTTTTTGTCCCTTATTAGATTGGCCTCTCTTTGCTCTGCTTTCAGAATATTCCAGAGTGCTGATATAGTGGGCGAAGTCTAGTGACTTCAGTATTTTTTCTATCAGACGTGTTGGGCATTTTTTGCAGGGTTTTTTGCGTGATTGCAGACAGTGTCTTTCCTTTCCTGTCCTGTCTAGTTAGTTTGGGCCCCATCGTTTGCTCAGCCTATTTTCCTACCTGCGTTTGTGTTTTCATCTTGTCTCACTGACAATATATGTTTGGGGCTATCTATTCCTTTGGGGTCTGCTCTGGGGCAATTTAGATTTCCCCTTTCTTGCTTTAGGCTTATTTAGTTCACAGGCTGTGTCGAGGCGTCTAGAATCATTGTAGGTATGCTCCACGGCTACTGCTAGTTGTGTGGATAGCATCAGGGGTCTGCAATCTGCTTAGTTACCAACCTCTCTGGTTTTCTGTGGCTTAGCTTGGTCTTACTTTCCTCCTCGGTGACCCAATCATAACACTCGGTGCTGTCTCCCTTCTGTT
This sequence comes from Dendrobates tinctorius, assembly GCF_039654945.1. Taxonomy (NCBI): domain Eukaryota; kingdom Metazoa; phylum Chordata; class Amphibia; order Anura; family Dendrobatidae; genus Dendrobates; species Dendrobates tinctorius. Next base: position 14,406,900 of record NW_027361679.1, on the reverse strand, counting down.
AGTGGTGAATCTCCCTTCAGTCTCTCCTGTCCCTTCTCTGCTCTCCTTGCTCTGGTTCTGGCTCTCGCTCTGGCTCTCTGGCGCCCTCTACCTTCCTCGCTTCTCCTCTCCTGCTGCGTCGACTGACTCCTGCTGGTGTCCTCAGCCCCTTTTATAGTAGCTCCTCCCCCAACCTTTCTAGAAGTCTCTGCGGTCCGTCCCCCAATTGTGTCCCCCGGAAACAGTCTCCCTAGGAGCCTTGGTGATGGCTCCCTTGGTTCATGGAGACTCCTCCTCCTATACTCCCCCATCATGTTTGCTCACCAGCCCTCGGGCAAGGGCTTGGGGAGGCCTGGGTTGGTGTCTTGAGACGAAAGTTTCCTTTGCCATACGAACTGATCCTGTTCGTAGCATTCTGGGGGTTTGCCAGCTGTTGACCACTCGGAACGTCTTAGTTCGACTGTGGTGGAGTCTTCTGGGGTGGTGGAAGGTGGCTGGTCAGTCGAGCCTGGTGGGTCGACTGGGTCCGCTGGGATATTATTCCTTGAAGTATCCGTTTGTACTGCTGGGAGGTCTTCCTCATTACCCTCATCCCATACTGCTGGCAGAAATTCTGAGACCTGAGGCGTATTCTCGGGTCATGTGGGATCGGTATAAGTACAGGGCCGTAACATATTACGGTGCACGGTACGGGTAGGGAGATCCCCGTCTTTCTCAGGTTGTATTTCATACACTGGCCCATCAGGGCTTACTCTGCGCAACACTAGATATGGACTCTCTTCCCAGTGGGGTTCCAGCTTGTTCTGAGGGCGCTGATCTCGTACGAGTCCCCGATCCCCGGCCCGGAGGTCGATGGGTTGAGGCAGAGTCCCCCCTGGATGTTCCAGGTCCTGGAGTTTTGTGTGGACGATTCGGTGCAGGGTTTGTAGCTGATGCCGGTGGTTCCGGACCCACGATGAGACCCCTGTCCACGGTTGTTGCTCTTCCGGATTTAATTCCACCTCTGTGATCCCCTTGCCTTCCCGGCCAAATAGCAGCGAGTAAGGCATGTATCCAGTGACTCTGTGTACCCACTTGTTATAAACCCACATCAGTTCAGGGATATACTCAGGCCAGCGGGCCTTCCGGTCGCTCTCCAGGTTGTGTAACATTTGGATTAGCGTCCGATTAAATCATTCGCAGGCCCCATTCCCTTGTGGGTGGTACGGAGTGGTCCGGGATTTATCGATACCATACAGACGGTGTAGTTCTTCCATGACTTTTCCCAGGAAGTACGCACCCTGATCTGAATGTATCCGTTGGGGGCAGCCGTACACTTGGATAAAGTTTTTACAAATTGCGTAGGCGGCCGACTCCGCAGTTTGATCTCGAGTAGGGGTTATCCTCGCAGGGATCAACACAAGAATACACTGGTAACACAAACACGACTAACCCGGCAAAGACCGGTCTCTATAGGGCCGCGGTATGGCCGACTATGGGTCCAGAATGTTAACTACAATGTGTCACTTATCCTCCCTGATGTCCGGCAGAGCGATGGTCGATGATGCTTCAGCATATCAGCCATTGGGCCCAGCCAACGGGGATTTGGCGGAGACTTTGGACATTCCTACGCCCCGGTGAAGTGGGGGCACAGTAGGCCCCTGAAGACTTCCTCTCCGTCGCACCTCCCGGCATTACCCAGGGTCTGGACAGTGTAGGCTGCAGCCGCGGGCCGGAGCCGAGCTGCGGGGGCCACAGGTGGCAGCATACAGGCCGCAACTGCGGGCTGGAGTGGAGTGGCGGTGGCCGCGGGTGGGTGCGGTCGAGCTGCACCTGTGGGGTGGAGTTGGGCGGTGGCAGCCACAGACAGGCCACACTCACGAGGCGGAGCCGGGCGGTGTCTCTCTGTTGGACGGCTCAGTGCCGTCTCCCTTCTGTTAGTGGTGAGTCTCCCTTCAGTCTCTCCCGTCGCTGCTCTGCTCTCCTTGCTCTGGTTCTGGCTCTTGCTCTGGCTCTCTGGTGCCCTCTAGCTTCCTCACTTCTCCTCTCCGGCTGCTTCAAATGACTCCTGCTGGCGTCCTAAGCCCCTTTTATAGTAGCTCCACCCTCAACCTTTCTAGAAGTCTCTGCGGTCTGTCCCCCAATTGTGTCCCCCGGAAACAGTCTCCCTAGGAACCTTGGTGAAGGCCCCCTTGGTTCACTGGGACTCCTCCTCCTACAGTCCAACAAGAGGCTTTATCCATATGTATACTGAATGTATTCATGCCAAATCTGCTTGTTACCACCAACGGGCTATTGTTGATATACCCATATCACCAAGGCAGCATAGAGAGGGCTCTGCTTCTTGCCTTCCTTCAATAAAATACATACTGGCGTATATTATGCCAGAATGACCATATACAGTACTATTGGTCTGTGATTATAATTGCCTGTATACATGTACACTAACATAGCCCTTCTCCCTTCTTATCTTCCTTACCCACTGCTCAGTGTTACAGTCATATTTTCTTGACAGATTGTTTATCTGTGGTCGTACTAGACAGCAAGTGATTGCTTAAACAACTCGCGTTGCTGTACAGTAAATATTTTACTGCCCTCATGACAGCTAGTTGGTGAGCGGCCAGCACAGGGGTAAGAGTCTTGCACTCATTTCACCTAATTATTGCTACAATGTAAAAGCCCAAGTCCAAAAAGTATTTGTTTTATTAAGCACACCATGAATCTGAGGCAGAAATCTAACTTCTTTCAAACATTCGGTCTCAATTCAATTTGAAGAACAGATTTTTAAAGTTCTATGAAGGTCTATCACTTATTACCTCGATTGATAGGGCCGCTGATTTTTTCTATACTTTTACAGCTGTACAAACATACATATTTCAAATACAGGCCAAAATTCGGGCTAACAGTTCAATTTGCCAGTAGCATTTAACACTTTGTCGTGAGCTCAGTTCTCTGGACACATCTGTGTTTCATTTATTTAGTGCGTAAAACACAAAGTACATATCCATTCTGAAGGCTTTTACCAAGTGAATTATAAGGCCAGGTTATTTAAACCCCTTATTTGAGTAGCCAAGTTTTTCATATTTGCAGAACAATGCGGACTTCTATTCAAATTTTTTTTTTTAAATTAGATCCACGTTATTAGGGGTTTCACAGTTTGTTTTTTTTAAACGGAAACTGCTCCACTTTTGTCGATGGGTTGTAGCTGGTATTGCAACTCAGCCCTTTGAAGGGAACCTGTCAGTCGAGAAATGCTGCCCAAACCATAACTACAAGAAGATCTGTGGATTAGCATGTTAGACATGCCATGTTAGCCATCAAGACTCATCACCGCCATCTTGGTACTACTCTGAAGATCAGGAGGCCCTGATTAGTTATATCCTGTAGTATTGTAGTACATACTATAAGAAATCAAATGACCACAGGTTAAAGACCCCTAAAGGATAAAATGTATAAAGGTTTAAATAGTTTCCCTTTTCCCTGTTTTAAAATAAAATTCTAACAATTATACCCGAGTATAAGCCGACCCGAGTATAAGCTGAGGCACCTCAATAAGCTTACGGAAAACTGGGTAAGCTTATTGACTCGAATATAAGCTGGGTATGCATTGTCACTTCATCCCTGTCCTGGTATGCATGGATCCTCTGTCCTCTCCCTGTTGTGTGCATGGCTCCTCCATCATTCCCCTATTGTATGCATGGCTCCTCCATCATTCCCCTGTTGTATGCATGGCTCCTCCGTCCTCCCCCTTTTGTGTGCATGGCTCCTCCGTCCTCCCCCTGTTGTATGCATTGCTCCTCCATCCTCCCCCTGTTGTATACATGGCTCCTCCCTCCTCCCCCTGTTGTATGCATGGCTCCTCCCTCCTCCCCCTGTTGTATGCATGGCTCCTGGCTCCTCTGTCCTCCCCCTGTTGTATGCATGGCTTAGCTTCCCCTGGCCTCCCCCGTCATACCCACTCCTGGCGTGATCACTGCAATTCCTCCCTGCATCTCTCTGTTGTCCTGGCGGGGCAGCTTCTTCCTGTGTTCAGCGGTCATGTAGTACCGCTCATTAAAGTAATGAATATGTGCTCCACGCCTATGTGAGTGGAGACGCGTGCATAGGAAAACACGAAAGCGCAAGCATGAAAAATCATCCTGTCCCGGAGGGTCAATAGCCTGATGTAGATAATTCTAGTCTATAATACTTAAATATTGGCTAGTTATATAGTTTTCTGTAATAAGCTGAAGGACGCTCTTTATTTCTTGTTCTTGACTCCAACGTGCATACATTAGAGTGCCAGGGAAGACCCCAGAGGAGGTCTGTGTAGGTGGGAGGCAGGAAGACTGCCCCTATGTCCCTCTAGAATAGTTTCTCTTTGTGTCACTGTCACTTGTGGCTCTGGTTAATAGCAATGTAGGTGACTTCTATTACATGATTTGTATCTTATGTAGACTGCAGCTTTAATGTGCATTTGGAAGTGGAGCATCCTTTCATATATTGGGCATTATGTCTAAAATACCTTTGATTTTCTTGCTGAGAGAAGATATAATCATTGAAAAATGTGCCAAACCCTCCCTGGCTGTAATGTATTGTGTGAATCAGAAGGTCAATGTCTGCATAAAGCTTTGAATCATCATGACCTTTGATTCATCTACTGTAAATATCTAAGAAATATGTTCTCAATGTATATGACGTCATCATTTCTTTTACTATTCTGATGAAATAACGCATTAATCTATCTATTAATCTATTTATTTTACTCATTTATATAGCGCCATTAATTCCACAGCGCTTTATAGACATTATTGGCACTGTCCCGGATGGGGCTCACAATCTACTGTAGATTCCCTATCAGTATGTCTTTGGAAAGTGGGAGGAAACCACGCAAACACGGGGAGAACATACAAACTCCTATCTATCTATCTATCTATCTCATATCTAATACCATGATGGGCTATTAAACAGAAGCACCTCTATTTTTCACCTTGAATAGTGTGCTGCCTCCATTTTTTTTGAATCTCTGCATAAGGTTTGGATCATACCTGAGAGGCTTTGCACCCTAATTATCTTTTTGTGCTGCTTTTACTTTTCTGATTTTTCTTTAGCTATCTATCATTTATCAATATCTATCATATCTATCTGTCTCGCTATCTATCTATCTATCCAAGGATGGCACAGATAGAGGAGGGTCTCTGTACAAGAATAATTTATGGGCTGTTCTCAGTGTTGCAGCTCATCAAAATGCAGTTCCGCCTGCTTTGGAAATGGTAGTTGGCCCTCTACTTTTCAGGCCTCTGCACAGGTTGCACCAATGGTTTGTCCACTAGTGTATCTATTTGTCCCTCATCTATCTATATACTGATCAATCTATATATACTATCTATCATCCGTTTCTATCATGTAATCTAAATATCATTTCATCTATCTAGCTATTCATCTTTCTAGCTCTCTATATCTTTCTATTATGAGTTTAGCAGTCTTAGATATATATTCAACATACACTCAGTGTGCCAATTTACCTTCATTTATATGCCTCCATACATTCCCTATATTTGAATATTAGGGTTTATTAGGCTTTTTCCAATAAAACTAGTAGCCTATATATAACTGTAATAACTTACAGTGCTCTTTTGTGTTACACTCATTTTCATTTTCTTTCAAAGGTAAGGGCAATCGGTTAAGCACAACATGCTGCAATAATTTAATTAATATATTTGGGAAATTTAGTTTACAATTGGAAAATTAGCTTGGCATGGAGTCAATGTCTCTGTGAGGAGCCATTCACCCAATTAAAGTTTTAACAGCTGTTTGATTTTTTTTTTTTCCAAAGAAAAACTATTGGGCACCATTTCTACAATTAGTGGAGCATAAAACATGTAGTGTGTCTAATTAAATGTTTAAAACTATTGACATCACATAGCTACTGTTGAAGTAAATGAGGTGGAAAATGGCTACAATTCTCCCATTGGTAAATTGATTCACAATACACTGAAAGACTTGTTTGATAAGATGGATTCAATCCTGATTTGGGTGATGGATTTTCATGACCTTTTCACACCCCATAGGTATGTGTGTGTTTTTTTTTGTTAACCCCGATGGAATATAACACAGATTTTATTCATTAATTTTACTTAATGCTGTTCAATTTGCATCAAACAAAGAAAGCAAAGTTGTCTCTCCGGTTTGCCACTATTTGGCTTCAGTGTGTGTGTGTATATACTGTATGTGTGTGTGTGTGTGTGTATATATATATATATATATATATATATATATATATATATATATATATATATATATTTACATGCAACATAGTAAGGTCAGATATTGCTTAGAAGCTACATACTGTATATAAATATATACAAAAAAAGAAAAAGGGACTATGCATGTATGTGGGATCACCACGCCAACGACCAAATATTTGTAAAAATATAATTTTTGTTATGGAATACATAATAAAAATTATATTTTTACAAATATTTGGTCGTTGGCGTGGCGATCCCACATACATGCATAGTCCCTTTTTCTTTTTTTGTATATCTGTCTAGCCAACTTGCTTGTGGTGATCCCTGCATGAGCATTTTCTTGGTTGGTGCCCGCTCACCTGTTTTTCAATCATACTGTATATAAATAATAATACATTGCTAAATATTTCTTTTATTACAGATATTTATCACATGATCCAGCCATTTACACATTATATACAAGCAATTATCATCAAAAAGTTAATTTCAGTTCTTCAATACAAAAAGTGAAACTCCTATATAGTCATTACAGACAGAATGATCTGTTTCAAGTGTTGATTTCTGTTAATGTTGATGATTATGGCTTACAGCCAATGAAAACCCAAAAGTAAATATCTCAGTGAATTAGAATACTTTACAACACCAGCTTGAAAAAATTATTTTAAATTCCGAAATGTTGGCTACTCAAATGTATGGTGCAAGCAGTATTCACGGCACTCTTACAGTAAGAGGATGAGGCGCCCAAGTAGGATATCCAGCCCAAGCATGTGTAGTTGACAAAACTTGGCACTCACGGAGAGATAAAGTGTGAAAAAAGTTCCATTTATTGTGCATCCAACAATATCGTTAAACGTTTTCAGTCCTGGTGTGGACCTTCATCAGAACTAGAATAGAATTGTGATGAGGGGCATGTAAAAAATCAAAAGAAGGAGGGGATGAGAAAAATATAAGCCAGAATATGCATTATATCAATGTAATCTATAAATAACATTTTTGAAAGTTCATGTCACTAGTGCTCGTAGAAAGGTGGTCGCCATAGGAACTCGTTCCCAAGCGGAAACCGTCTGTAATGATGACGAGATATTCAGTGCTGTCCGAAAGTAAGAAAATCAAAAGCATAAAAGAAGCCTTAAGGAAATATGGACATAGCTGGAAAAGCGAATGTTACATTAGGTGCCACTGAAAAAAGGTTATAAGAGCATCAGAGTGTTGGTCCTAGGAGGGAGTCCATTCTGAGTTTCCACCTGTTTCTCAGTATTGTTGTCCTATAGTCTAGTGAAACGCCTACAGAGATTCAGGCTGCCTGGGGAGTTGAGGCTCAATCACGATTAACATAATCATCTGATATGGTAAAAAACGAGAGTTAAATGTCATTGTATAAAAGTTCTTTGGGGGAGTAGTGAGGAAACTGTACAGAACATGGAATGAATTATAATTAAGTGTATACATGGGTCATGCGTCAAAAGGTGCTGTAGCAAAGATGTACGAGTTGTGGCTGGAATATATGGTCTATATTGATCCTGGTAGGATATATAATGAGCATATGAAAAGGATATACTGGTAATCGTAGGAGGGGACCCAATGCAGCAGTTGCGAGTTTGGTGATAGACAAGGACCAGCAAGGATTATTGTTGCAGTAAGAATATATGGTGTCAGTGTGGCACATATAGTGAATATGAAAACAATGAGTAGTTGTGGAAAAGAGACATACAATATGGCAGTGATAGCAGGAACAATGAGCAAGGACCAACAGACATAGGACCAACAGACATTTAGATCCTCTCAGTGTCCATGGTCTGTGCAAGTGCCAGTATGGCAAATATGGAGCATATATGAAAGATACATTGGCAGACATTGGAGGAAAATACAGTGTGGCAGTGGCAGCCTGTACAACACAAGAGAATCAGCAGGGGGATTACCTGGATGCCGTGAGAGAGAGGAACCTGTGTAGGCTAGCGTGTTAGTGCTTGGTGACCTGCGTAGCTGGGGGTGGCGCTGTATGCCTGGCGGGTGGTTCCGGTTTAAAAAAAGAGTCCGCCCCGGAAGTGTTAATGTCATGTGGCAGTGCTGCGTCACTCGGGTCATATGGTTATGTTGCATTATCCTCTATAGAGGTGGTGAGACTGCGCAGTAAACCTAGCGTGGTTGGACATGCGCACTGTGACCGAAAGGAGAACTCACAGTGGTGGAATCTCAGTGATGACTTTCATGATAGGAGAAATGATATGTATTAGAGATATGAAAACATGCCATATGTGCGATTGCCTAACGGACTAAATGGTAGCAACGGGGGCTTTAAGTTGCAGAGAAATGTCCGCTGTGATATGACATTTAAAGGGGAACTGATCAGATTAGACTACGCAGTGAATCTAGTGTGGATGGGCATGTGCACTGTGGCCTAGAGGAGAAATTACAGTGGCAAGAGCTCAATAATGTTGTTCATGATGGGTAAGATAATGTGTATTAAAGATATGAGAACATGCCATGTGTGCCATTGCCTAACAGGTTAAATAGTAGCAATAGGGGGTATATGTTACAAAGAAATGTCCACTGTAATATGTCATGTAACGGGGCAATGGCGATATGATCCACTTAAACCCAGAAGGAAGGGGTTAGGTACACATTGAGTGTAAATGAGAACGCAAGAGCATAGGCATATACCATACCCTGTGTAGACAGAGGTGCCCAGAAGTAGGTAGGTAAGGAGATTTAGCGATTCTAGAAGAGATGAGAAAAAGAGTTAATATATGTTTTAAAGTTAAAACGGTACAATATAAAGCACATCACTGTTAGATATAACACGTATACAGAAACTCATAGCGTACAAGGTCCGTTCCCAACAGGAGGCAGTTTCTAAAGAAAACTTGATGTATCATAGTCTCTATTCAGGCCCTTAGGCTCCAAAGTATGTAGCGTAAAGATACAGAGGGCCTCCCTTTTCTTAAGAATAATTTTTGTCCTGTTTTTCCCCTTCTGCATGGACTGATATGGTCTAGGAACCGGAATTTTAGCTGCGCAATGCTATGTCCAATTTTATGAAAATGGGATGGGGAGATGGATCCTATTGCATCTAATGTTGGATTCATGCTGTGAAATCCTGTCCCTCACTGTTTTGGTAGTTTCCCCAACATAGATAAGGCCACATGGGCACTTAATGGAGTACACTACGAATGATGAGTCGCAAATAAAGGAGCCTTTGATAGGAATGCCCCAGCCTGTATAGGGATGGAAGATTAGATGGCCCTTCTCTATGTTGTTGCATTGTAAACAGCCTAGGCATGGGAAAGTGCCCTGGTTCTGTGTTTGAGGAAACGTTTGTTTTGGCAGTATTGTATTTGAGCCTACATTGGCTTTTACAAGTTTATTTTTCAGATTTGTTGGACGGCGGTAGCAAGGGAGAAAAGGTTGTTGAAACTCAAAGATATTTGGGTAGCTATTGCGTAGGATACTCCACTGCTTGCAAATAGTGGCATGTATTTTGTTCAAGTAGGGGTGTTAAGTATGAACGAACTCCATGCCTTTATTCGGCTCCTTAGGTCTTGGAATTGAAACACTATTTTTGACTGATGTGAGTAACATGGTTGGGTATCGCTTGGTAATAAATTTATTTTCCATCTCACTCAGTCTTTGTTTTTTCATGTGTTCCTGTGTTACTATCCTTTCCACTTTATGGAACTGAGACTTGGGAATGGATCTTTTTGTGGCAGGGGGATGGAAACTAGTATAGTGAAGTAAGCTATTGCGGTCCGTTTCTTTGGTAAAGAGGTCTATGGTTAATCTACATCATTGCAAACCACAGTGTCCAGAAAGTTGATGCTGTCTGTACTGTATTGTTTTGCGAACTTGAACTCAGGCCAGATGTTATTATTGTAAGTGTCAAAGGTGAGTAATGTCTCCATGGGTGCACTCCAGATGCAGAATATGTCTTCTATATACCTCCACCATAGGGTGGAATGTTGTTGGAACAGTGGGTGAGTATAGATGAAATCCTCCTCAAAACCTGCCATGTATGCAATTGCATACGGGGGAACTACGTTCGATCCCATAGCGGTGCCCTGTAATTGGACATAGAAAAGTGTCCTGAAAAAGAAAGTAGTTCTCCTTCAGAACGAGTTCCAATAGGTCAGAACAGAAAAGTCTGGTTTGGACGTCAGTCTCCACTCTAGTAAGTAGTCTATCTATGGCCCTCATGCCCTTGTCATGGGTGATTGATTTATAGAGATTACTTACATCCCAGGTGATGAGAGTAGACGATGCAGGTAGAGCCCAAAAACTTGATGAGTCCTATGAATTCATTTGTGTCGAGTAAGAAAGATTCTGTTGTTTTGACTAGTGGCATTAGTATTTTTTCGAGGACTATTGCCAGTGGGAAAGAATGGAGTCCGTGGAAGAAACTATAGGACGGCCTGGGGGTTTGTCCAACCTTTTGTAAATCTTGGGTAAGATGTAAAAAATTTATATGATTCAGATTTAGAGAGATTCTCTTTTAGCTTTTTGACACCCTGTTGTACAGAGCAACATGGTTTTAATTTTAGCAGCTATGGAAGGCTGTTGGATTCTGGGGAATAATTTTGTATACCTGGGAATGCCGATTGATCTCTGCCATGTAGTCCACTTTATCCATTACGACAATGCCAGTTTGATAATTAATGATTTATCCGTGGACAATTCATCTAGAGCTTTCCTTTCTATTGTGGATAAAATGGGATGGTAGTGTAACACACCTTGGTTAACCTCCCTGCTGAAGGAATTGATGTCTCTCTCCACCAGAGAAATGAAAGTCTCAACTGGAGGGTTATCTTTAGGGGCCATATTCGTGCTTGGTGTACGTAGACACAGTTGTTTGAGATCAAGAAATGCTATATTGATATTGGGTGCAGATCCTGCCTCTGTTTTTGATTTTCTTACTTTCGGACAGCACTGAATATTTTGTCGTCACCACAGGTGGTTTCTGCTTGGGAACGAGTTCCTATGGTGACCACCTTTCTACGAGCACTAGTGACATGAACTTTCAAAAATGTTGTTTATAGATTACATTGATATAATGCATATTCTGACTTGTATTTTTCTCATCCACTCGATCTTTTTTTTTTTACATTTACATGCCCCTCATCACAATTATATTCTAGTTCTGATGAAGGTCCACACCAGGATCGAAACCGTTTAACGATATTGTTGGATGCACAAAAAATTGAACTTTTTTCACACTTTATCTTTCTGTGAGTGACAAGTTTTTTCGACTACATATGCTTGGGCTGGATACCCTACTTGGGCGCCTCATCCTCTTACTGTAAGTGCCGTGACTACTGCTTCTACCATACATTTCAGTAGGCCAACATTTCAGAATTTAAAATAATTTTTCAAGCTGGTGTTATAAAGTATTCTAATTTACTGAGATAATGACTTTTGGGTTTTCATTGGCTGGAAGCCATAATAATCAACATTAACAGAAATAAACACTTGAAATGGATCACTCTGTTTGTAATGACTCTATATAATATATTATTTTCACTTCTATTAAAGAACTGAAATAAATTAACTTTTTGATATTGTAATTTTGTGAGCGGAGAGGCACCTGTATATGAATTATATATATATATATATATATATATATATATATATATATATAGGAATAGTTTTAACTTATTTTTTGGGATAAACCATTAAAGTGTTAGGTCGCTACTGGACAATCCCTTATCAATAGCTCCAGAAAGTTGCATGAAATAAAAAGAAATGTATGCTTAGCTCCCTACTCCGCTCTCAACCCAGTGTCCCCCGCTGGTCTCGTGACATAAACAACATCACATGACTGCTGCAGTTAATCAGTGGCCACTGCAGCTTTCACAGATTTGTCAAAAAGAAACATTCTTTCCTCACTCATACAAAACTAAGAACGCTGCAGCTGATCTGTGACTACAGATTGGATTTAGCCGTCTCAGAATATTTTTTATGTCACAAGATTGGCAGGGGGCACAGGGCTCAGAGAGGTTCATGATAAATAGAGTTTACTAAGCCAAAAAATGATCAAATTAGATTGGTTTATTTATCTTTCAGATATCTTTCAAATGCATTTTGCATGCTACAACTTTTTGTTCATATAATGTCAGTTTTGTAACAGATGATATATTTCATTCAGATCAATTGGTTATTTACAGTTAACAGTCTAGCTTGATATTGGTTTGATTGAAAATAAATTGGTCAAATATCTGTTTGGGTCAAAGCACTGATGCTTCGGCTGACTACCATCGAAGATGGCTCTCTCATACACAGTAGTGCTTGTTTGGCCAAGGGCTCCTGTGTTCTCTATGAGAAAGACTCTAGCTGACATGGCCAGTAACTTATCTCCTGGAAAACAGTGTGATCAACTGTCCGAATTTGGATATGCATGGTTAAATACTCCCAACAATCAGACAGATGTTGCCCCATACACATTAGTTTGTCGCCTAAGACCATCAATATCACCAGGCTCAGCCAACATATTTACTTACATCTATGGGGGCCTTAAGGGGAATATGTAGGTAGGATCAATGTAATGAACGGGTCACCGAGGAGGATGGCAGGAACAGGCTAAGCCACCAGGAAACCAGAGAGGTTGGTAACTCAGCATATTGCAGACCCCTGATCCTAATAACAAAACTAGCAGTAGCCGTGGAGCGTTCCTTCGATGCCATAGACCCCTCTGCACAGCCGGAGAACTAACTAAGCCTAAAGCCAGAAAGGTGAAATCTAAACTGCCCCGGAGCAGATCCCCAAAGGAATAAATAGCCCCCAAACATATATTGTCGGTGAGACAAGATGAGACCCAAACATAGGCAGAAAATAGACTGAGCAGATGATGGGGCCCAAACTGTCTAAATAGGACAGGACAGAAAATACACTGTCTGCAATCATGCATAAACCCTAAAAAATCCAACACATCTGATATACAAAAAACCTGAGGCCACATGACCTCACCCCCGCTAGATCAGCACTCTGGTGTGAACTGGAAGCAATGCAAAAGATACTAATATAGCAGGGGACTGAACAGACTGACACAAGCTGTAACATATGGAGCAGGGCCCAGCGTTGCCCCCAGCAGGGAGTACGCTGAACCCTCACAACAAAGCAGAAAGCAAAGAAAAGGCACAACCAGATTAGATGCAAAGGATTAGCAAAAGAATCACTTAACTGAACCATGCAGATCAGGCAGGAGACAGAAGAACTCAAAATGCACAAGGAGGAAATCTCCAGCAACCACTAAGGGAAGCCTGCTCACTTATATGCTCCCAGCCAGTAATCCCAGATTCCCAATCATCGTCATCAGGTGGCAAACTTCCATCCAACTGGCCAGCTCCACTACTCCCAGTAACCACCAGAGGGAGCTCCGGCTCAGAAGTCCGAGCAAGGGAATTCACAACAGATCAACCTTCGTAAGCTTTCTACATGGGCATGTAGATCATAGGAAGCTGAATAAAGTGGTACCTTGGGTAATGACAGATTCTTAGCTTGTGTAAATGAGCTTACATAAAAATCAAAACCATTTGCTTTAATCTTTCCTATTTTTATACATTGATTGTCAAAATATGATCCTGATCTGTAAATAGTAAGTATCCATTCTATAATTGCATTTTATGGTTCTATGAAATACATTACTGGAATGCTTCTCCAATATCACTGGCATAGTATAATAGGGCGTATGGCCACTATAGCTTCAGATGGTAATGGGATGTCGCTTCCAGCCTGCAATACATGTGCTGCTTGCAGATAATTTCCACAGATTGACACATAGCTTTTGACTGTGTTCATCATTATATTAGAGGATGAAATTCTTAGAAATGGTTAAAACCGGGCAGTAGACATGTGAGGTTGAATTCCTAGACCCTCTCTGAGCTGTGTTGCTGTTCAGTCTCTTCTTCTCAGTTCCTTTGTAATAATTGGCACCTCACATTTTGCTCTAATTAAAGGGGTTACAAGGGCAGGTGGCGCCATTCTATTTTGATAATCCTTGTGCAACGTCTGTATAATCTTTTTTGTTTAATTAAAATGAGTGCATAATAGGGGGGCATGAACTTTCAACAGCTTTGTTCCAACTAAAGTTCACCGGTCAGGGACAGTTTGGCAATTATAACACAGAAACCCTGTAGACTGTGTTAAATTCACGCTTCGCTTTTCAGCTATATATCAGGGCGATAATCTGCAGCTCTTGGAGCGTCTTTCCTATTCAGAACATGATTTTTTTTTCCTTTATAAATCATTATCATATTTTATATACTTCTTAAATTCAAATTGTTCTTTACTCCTGTGGATAAAAATGTAAATTAAAATTATTTCCAGAAAATTCTATTTATGAAGTAAAGAGATTGAAAAATAATATCTGAGGCATTGTCACAATGATGTAGCATGTATTGTAACCGTCCATAGTGTTTGGTTCTGGACCTGAGTGGATATTCATCAAGGAAAAAAAGAATCTTTTCTTTGTTATCATCTGTGTCAGTAACTGCATTTAATGAGAAGGAGAAACTCTCTCATTTTATGCATGAGCAGCTCTGTTTTTCCAGTGTATGGCAAAAGCATTTCTTAAATTCTAGAAGTGTGTGCTAGGTGCACTCTCAACCAAGACATTTTAAGAAAAAACTAGCCAAGTGTAACATTCTGTGCAAACAGTAACCCCACTGTATTCCTCCATGATGAAAGGTTCAGGCCATTACTCAAGCTCCATCTGCACTTCTTGGGTTTACAGCAACTGATTGGTGTCATATATTAATAATAGTTATGGCATACCCCACCTTAGGGTTCTATATTGCTATTTGATGCTGCATTACACAATATTTTCTTAGGTCTGGATCACACTTCTGTTTTTTAATATCCGTCCAAATCCGTCGTTTTCCATTAAACGGATCCGCCATTTTTTTTGGAGGATTCGTTTTATGGTCCCATAGATTTCCATTAGCGGTTACTGCGGATCCGTCAAAAAAACGGATCCGTTTGCATCCGTTTGCACTAAAACGGAAACGGATCCGTTTTTTCACACAAAAATGGATGCAAAAAACGGATGGCAGATGCCAAAAAACGGATGTGTGAAACAGGCCTTAGGCCTGTTTCACACTTCCGTTTATGACCATCAGTCAAAATCCGCCGATTTGGAAAAAAAAACGGATCCGTTTTTTTCCTCATAGACGTGCATTATCGGTGGATTTTGACTGATGGTCGTCCGTTTGATCCGTTTTTGTACGGATCCGCCAAGATTTTGGCGTCCGCTCAGCGGCCCAGACGGAGCATGTAATGTTTTTTTCGTGTCCGGATCCGCTATTTGCCAATTTAACCCACGTTTCTTTCTGGCTGCTGGAAAAAATTCTCTCTCTCTCTCTCCTTTCCCTAGGCGCGGTTCCTTTAAATTTTAACCTTCGGCGGATCCGTACATCCGACGATCCGCTGACCCCCGTTTCTGTCAGTCCGCCTGCGGATCCGTTTTCCGCTATTTTGGCGGATTTTAACTGACAGAAAAAACTGAAGTGTGAAACAGGCCTTACTTGTAGGAACTACATCTAAATGACTACTAACTTGAGTCAGATCCATTGGAAGTTTTGAGATGGACAGTAAATACTGATTTGTAGCTTCCACATTCAGCATAACTCTTGATTCAATATATGGGTTTGCCAATCCCCTACCTAGAGGAGATTACCACCATAGTATGGTAGTGAAGGAACAAGTTAATTATAAAGTGGAAATGTTAGAGTAAGGGGAATTTTCACAGGTTTTCCAAGCTGTTTAAAAAAAATAGATATTCTCTGTACATTGTTTGTTAGATGCTGTCCATCCAATTCTGTAGCCAGGCTGCCATCGGGAGGAGCACACTGAAGACAAACTTATAACGCTCCTGCAGAACTCAGTGATCCTGATAAATCTTCATTCAGTATGCTTCAGCTTTGTGATCCATCCATGTATGTATATAGGAAATTGATGCTTGGATAGAAACATAATCTGTATGAAGGAACCTTTTAAACTATAGTGTTAAATTAATTAATGAAAACGGTGGTTTTCCTAAAGTTGAGCGAATCAACTTGTGAAGGACCGAGTTTGAGTCAAATGAAAATCAAGTTGCCTCTTGACATTTCCCACACTCATGAAGCATCAGGGATGAGGCAGTTGTCCTTTTTTACGTGACAACACTGGCTTCCCCATGCTTGCCATGCAGCTGTGACATGTGCCGGATTATTACACCTTGTACATTGGCGGTCAGTAAGAGATCAGCATTCCCAGTGGAGAACAGTAAGGCAGAAGGCTGAGAGTTTGAGTTGGTTTCCATCACAGTGGAGCATATACAGCATTCAAATCTCTCTTCTTTCCATTATTATGATTGGTGCAAATTTGAAGCAAATCAAATATTGGGGCAAAATTTGGCAAAGCCAGTGAATTTGAATGTCAAACCATTCGCTCATTTCTAGTATTCATGTGCCTAATAATTAAGTAATACTGACACTTTGAAAACCGTGAATTCTTCAAATGTTTTATGTAAGTTCTGATAAGACAGGTTACTGGGCCAATATTTAACCATGTCACTCTCAAATCACTTGCAAGCCAATAATAATTGATTATTCCATTGAGATGGGAAGAATGAGAGGATATAATGATCATTTCACCATAAAGTAGGTTGCATGCGACTTGACTTCTACGTTGTGACATTTGAGATCTTGCAGTCTTTTCATTGATGCATTGATGCTAATAGTTTAGATTTCAAAATCATTATAAAAGGCTGCTTATGAAAGTTTTGCCCGTGTAAATACTTTTCAGAGACTGACTGTAAGCTAATATAATGTGCAAACCAGTACTAACTTCTAGAACTTACTGCCACAGGTTTAAAAAAAATATTTCTACTTATTTACTAAACAGGAAAATGTAACAGTTCATTGTTATGCCAAATACGCCAAAACACTGTTAAATATTTAGAGAACCTGAAATACATGGTTGTAAACTGATTTTTTTTGCAGTCTAGTTACTAATACAATCTCAAATATTTGTCACCTTTTTACTTAGTTTCAGTGGTAGAGCCATCATAATTTGGTTAATTATACTATACTAGAACATGTTCCAAATATAAGTCATATGGATTTCATTGGCTGTAAAGCATAAATTACCACTTTTAAAGAACCACTCCAGCTTTTTTTTTATTTCAGCGCTAGAGTCATGCTACTGATCTAAGTTCCCTGACCCTAGTAGTATATACTTAACAGCTCATTTCATCTTCATCTTTTTACTTTGTTACTTGGTTCGGTCTTCTGCAGTTTGTGACCTGACAGATCGCTCCAGTGTTTGCTGGGTGATCCGGAGTTCACTCTTCAGTGTAAAGCCCCCATTACACACTGCGATATCGCTAGCAATATCGCTGCAAAGTCACCAATTTTGTGACGTTGCAGCGATATTGCTAGCGATATCGCTGCATGTGATACTTACCTCCGACCGGCTCCCCCGCTGGTTATCGCTGATCGCGCGAGAAGCTGCTGGACCATTCCTCGTCGGTCACTTCCTGCGGCGCTTCCTGCTGTGACGACGAGCGACGCGTGGAGCCGGGCGGGAGGACGCAGGATCGCCGCGTCTGACAGGTAAGTAGCGATCCCTGTCCCCAGTGATGTCGCTGGTGAGATCTGCCTGTGTGGCAGCTCACTAGCGACCACCTAGCGATGCACCAGCGATCCTGACTGCGTCATATCGCTAGTCGGGATCGCTGGTGCATCGCTAGGTGTAACGGTACCCTTAGTCTCTGAGAGTCAGAACAGGGCCACAACAAGGCTCTCATAGACTTGCATTGAGCACTTGTGACCTTTATCTCTGACTAGCGGTCAGTCAGATGTTGGGTTCACAAGATAGCGACCTGGGTACAGAACGTTGCCGGAAAGAGATGAAAACGGCAAGCAGTAAGTATAATACTAGGTTCAGGGACTTGTATTAGTAACATTAGTAACATCACTCCAGTGCTGAAATAAAAAAAAATTCTGGAGTTATGCTTTAAATTGAGCCTGTTCTCTTTACAATATGGAATTTAATGATATATTTTATTTAAAATCTATCCCGTCCACGGTACCCGGGCCTGTATGACCGGGGACAGGATAGTACATCAGCATGATCAGCGGCGCCCCCAGGGGGCAGCGCTGCTGATCGCAGCCGGGTGTTAGCTGATTATCACAGCTGACACCCGGCACTATGTGTCAGGGGTGGTCACGAACCGCCCCCGGCACATTAACCCCTGGCACACTGCGATCAAACATGATCGCAGTGTATCGGGGGCATAGAGAAGCACTGCGCAGGGAGGGGGCTCCCTGCATGCTTCCCTGAGACCCCCCCGAGCAGCGCGATATGCTGCGCTGCTCCGAGGGTCTCCTTCCCTGCAGGGAGGCGGCTTCCTGATCTGACACAGCACTGTGTAAAGTGTCAGATCAGCGATCTGACCCTTTTTTTAGTGATGTCCCCCCGAGACAATAAAGTAAAATAAAAAGAAAAAAAACACGTGTAAAAATAATTTATAAAAAAATCCCTGAATAAATTAAATATATATATATATATATATATATATATATATATATATCGCCGCATCCGTAACGACCCACCCTATAAAACTGTCCCACTAGTTAATCCCTTTAGTGAACCCATTAAAAAATTAAAAAAAAACAATGCTTTTTCATCATACCGCCGAACAAAAAGTGCAATAACACGCGAGCAAAAAGACGCATATAAATAAACATGGTACTACTGAAAACATCACCTTGTCCCGCAAAAAAAAACGAATTTCCATACAGTGTCATCAACGAAAAAATAAAAGTTATAGCTCGCAGAAAAAAGCAATGAAAAAAATAATAATTTTTTATATAAAATTATTTTCATTGCATAAAAGCGCCAAAACATAAAAAAAGACATAAATGAACGGAACGGTGTAACCGCACCCCCCAAAAGAAATTCATGAAATGCTGGTTTTTGTTCATTCTGCGTCCCAAAAATCGGAATAAAAAGCAATCAAAATGTCACGTGCCCGAAAATGGTACCATTAACCCCTTCATGACCAAGCCTATTTTGACCTTAATGACAAGGCCATTTTTTGCAATTCTGACCAGTGTCCACTTATGAGGTAATAACTCAGGAACGCTTCAACGGATCCTAGCAATTTTGAGACTATTTTTTCGTGACATATTGGGCTTCATGTTTGTGGTAAATTTAGTTCGATAATTTTTGCGTTTATTTGTGAAAAAATCAGAAATTTGGCGAAAATTTAGAAAATTTTGCAATTTTCAAATTTTGAATTTTTATTTTGTTAAACCAGAGAGTTATGTGACACAAAATAGTAACTAAATAACATTTCCCTCATGTCTACTTTACATCAGCACAATTTTGGAAACAAAATATTTTTTTGTTAGGAAGTTATAAGGGTTAAAAGTTGACCAGCGATTTCTCATTTTTACAACAAAATTTACAAAACCATTTTTTTAGGGACCACCTCACATTTGAAGTCACTTTGAGGGGTCTATATGGTAGAAAATACCCAAAAGTGACACCATTCTAAGAACTGCACCCCTCAATCTACTCAAAACTACATTCAAGAAGATTATTAACCCTTCAGGTGTTTCACAGGAACTAAAGCAACGTGGAAAGAAAAAATGGACATTTTAATTTTTCCAACAAAAATTTTCTTTTAGCATCAATTTTTTCATTTTCACATGGGCAACAGGATAAAATGGATCCTAAAATTTGTTGGTCAATTTCTCTTGAGTACACTGATACCTCATATGTGGTCATAAACCACTGTTTGGGCGCACGGCAGGGCTCAGAAGGGAAGGAGAGCTGTTATGAGTTCATTTTCTCCTTACGTTCCCCCTCTGGTAGTGACAGGAGGTAGTGAGGTTAGTTTAATTGGTAATGGTCTGCCACATGATGAGGAGGATAGTGACTGGATCTCTGGAGTATCAGACTGGATATAAGACAGCCAATGCCCTATCCTGTTGCTGGTGATTCAGTCTGTTTCTCAGGTCTTGGACTTCAGCTCTGCTCCAGTCATCTCAAGTTAAGTTTGTTTTTTGCTAATGTTCACACTTGCTCTTGTTGGTCAACTCCGTTTTTGTGTGGTCAGTCAGCCCGGCTGTGCTGTGCTGAATATCCACTCTTATTTATCTGTATTTGCCAATTTGCCTTTTTGTCCTTTATTAGATTGGCCTCTTTTTGCTCTGTCTCAGAATATTCCAGAGTGCTGATATAGTGGGAGAAGTCTAGTGACTTCAGGGTTAATTTTGTTATCAGAAGCATTGGACATTATTTTTGGTAGGTTTTTTTGGCAGATCGCAGACAGTATCTTTCCTTTCCTGTCCTTTCAAGTTAGTTTGGCCTCATCGTTTGATCAGCCTATTTTTCTGCCTTTGTTTGTGTTTTCATCTTGCTTCACCGTCAATACATGTGGGGGGCTGTCTTTCCTTTGGGGTCTGCTCTGGGGAGTTAGTTTTCCTCTTTTCTTACTTTAGGCTTATTTAGCTCTCCGGTTGTGATGAGGCGTTCAGTACCACCGTAGGCACGCTCCACGACTGCTTCTAGTTGTGTGTTAAGATCAGGGCTCTGCAGTCTGCATAGTTACCAACCTCTCTGGTTTTCTGAGACTTGGCGTGTTTTGCTTTTTTCCTCCTCGGGGACCCATTCATAACAGAGCGCCATTTGACTTTTTGAATGGAAAATATGCTGGAAT
The DNA here is from genome assembly GCF_039654945.1 of Dendrobates tinctorius. Taxonomy (NCBI): domain Eukaryota; kingdom Metazoa; phylum Chordata; class Amphibia; order Anura; family Dendrobatidae; genus Dendrobates; species Dendrobates tinctorius. Next base: position 14,386,020 of record NW_027361679.1, on the reverse strand, counting down.
ACTTAGCGGTTGCCATGTCGCGTTTGGAGAGCCCCTATGTGCCTAAACATTGGAGCTCCCCCACAAGTGACCCCATTTTGGAAACTAGACCCCCCCAATGAACTTATTTAGATGCATAACGATCACTTTGAACCCCCAGGTGCTTCACAAATTGATCTGTAAAAAAAAAAGTACTTTTTTTCACAAAAATTTTCTTTTAGCCTCAGTTTTTTCATTTTCACTTGGCAACAGGATAAAATGGATCCTAAAATTTGTTGAGCAATTTCTCCTGAGTACACCGATACCTCATATGTGGTCATAAACCACTGTTTGGGCGTACGGCAGGGTCCGGAAGGGAAGGAGCACCATTTGACTTTTTGAATGGAAAATTAGCTCCAATCGTTATCGGACACCATGTCGCATTTGGAGAGCCCCTGTGCACCTAAACATTGGAGCTCCCCCACAAGTGACCCCATTTTGGAAACTAGACCCCTTATGGAACTTATCTAGATGTGTGGTGAGCACTTTGAACCCCCAAATGCTTCACAAAAGTTTATAACACAGAGCCGTGAAAATAAAAAATAATTGTTTTTCCTCAAACATTTTTTCAGCGCACTATTTTTAATTTTCACAAGGCTAACAGGAGAAATTGAACCCCAAAAGTTGTTGTCCAGTTTGTCCTGAGTACGCTGGTACCCCATATGTGGGGGGAACCATTGTTTGGGCGCACGGCAGGGCTCATAAGGGAAGGAGCGCCATTTGATTTTTGAAATGCAAATTACTTCTAATCGTTATCGGACACCATGTCATGTTTGGAGAGCCCCTGTGCACCTAAACATTGGAGCTCCCCCACAACTAACCCCATTTTGGAAACTAGACCCCCTAAGGAACTTATCTAGATGCATAGTGAGCACTTTGAACCTCAAGTGCTTCACAAAAGTTTATAACGCAGAGCCGTGAAAATAAAAAATATTTTTTTTTCTCAAAAAATTTTTTAGTGCGCAATTTTTTATTTTCACAAGGGTACCAGGATAAATTGGACCCCAAAAGTTGTTGTCCAGTTTGTCCTGAGTACGCTGGTACCCCATATGTGGGTGGGGACCACTGTTTGGGTACACGTCGGGGCTCGGAAAGGAAGTAGTGACATTATGAAATGCTGACTTTGATGGAATGGTCTGCGGTCATCATTACGTTTGTAGAGCCCCTGATGTGCCTAAACAATAGAAACCCCCCACAAGTGACCCCATTTTGGAAACTAGACCCCCCCAAGGAACTCTGCTAGATTTGTGGTGAGCACTTTGAACCCCCAAGTGCTTCACAGAAGTTGATAACTGTCAGGTTCCTGACAGCGCCGGCGTACAGCCTCCGCTAAGCAGGGACTCACCCGCACTGTAGGGACTCCTGGGGACAAGAACAGCCAGAAAATAAAGATGCACGGGACCTGAATGTAGAAGTTTAGAAAGCAGGCACAGGACCTACAGTCATGTGACTGCAAGGGGGCGGGGCTTAGTGTCCTGCTTTCAAAGAAGGTAGAAAACTCAAAGTCGGGCAAAGCGGTGGTCATGCACAATACAGGCAAGCGAGGTACAGGAGGGATAAACAGACGGGAGGTCAGACAAAGCCAAAGGTCATACACAAGATCTCAGGTAAAGTACCAGGGATGAGACAGAACGGATAGTCAGAGCCAAGCAGAGATCAAAACCAAACAGACGTAGAAGGTACCAGGCAGAATCCAAAGCAAAATCCAGAGAACAGACCGAGTCATACACAGAGAATCATGCAACCAGAATACAGCACTAACACACTCAGGGGTCACCACACAATGCCAAGGGCAAGAGTATAACTGACGGGGGATTGGAGCTTCCTGAGGCTATAAGAAGCCTCCCCAGAACCAATGAGAGGCCACCATAATAGGTCCCAGGTGTGCAGGTGAGAGTCTGCACTGAGGTCAGAATATTAACCCCAGCAGTGCCGGTCACCCAGCACTGGTATCATGACAATAACGCAGAGACGTGAAAATATAAAAAAAAAAAAAAAAAATCCCCCCCCCAAATTTTTTTAGCCCCCAATTTTTTATTTTCCCAAGGGTAACAGGAGAAATTAGACCTCCAAAGTTGTTGTGCAATTTTGACTGAGTACGCTGATACCCCATATGTTGGGGTAAACCACTGTTTAGGCACACGTCGGGGCTTGGAAGGAAGGGAGCACCGTTTGACTTTTTGAACGCAAAATTGACTGGAATCAATGGTTGCACCATGTCGCGTTTGGAGACCCGCTGATGTGCCTAAACAGTGGAAACCCCTCAATTCTAACTTCTACTGCTTTTTGAAGTGTGTTTTGGGTCATTGTCCTACTGGAAGACCCATGACTTCTGAGGGAGACCCAGCTTTCTCACACTGGGCCCTACATTATGCGGCAAAATTTGTTGGTAGTCTTCAGACTTCATAATGCCATGCACAAGGTCAAGCAGTCCAGTGCCAGAGGCAGCAAAGCAACCCCAAAACATCAGGGAACCTCCGCCATGTTTGACTGTATAGACCGTGTTCTTTTCTTTGAATGCCTCTTTTTCTCCTGTAAACTCTATGTTGATGCCTTTGCCCAAAAAGCTCTACTTTTGTCTCATCTGACCAGAGAACATTCTTCCAAAACGTTTTAGGCTTTTTCAGGTAAGTTTTGGCAAACTCCAGCCTGGCTTTTTTATATCTCTGGGTAAGAAGTGAGTCTCCTACCATACAGTCCCTTTTCATTCAGATGCCGACGGATAGTACGGGTTGACACTGTTGTACCCTCGGACTGCAGGGCAGCTTGAACTTTTTCGGATGTTAGTCGAGGTTCTTTATCCAACATCCGCACAATCTTGCGTTGAAATCTCTTGTCAATTTTTCTTTTCCGTCCACATCTAGGGAGGTTAGCCACAGTGCCATGGGCTTTAAACTTCTTGATGACACTGCGCACGGTAGACACAGGAACATTCAGGTCTTTGGAGATGGACTTGTAGCCTTGAGATTGCTCATGCTTCCTCACAATTTGGTTTCTCAAGTCCTCAGACAGTTCTTTGATCTTCTTTCTTTTTTCCATGCTCAATGTGGTACACACAAGGACACAGGACCGAGGTTGAGTCAACTTTAATCCATGTCAGCTGGCTGCAAGTGTGATTTAGTTATTGCCAACACCTGTTAGGTGCCACAGGTAAGTTACAGGTGCTGTTAATTACACAAATTAGAGAAGCATCACATGATTTTTCGAACAGTGCCAATACTTTTGTCCACCCTCTTTTATGTTTGGTATGGAATTATATCCAATTTGGCTTTAGGACAATTCTTTTTGTGTTTTTTCATTTAGGACAAATTAAATGAAGATAATAATACCAAAGAATTTGTGTTTGCAATCATTTTCAGGAAGAAACTGAGTATTATCTGACAGAATTGCAGGGGTGTCAATACTTTTGGCCACAACTGTAGGTCACCCGACCCGCAGGGGGGCTTTAAAGTCATGACGCCACATAGGCGTCACTGGTCAGATTTGTACCAGTTTTCATGACGCCTATGTGGCGTCATTGGTCGTGAAGGGGTTAAAAACGTCAAAAAAATAAGACCTCAAATGACTCAGAGTCAAAATATGGAAAAATTATAGCTATCAAAATGTGGTGATGCAAAAACTATTTTTACAATAAAAAGTGTCTTTTAGCGTATGACAGCGGCCAAACATAAAAACCAGCCATAAATAGTAAATCAAACCCCCCTTTATCACCCCCTTAGTTAGGGAAAAATAATAAAATAAAAAAAAGTGTTTATTTCCATTTTCCCATTAGGGTTAGGGCTAGGGCTAAGATTAGGGTTAGGGGTGTGTTGGTGTTAGGGTTGGCGTTAGAATTGGGGGGTTTTCACTGTTTAGGCACATCAGGGGCTCTCCAAATGCAACATGGCATCTGATATCAATTCTAGCCAATTCTGCATTGAAAAAGTCAAACGGTGCTCTTTCCCTTCCAAGCTCTGCCATGCGCCCAAACAGTGGTTTACCCCCACATATGGGGTATCATCCTACTCAGGACAAATTGCACAACAACTTTTGGGGTCCAATCTCTCCTTTTACGCTTGGGAAAATAAAAAATTGGGGGCAAAAATATCATTTTTGTGGAAAAAAATGATTTTTTTATTTTTATGGCTCTACGTTATAAACTTCTGTGAAGCACTTGGGGGTTCAAAGTGCTCACCACACATGTAGGTAAGTTCCTTGGGGGGTCTAGTTTCCAAAATAGAGTTATTTGTGGGGGGTTTCCTCTGTTTAGGCACATCAGGGGCTTTCGAAATGCTGCATATCGTCCGATCTCAATTCCAGCCAAAAAGTCAAATGGCGCTGCTTCCCTTCCGAGCTCTGCCATGCGCACAAATAGTGATTTACCCCCACATATGGGGTATCAGCGTACTCAGGACAAATTGCACAATAACATTTGGGGTCCTGTTACCCTTGGGAAAATAAAAATTGGGGGTGAAAAGATCATTTTTTGGAAAAAATTTGAATTTTTTAATTGTACGGCTGTACGTTAAAAACTTCTGTGAAGCCCTTGGGGGTTCAAAGTTCTCACTACATATCTAGATAAGTTTCTTGGGGGGTCTAGTCTCCAAAATGGGGTCACTTGTTGGGGGGGTTTCCACTGTTTAGGGACATCAGGGGCTCTTCAAATGTGACATGGCATCCGATCTGAATTCCAGCCAATTTTGCGTTGAAAAAGTCAAGCGGTGCTCCTTCATTTCTGAGCTCTGCCATGCGCCGAAACATTTCAGGTATCAGCATACTCAGGACAAATTGCACAATAACTTTTGTGTAGTCCAATTTCTCCTGTTACCCTTGATAAAATAAAAAAAAATTGGACCTGAAGTAATTTTTTTGTGAAAATAAGTTAAATGTTCATTTTTTTTAAACGTTCAAAAAATTCCTGTGATGCACCTGAAGGGTTAACAAACTTCTTGAATGTGGTTTTGAGCACCTTGAGGGGTTCAGTTTTTAGAATGGTGTCATTTTTGGGTATTTTCTATCATATAGACCCCACAAAGTGACTTCAAATGTGATGTGGTCCCTAAAAAAAATGGTGTTGTAAAAATGAGAAATCGCTGGTCAAATTTTAACCCTCAACTTCCTAAAAAAAAAAATTTGGGTTCCAAAATTGTGCTGATGTAAAGTAAACATGAGGGAAATGTTACTTAAGTTTTTTGTGTGCCGTATATCTGTGATTTAAGGGCATAAAAATTCAAAGTTGGAAAATTGCGAAATTTTCAAAATTTTTGCCAAATTTGTGTTTTTTTTCTCAAATAAACGCAAGATATACGAATGAAATTTTAACACTATCATGAAGTACAATATGTCACGAGAAAACTGTCAGAATCACCGGGATCCATGGAAGCGTTCCAGAGTTATTACCTCATAAAGGTACAGTGGTCAGAGTTGTAAAAATTGGCCCGGTCATGAACGTGCAAACCACCCTTGGGCATAAAATGCACTTGACTCACTACAGGACAATCCACAGCATATAAATATGTTCAGTATCTCCAACAATAAGAAAGTAATTAATTGACAAAAATTCATACATTAATAAAATTACAGTAAAAGTATATTCAATACCCAGTGGGAGTAAAGAAGAAAATTATACAAAAGGAATGACATGGTCAAGAAAGGCAAAACATATGGATAAGTCATGATAGACTAATATTTCTAACAGTAAAAAGAGATACAATCTATCATCCAACTCTGAAAGGAAAATAAGTAAGTTTATCATGCAGATAGCTAAGTCTCTGGGCTTAGGGCTTCAGAAAAAACCCTGCGATTCATATATTCACATTAAATACAGAGGCACCACACTAGAGTCTGAAGTCACAAAAAATCAGTTTCCCAGAATCGGATGCTCATGTGAAAAATTGTATGGGAAAAACAAGTTGTCTGCGTAGCTGTTGTAATACGTTCTGACACATATCCTAATAACAAAATGGAATGTAATAATTGTAAACATAAAAGTTGCTGCCGCCTGCCAAAGAGCTCTTCTGTGTTTTATTCCTCTAGTACAGCCAACCCTGCTTTTTATTAAAAGGAAGCAAAAATTACAGCTTAAGGCCAAGTTCACACAGTACAGTGTAAATGCAGTTTTTTCCTACTCTGTTTTTTTTTCCTGAAATTAGTAATGAAAAGTATAATTGAAGCTTTGTTTCTTAAATTGTATTTTTTATATTAGTTTAAATTGTGAGAAGATGTGAAGAATGATGGCTCGGTGCAATATAATTGCTAGTACTTCAGCTCACTTACAGTAATAATAGAGTATTAGAAAATTTCTCTTTAAAGGAAAGCTGTCAACTGATTTATGCTGCCCAAACCATAGGGGGTATGAATCAGAGCCTGGATGCATGATCACAGCCAGGTTTTTTTTTCTGTGAAATGCTGCAGTGTTATTAGTCATAGAATGTTAGAGTTGGAAGGGACCTTCAGCGTCATTGTGTCCAACCCCCTGCTCAATGCAGGATTCACTAAACCATCTCAGACAGATGTTTGTCCAGCCTCTGTTTGAAGACTTCCATTGAAGGAGAAATCACCACCTCTCATGGCAGCCTGTTCCATTTATGGATCACCATCAATGTCAAAAAGTTTTTTTTTATAATATCTAGCCTGTATCTTTCTCCCTTACAGTTTAATTCCATTGATTCTCATGTTTCCATGTGCAAATGAGAATAATGATGATCCCTCTACACTATGACATTCCTTCAGATATTTGTAGACCGCTATTAAGTGTGCTCTTAGCCTTCTTTTTTGCAAGCTAAACATTCCTAAATCGTTTAACCGTTCCTCGTAGGGCATACTTTGCAACCTGCTCACCATCCTGTTGGCTTTTCTGTGAACTTACTCCAGTTTTTTATTGTCTTTTTTAAAATGTGGTGCCCAGAACTGTACACAGTATTCCAGATGAGGTCTGACCAAGAAGGAGAGTAGAGGGGAATAATTATAGTTAGAATGTCCAGTTGGAAACTATAAGCAGAGGTGAGACTATTCTGACACCACCCCAGACTGGCTTTGCCCAGCACCACTAAAGGTGATTAACAGGTCTCTTGCTATCGGAGAGACCGGTCAATCACCTGGAGACCTAGAGCAGAGCAGAGAGAAGCTGGCCGGGGAGTGCTGCTGAACTAGTCTCTATAAGTTGTCCCTGGCCAGACCTTTTTTACTAAATTTTTTCTTAAATACCAGATCATTTAAGAGAAAAACATTCCTCTTTGCACAATTGTGCAGCAAGGTAAGATTCATGCCCTTTAATGAGTTATTTGCATCTTCTGCATTGATGGCATATCCATGGGATATGATATACAGTTGAAACTATAAGTTTACATACACTGTATAAAAGACACATATGCATGTTTTTCTCAATATCTGACATGGAATCAGAATAAACCTTTCCAGTTTTAGGTCAAATAGTATTACCATAATTATTAATACTTGCAAAATGCCAAAATAATGAGAGGATGTTTTAAGGCATTTGTATTACTTACAGAGAAGTCAAAAGTCGACATGCCTTTAAACAATTCTGCACTGCCCATATGATGATATCATGTGTTTCAAAGTTTCTGTTAATTAGAGACACATCTGTGGATGTATTTTAATGCACACCTGAAACACAATGCTTCTTTGTGTAGCATCATGGGAAAGTCTCAAGACATTAGCCAATATATCAGGAAGAGAATTGTGGACTTGCACAAGTCTGGCTCATCCTTTGGTACAATTTCAAGATACCTGAAGGTTCCTCGTTCATCTGTACAATTATACACAAGTACAAACAAGATGGGAATGTCCAGCCATCATACCGCTCAGGAAGGAGATGGGTTCTGTGTCTCAGATATGAACGTGCTTTGATACCAACATGTGCATATCAGCCCAAGGACAAAAGCAAAAGACCTTGTGAACATGATGGTGAAAGGTGGTAAGATTATGTCAATATCCACAGTGAAACGAGTACTATATCAACATGGATTGAAAGGCCACTCTACTAGGAAGAAGCCATTACTCCAAAAGAAACATAAAAAAGCCAGATTAATGTTTGAAAATGCACACATGAGCAAAGACCTTAATTTTGGAGACATGTCCTGTGGTCTGATGCAACTAAAAATTGAGCTTTTTGGGATTAATGACCATCGTTATGTTTGGAGGAAAAAGGGAGAAGCTTAGAAGACTAAGAACACCATCCCAACTGTGGAACACGGAAGTGGCAGCATCATGTTGTGGGGTTGTTTTGCTGCAGGAGGGACTATTGCACTTCTCAAAATAGATGGCATCATTAGAAAAGAAGATTATGTGGCAACATTGAAGAAACATCTCAAGACATCAGCCAGGAAGTTAAAGCTTGGGTGGAAATGGTCTTCCAAATGGACAATAACCCTGAGCATACTGCCAATATAATAACAAAGTGGCTTAAGGATAACAAAGTCAATGTTTTGGAGTGGACATCACAAAGCCCTGATCTCAATCCTATTGAAAATTTGTGGGCAAATCTCAACAGACAGGTGCGAGCAAGGCGTCCTGCAAACCTGGATCAGTTACGCAAGTTTTTTCAGGCAGAATGTGCCCAAATTCCGATCAACTATTGTGATAAGCTTGTGGAAGGATATCCCAAATGTTTGACCCAAGTCATTCAGTTTAAGGGCAATGGTACCAAAGACTAATGAAATGTATGTAAACTTTTGACTTTGCAGTAATAAAAATGCCTTCATAGAATCATAGAGTTGGAAGGGACCTCCTGGGCCATCTGGTCCAACCCCCTGCTCAAAGCAGGATTCACTAAATCATCCCAGACAGACATCCAGCCTCTGTTTGAAGACATCTATTGAAGGAGAGCTCATCACCTCTCGTGGCAGCCTGTTCCACTCATTGATCATTCTAACTGTCAAAAAGTTTTTTCTAATATCTAATCTGTGACTCCTTCCATTCAGTTTCATCCCATTGCTTCTAGTCTTTCCTTGTGCAAATGAGAATAAAGATGATCCTTCTACAATGTGACAGCCCTTGAGATATTTGCAGACAGCTATTAAGTCTCTTCTCGGTCTTCTCTTTAGCAAGCTAAATATTCCAAAATCCTGCAACCTTTCCTCATAAGACATGGTTTGCAGACCGGTCACCATTCTGATCGCTCTTTTCTGATCTTGCTCCAGTTTGTTGATGTCTTTTTTAAAATGTGGCACCAAAACTGGACACAGTATTCCAGATGAGGTCTGATGAAGGAGGAGTAGAGGGCAATAATGACTTCACGTGCGCAGCTTCTGTTGATACATCCTAGAATTGCATTTGCCTTTTTTGCTGCTGCATCACACTGTTGACTCATATTCAGTCTGTGATCTATTAGTAAACCCAAGTCTTTTTCACATGTGCTGTTGCTTAACCCTATGCAAGCCTCAATTCATTGTCCGCTTTAAACTTATTCGTGCTCTGCAGGTTCTGCAGACAGCATTATATTAATCTTTAGATATGCCTCCCTGTTATGATTGGGTCACCGAGTATAGCAGGACCAGGCTAAGCCACCAGAAAACCAGAGAGGTTGGTAACTAAGCGGATTGCAGACCCCTGATCCTATCCACACAACTAGCAGTAGCCATGGAGCATACCTACGATGCCCTAGACGCCTCGGCACAGCCAGAGAGCTAACTAAGCCTAAAGCAAGAAAGGTGAAATCTAAACTGCCCCGAAGCAGACCCCAAAGGAATAGATAACCCCCAAACGTATATTGCCGATGAGACAAGATGAAAACACAAATGCAGGCAGAAAAATAGACTGAGCAAATGATGGGGCCCAAACTGACTAGACAGGACAGGAAAGGAAAGACACTGGCTGCAATCACGCAAAAAACCCTGAAAAATCCAACACATCTGATGCTCAAAAAAACACAGAAGTCACACGACTTCGCCCCCACTATATCAGCACTCTGGTATATACTGAAAGCAAAGCAAAAAGAGACCAATATAACAGGGGACAGAACAAACTGACACAAGCAGTAACATATGGGCGGTGATCCAGCACAGCCCCAGCAGGAGCAAGCTGACCCGCACAAATCAGAGATAGACAAAACCAGATCAAATGCAAAAAGATTAGCAAATGAACCACTTAGCTGAGCCATGCAGGAACAGAGCAGAAGACATCAGACATCAGAAGGCACAGGAAGAAAATCACCAGCAGGGATTGAAGGAAGTCAACTGTCTTAAATACTCCAGTCAGAGACCCCAGGTCTCCAATCGTCATTATCATTATCAGGTCGCAAGCCTCTGTCAGTCTGACCAGCTCCACTACCTTCAGTAACCACCAGAGGGAGCCCAGAAAGAGAGCTCACAACACCTCTGTCAATCTGACCAGCTCCACTACCTTCAGTAACCACAAGAGGGAGCCCAGAAAGAGAATTCACAACACCTCCCTCTTTCCATTTTATAAACATTTCTTTCTTCCTTTTCAGCATGTACTTAAGTTCTATGTTCATCCATCCTGGTTTCCTTAAATGCTTCCTATTCGTCCCTCTTTTCGGAATTGTAGACAATTGTGCTTTGAGAATTTCATTTTTCAAGATTTCCCATCCTTCCTGGACATTTTTGTCCATAAGGATATCCAGCCATTGGATCCCTCCAGTTCTCTTTCTGAATCCCTTAGAATCTGCCTTTCTGTAATCTAACTTTGACGTCTTCACAGATCTTCCTCCTCTAGTTATCCAAAATTCTAAAATAGCATGGTCGCTGCCTCCTAGGGTCCTAGCCACTCTTACTTCCACAACCATTTCCTCCCTGTTTATGAGGATTTGATCCAAGGTAGCAGATCCCCTTGTTTTCTCCCCTACCTTTTGGAAGATAAAGTTGTCAGCAAGAAAGGATAAGAATTTCCTTGACCTGAAAGTTTTACCTGAGAGAGATTCCCAACAAATGTCTGGATAGTTGAAATCTCCCATGACAACTATGTCATATTTTTTGGAGAACTTGACCATTTGATGCATAAAGAGTTCATCCATATCATCAGCTTGCACACAATTCCTACAATGGTGTCCTTTCCATTGTTCTGTCCTTGTATTCTTACCCAACAGTTTCCACAGAACTCTCAGTCTCTAAAGCTTCAATCTCTGTGCAGATATACGCGTTTCTAACATACAATGCAACATCTCATCCTCGTTTATCAAGTCTGTTTCTTGCAAATAAGTTGTATCCTTCTAGTCTTGTATGCCAATCATGTGTATTGTCCCACCAAGTTTCAGTGATTCCAATGACATCATATTTCTTTTCCTGCGTTAGTAGTTCCAATTCTCCTTGTTTGTTGCCCAAGCTTTGTGCATTAGTATAGAAACATTTTATTTTGTGATTGGTTTCTCTTTCTCCAATATTTTTATTATTTAGATTTTTTTTGTCTTTGTTCTTTCCTCCCACTTCTAATGGCAGAATTCTCAATAGCATTTGTCAGGTGTATGACTTTTTCTGGCCTTTTGCTTCCCTTCTCACATTGTTCTAGTTTAAAACTCTCCTGATGAGTGTAGTAAGGCGTCTTCCAAATACATGTTTTCCAGTCTTCATAAGGTGCACTCCATCTCTAGCAAATTAGTCCATCGTATAGGTAATTCACTCTGTGATCCAGAAATCCAAATCTTTGCTGACGGCACCATCGACGTAGCCAGTTGTTCACCTGCAGAATCTTATTCCACCTCCTTGTTCCATGGCCATCCACTGGGAGGATGGGAGGACCACCTGCACTCCCAGTTCTTTCACTTTCTTACCTAAGTTTTCAAAGTCATTGCAAATGGTTTCCAGGTCGTTTCTTGCCGTGTCATTTGTCCCCACATGTATTAACAGGAATGGGTAGTCATCTGTAGGTGTGAAGAGTCCTGATAGCCTGTGAGACACATCTTTAATTTTTGCACCTTGAAGACAGCACATTTCTCTTGAGGTTATATCCGGTCTGCAGATAGCGGCCTCTGTTCCTCTCAACAGGGAATCCCCCATGACCACCACTCTCCGTTTCTTCTTCACAATATTTTTCTTTCTCCATCCAGGAGGACTCTGAAGGCGTACAAGGGTGTTTGGGGGCAAAGTCTTATGCTGATGTATTTCTTCATCGTTCTCCTGCGTAAGAGCCTGGTACCGGTTCCTGAGCAGTATGGGCGTTGACTGCCTCCCAATCCTCCTGCTTCTCTGGGTCACGTTTCCATTCCTCTGTTTCTTCAGGTGCACTTCGAATTTCTTCTTTTTCTGTAACATGAAGAGATAATTCTGCTGTCTAAGAACTCTTCACCTTCCTTCATGATCTTCAATGTAGCTAACCTTTCTACGAGATTTTGCAACTTTTCCTCCAACAGGGACACAAGCTTGCATTTATGGCATGTGAAGTTTGGCTTTTCCACTGGTAAGTCTGTGAACATGTAGCAAGAAATGCAGCTCACCAAATGGCTCCTGGCCGCTTCCATATTTTTATTGCTAAAGAGATTTCAAAGCGATGAAAAATGTGCCAAAATTCGTCGTGCGGTTTACCGATTTCCTCCGTTCAGCTGCAACAGCTAAAATCTAGAGATCTTTGAGCTCGTAGAGACTCTTCACTTATCCCAGAAGGCACTGGGAATATGCAAATTCTCTCCTCAGGACTCTTCCCCTCTTCCCCTTAAAACAGTCTGTCTTTCATTATTCTGGCATTTGACAAATATTAATAATTATGGTAATCCTAACTGACCTAAAATGGGAAAGGTTTATTCTGATTTCATGTCAGATATTGAGAAAAACATATATGTGTCTTTATATATAGTGTACGCAAACTTGTAATTTCAAGTGTAAATACCAAATGCGAATTCCACCTATCGAACCCTCAGTTTTAAGATGTCCTGTGGATTTGCCATTATAGAAATACACATTTAAGACCATCTAGTTGAGCTTATTCTTCTTCAATAGTCATCCAAAAGAAGGCAAAAGACAATTTTCCTCATCTTAGCGGAAAAATTTTTTCCTCGACTCCCAAATATTACTTTTGGGATAAATCCTTGAATCATCTCCACTAATCTAGTAAAATGCACAATTGAATTTATTTTTCCACAGTTTCCACAAAAATTCCCAGCACCCAAGAAAAAGGAAGGTAAGGTTTGCATTGCACATTTCTTTTTAAATATCTACACATTTGAGAACAAATGTTTTTTTGTAGGTGGTTATTTGTGTGTAGACCCTCAAGCGAGATATATATGACTCCTAGAGCATATAAATTTCGTTTTACTCAAATAATGCCTCTTTTTTGCTTCAAATAAAGTACATGAAAAAATGCGTTATCCGAGCAGTGGCACATGCCATTACAATCTACTGTACCATAAATACTGTCGTTTGGGAAACTTGGAAAGTTTAGTATTTTTATTTCAGTGTGAATGGGCAAGTGTAAAAATCATTGATTTCCACTAACCTTACTACAGCTGTTGAAATCTCAGGATTAAGAGCTGCGAATGTTTGGCAGCCATTGAGCTAATTTGGCAAAACGATTGTTAACATATACTATATATAACATGTGGCTGGCATGAATCCTCAGGCTCAAGATATATTTCATGTAATCCTGTGAAAATGTTGGGTTTTAGTTCTTGGGAGATTTCTTATACATTAACATTTATGTTGTAGTTTGATTAAATTTCAATTCTTCTGCAAGTTTATGAAATTCCACTTAGCACACCCAAATATAATATTCTTTATCTCTATTATTATATGCATTAATAAAATCATTAAAGACGTATTTAACAAAATTGACATTGGCAACATAGGAACATTTAAGTCTTACCCTTCAGTACCCCCCAACTTTACCCAGAAATTTGCCTGCACCTCAAATCTGTTGTCCAAGGAGCAGGTCTGCCTCATCCTTAGGAAATGTCCAACTGGGATGGCCCTAATGGTGGCTTTATTGTGAGCTGTGCATGTGTCAGAGCGTTAATTGAGGTCGTTTTTCTGTAGCCATCAGTCTGAATGTAAGAATGGTCATCCAGCTGCAGACTGATGTCAAGGAAATTGATTTTTTTTTTGTAATCATATTTGAAAGTCAACCTTGTATTACATGAGTTGGAAATAAGTAAATCCCTAAATATCCCGAGCTGCTGCACTGTCCCGCACCACAGACACAGAATGTCATCTATGTATCTAAACCAGCACAGCACATGGTCGGCAACCCCCACGCCCAGGTCACTTAAAACTGGCCTCTCCTAGAGACCTAGGAAAAGGTTGGCATACGAGGGCGCACAGGCGCCCCCAGGGCTGTGCTGAGTTTCTGGAGATAAAAAAGATCTTTAAGTATAAAAAAAATTGTGCATGAGGACAAACTGCAGCAGCTCGAGGATAAGCTCACAAAAGATGACCATCCAGGTTGGAGTCCCCAATAAAGAGGTGGACCGCATTGTGACCATTAGTGTGGTCGATGCATATGTATAACGCATCTAGCGGGCGCACAGCTGTAAATTCTCTGATGTTTACAGCAAGAAAAACGGAGAATCTACAGCAATAAAAGTTACAGATTCGGAAAGGGCTTCCCAAGCCCTATTTCAAGATGCCATTAGTATCTTACTAAAAAATTCACCTGACAAATTCTCTTTAAGTTATGACAGAAATATAATCCAGTCCCAGATTTGAGTACATTTTTTGCTCTGGCATTCTGGAACTGAAAGATGCGCCAAATTCATTAAGGGGCATATAAATGCCTCTTAATGAATTTGGGAAAATTTTACTCCAGCATACTTTTTCAAAGTATGCAAAGGACCACTCTTGAAGATCAGCAGTCATTTAATAGCTTGCTTACAAAGGACGGCCCTGATTTCGGGTGCATACTGAATGATCTATCAATACATAGGCTGCCATTGTTCACAGCAGCTCTGGTCCTGCTTACACAGAATGATGCGCTGCCAAGAACATTGATGGTTTGTGAAATCAAAAGATCATTTCACCTGACAAATGAGTGTTTTGCTTGTTCGTCCTGTGATTGGTAGGCTGTTTACACTGCACTGTGATTATGAAATGTGCTTTACTAGGAACTCTAGGAAGGCCTTAACTGCTCATATTATTGTTGGCTTCGGATCTTAGGTCACAGATTCATGTTGGAACATTTTAGTGTCACTTTGTCTTCTGTATATCGGGCATGTCAGTTTACACCTAACAACTGTTGCAAGTCGTCCTAGTGTATTAATAATAACATGTTGTCAGCAGTAAAACAATTGGTTTGGAAGCCTTGTGTCCATTGTAGATGGCTGTCTACACCTAGAACTGATTTTATATATTTCATCATTTCCTTATTTGCGCATACTGAAATTGAGAGCAGTTCAGTCCTGCAAAACTCTATTGCAGCCTTTCTTTTTAGCCTTTTGATCTACGAATGCACATTAACATTTTACCTTAAATTGTGTTTCATTGGCCATTATATTGCTATATATCTGTTAAAAGTAAGCATGTGGTACAAAAGGGGTTGCTAAATTGATTTTGGGTGTTTGTGACTTTGTCATCATATAGTCCATTAGTGTGTTCTGATCTACTTTCTCATTGTGCATTAGTTTCTCATTGTTCTTGTCTGTTTCTGTGGTTCTAAAACAACATAAATATGCTATAAAGGGTTTATCAGAAAATGCTATATAAAGTGGCCCTTTTATCATCTTAGAGGAATGCCCCCAATTGACCAGTGGACAGACAGTCCATGGACATGGAGTCCATGTTGTCATCATTCAGCAGTGGGATCCCTTTCTATAATCTTGTCATAAGTGAACCATGTGTGTTCAAATATTTTTCATACCTCTTAAGCAGTGCATGAGATCAGATGTGCAGGCAGCATAATACAGAGCACGAGAAGCTGAGAAGATTTATATGCATGGAATTGTGGGGAGGTTATTCAAATATTCCAATCTTATTAATTTAAATCCTTTCAATCTTTTCCAAAAGAAAAACGTTTATTTTCAGGGATAGAAAACATTCACTGTATGACTGTGTATTTAGAGATACCTGTCAATCACCGAGTCTCTCCTTCCACTGGACTCCAAAGCATAGAAAGAGCAAAAAAGTTATTTATTAGATATATCAATCATCTTATTGTCTTCAGCGCTTTACCTGCAGATCAGACATTTTGTTCAAAGTGACATATGCCCAGTTAACTGCAGTAACTCTCCCTCCAGTGAGATCACCACTAGCACAGTGAGAAAAAGTCTCACTGTGCAGCGGTGAGTTCACCACAGTGAAATTCTCCCGGTGAACTCATCTCTGGGCTCGCAGTAGATCATTGATCAGAGATTCTCAGCCTGGACAGTCTAATAGATGTGCCTTTTCTGGGCAACTGCGGACTGCTATTTTTAGGCTGGGGGCAATATCCATGGCCACTTTCCAGCCTGAGAAAACCAGCCCCCAGCTGTCTGCTGTAGCAAGGCTGGTTGTCAGAAATTGGGGGGCACACCTTTTTTTAAAATTATTTATTTAAATAATTAAAAAACAGTGTGGGGACCCCTCTATTCTTGATATCTAGCCTTGCTTTAGCTGACAGTTGAGGGTTGCAACCCCCAGCTGTCAGTTTTGCCTGGCTAGTTATCAAAAATACAGGGAAACCTATTGGTTTTTTTTTAAATTATTTATTTAGAGTGCAGGCGCCAGCTGATGAATACTCCCATCTGCCGCTCCTGCTCTCACTGTTATTAGCGGCAGCCGGCATAGGCTGCTGGGAACAGTAGTCCCATCAGCTGACGTCAGTAAATCAGAGGCAAACTTTTTACCTCAGATCACAGCTGCGGGTTCACGCTGTCATTTGACAGTGTAGGAACTGTGGCTGTCTGACCGACGGTAATTATTTTACCACCAATCAGAAGCAGTGTTTTTCACGCTGTCATGCATATGACAGAATGGCAAACAATGGATGTTCGGGCCCCACATTCAAGTAAATGGGGTCTGGTTTCGAGTTAGGGTACTGTCCTGGTACCTGAATCTGAACATTTTTTTTTAACTGTTCAGCTGAACCCTCTGGACCTGAACATCCAGGTGTTCGCCCATCACTACTCTCTAGCAATCTTAGGAGCATCTTTCACTGAAACTTTGCTTGGCCTTCTAGATCTTATCTTGACCTTCAGTGTTCCTGTTAACTGCAATTTCTTAATTACTCATCAGCCCATTTTCCTTTTTGTAATTTTTAAAATGTAAAAAAAGTCAATTTTTTTTTGCCTAAAATACAAAGGAAATGTGTTATCTTTAACTTTATCTTTTAGAGATCATTTCATCTTCAACTTGCTTAACTGTTCCCAAGCCCTAACTTTTACTTGCCTTTGTACTTTAGTTTTTAAAGTGCATCTTTGTGTGGATCATCAATTGAATTTATTCTACAATACTATTTTAGATTTTGCTCTAGTGCAGAGTGCTCATAAAGATTTTTAGATTTTTTTTACTTTCTGATATAAGTCTTATTAAAAAATGATCGATCACTTTTCAGAGATTTTGGGGGGCCAGCTACTCTTTGGAATGGTGGGCTGATTATTTTCCTACAATGTTATTTAGAAACATTCCTACTGAATTGAACGGAGGGGATAACGCCACAGAAATCTATTTAAGTATTTTGACCATGCAGAACCATCTGCAAAATAAAAACCCTTCGCTTCCCTCAGCAGCAGCATATGAGATCAGCAGTCACTGAGTAAATTTTATTCAACCTATTTTAAGAAAAGATCTATAGAAACCATTCTACACAAAATACCTTGATAATTTCTCAATACTGCTGGGTGCAAATGGTATGCAAAAAGAAATGTAAACATAATTAGATATGTATCAAAAGTGAGTTTATTGAATAAATAGTGCTATGTAACATGAAATTGTCTAATAAACCCAAAGCTCAATATATATTTTGGCTGTGTTGCAAATATCTGTCAGGTTACCAACCTGGCATGACCTTCATATACAACTAGCTGAGTTTTATGCTAATATCCATCTGAAGGAAACATAAATATAAACACATTAAAAGTTTCCTCCATTTCGCAGCTCATCTTATATTACTCATTAGCTTGAAATCTCTCACCAAATTAGAAGGGCATAAAAAGGCTGGTGCACCTGGTCTAGCCCAGATACCATCTCACTCACTCATCAGTCCCGTCATACTGAAGGGTAAGCTTTCCCATTCAAATCCACCTGGCTATGAATAATGCCTGGAGATGGTCAAGATTGTTATGCGTCATTAATATACACTGTATTGTTAACTTGCAAAAAGATGTGTATAAATGAAAATTAATACTTACTGCACATTAAGGAATTGGTTTTTTATTACATGTGAAGGACAGCGGGGTTGGTGCAGTGTGATAGACAGGCAGCGACCCAGGAAAGTTCAAAAGTAGGTTTAATGTCCAAAAAACTTACAAACAAAAGAAATGGTATCCTCCGGATCGCAGCCAGGAAACAAAAAACAGTCCACCAATGCGTCCGATTGCTGAGGGTGACCACACTACTGTATTACGCTGCAGGGTGCCAGGAGTTCGCTCCATTGGGCTCTGTGTTCCCTCACACAGACAGCTTTTGTAGAGCTGTCTGCTCTACACCATCCAAACTCCATACTGACACATACAAGCCTTCCTGCAGGGTTTTTTTTCTAAACTCCAATCTGTGGCCATGGGCCACTTGCCAGATCTGGCCTAGAGGAGACAGACCAGCCCCACTACCTTCCTGCAGGCCGTTTCAAAAATAAAAGCCCATACTGGGTATTCTTGAACAATTCCATGGCCACATAACCTGACCAGGTTCACGCTTACTTTTATTCTGCCTCGTGGCTCACAGTCATCCTGCTGTGACCCCAAGTCACTCCAGCAGATCTAATACTCTTCTGAGTGCATCCTGTGGGACACATAGCGACCCTCGCAAATAACACCAGTCGCTGCCTCAGACATGTTATTTTTTGCCTCGCAATGAAATTAGTCTCCATCTTATCTCTTTCCTGTTTTAAAGCGGATTTTGTCACATGCTCCAAAAAAATTGAATTTTCTTGTAAAATTCACTTAGCTTCCCCTTTTTCTGCCATTATTTTCCTTTTTGTGCTTTGTCACTGAATTGGAGAGGTATTCACATTTGTTGCTTTTGAAATCCCTGCTTGTAAAATCTCTACTTGCATTTAGAGATGAGCAGACCCGTGTAATCAATGTGGACCCAAACTTTGGATCTCTCGGTCTGTCTCTGTCTCTCTCTCTTGCCCAAATGGTAAAACAAACTTTCAGGAGAAGTCAGTGTTTGGCATTCAGCACCAGACTGTGTCCGGCACAAACCCCAAACTTTACAGCTCAGGTTTCACTAATCTCTGCTTGCAGTCCAACTGGTATTTCTTCAGTCTTCTCTGGTGGTGTGCGCTTTCACCTCTCTCTCTCAATTTACCAAACACTACCAATCATAGCTCAGAAGCATCTGAGACTGCTTGACTAGTTTATCAACTGCTCAGCTGTGATTGGCAGCATCTTTGATGGATTTGTGAATGCACATTCCCCAGAGAAGACTCTTAAGATGCCCAGTTGGCCTTCAAGAATAGATTTCACATATTGCTCTCCAAAAGCAACAAATGTGAAAGTCTCTGCAATGGAGTGATGCAGAGCAAAACGGAAAAAAATTGTTAAAAAATTGTTTAAAAAAAATGTAACTCATTTTTTTGAGCTTGTGACAGGCCCTCTTTAAGGGAAATTTAAATGTTGGATCAGTTAATAGTCTGGATTTTCAGATGATATTAATTGTTGTCACGTATTAAAGTATACAGCTGGGCCTACAGGATATCATGTTGAAGTCATGATATTACTAGAGTATGATTTAAATGTTTCCAAACGTCACAGGTTACTACAGATGGCGGAACCCGAACAGTAAAGTTTGGGGTCCGTACTGAACACCTACTGTTTGGGCACAGACTCCGAACACAGACTTCACTAGGAAGTCTATTTTACTGCTCGGGTTCGGCACTCCTAACACCAAGTGTTTCTCACTCTGACTCCGGCGCCTTTGATCGGCTGTAAGATTAATACCACCGATTAAAGTGCTGTGGTTCTCAGATGACAGCATGAGCTGTAAATAGAGGTAAAAAGTTTACCTCCGGTCACTGGTGATGAGACTGATGAGACTAATACTCCCATCTGCCTACACCTTAAGCGCTAATAACAGCGAGAGCAAGTGGTGGCTGATAGGAGTATTCTTCAGTCAGCACCTGCTCTCTAAATAATTTTAAAAAAGGCATGGGTTTCCCTCTATTTTTTATAACCAGCCAGGCAAAACTGACAGCTGCTGGCTGCAGCCCTCAGCAGTCAGCTTTAGCAAGGCTGGGTATCAAGAATAGAGGGGTCCCCACACTATATTTTTTAGTTATTTAAATAAATAATTTCAAAAAACAATGTAGAGTCCCCCCATTTTTGACAACCAGCCAATCTAAAGCAGACAGCTTTGGGCTGGTATTCTCAGTCTGGTAAGGGTCCATGGATATTGGCCCCTTCCAGCCTAAAAATAGCAGCTCACAGACACCTAGAAAAGGCACATCTATTAGATTCCTTTACCTTACTTTTTTTTTCAATGTAAAGCAAAAACATGTTTTCTTTTCTTGAACTGTTTGGAATTATTGTGGTATTTTCAATAAGGAAAACTTTTCTGCCAATGGAGACTCTAATACACTGCAGGTTAATCTGTACAAGAAATACAGGATTTGCATTTGTATTGGCTAAATTCTAAACGATTCAGGGTCATTTGGAAGACTATGGCAATTGCCTGTATGTTTTAGTGCTAGAGAAGACAATCTGTTTCCAATACTTGTAGTAATGTCTCATTTTCTGACATCCTTTGTGTCAGCACGTTAGAGTCATCTTGATTTTCTGACTTGGAAAACAGCGGTTTTGGGTTATAAAGGAACGATATTATGACACATTTCTAGATCATAGAAACATTGTACATGAAATGCACCAACAACTCAAGGAAATAAAAACAAATCATATTTGGAATTGACGTACAAATTTTTTAAGACGTTATGTAACGGTAACAAGTTATCTTAGGCTGAGTTTCCATACAATCCATACATCAGTTATGTCCTGTCTGCTAGATGTAGTTTCTGTTCCAGCTCTAGGACCAATCTGACACTGTGCTGAAGCGAAAGATGACTGAGAATGATCTATGGGATCAGTTCTGTCATTAGTTTGCATGAGGGAAAGAACAACAGATATCTTAATATTTGGGAATGAGCATATCAGCTCTTCCTGCCGATCATAATATAAACATGCATACTTGACTCAGTTGAGTGTCCATGTGTTCTCAATGGTGAGAGTAGAAAAATCCACCGCCAGACACCTCTACTGCTTATTTCTTGTAAGTTCTAAGGATTGTGCATGATTAAATCCAATATTGTTAATCATATTTTCCCTGATATCTGGGGAGGCTTTCTTCCATATGTGAGCAGGTTGCAGGATGCAGTGACGGACAAAAGACAGAGCAAGGGATAACATATTTTACTTTAACAGATATGTACTCAACGCAGGGAGATAAAGGGTTAAACAGGGATAATGCAGGTAGTAGTATAAAGGGTATACAGTTTTGGGCATAATGCAGGGGAAAATGACGGTAGCAGTTCTTAAGGTATCACTTATCCGATGATTTCCAGACGGTGGAGTCCAGGTAACAAGCGTTGGCGCTAACAACGGTCAGCGCAGGGTTAATCCGGTGTAGCCCCGAAGATGACAAGCTGTGTCCTTCCGTCAGTGGTGAGTCGCTGGTATCTCCTGCGGATCCTCAGTCCAGTGGGTGCTGTGGAGGGTAAGGCACAGGCCACAGCAATGTCGGAGCCCAACGTGGCCCAACAAACATGCACTGGGGGTCAGGATACAGTTAATGGTCACACACCAGTACTTCTTAGGCGGCACGCGCTCAGTACTCACAAGCCCGGAGCGTTTGGCACCTTGCTTTGCGTGGGCCAACGGGTACATGGTATATCTCTGTTCACAATCTCTGCGGGCTGCAGCAGTGATGCTGGAGCATGGGCCTGAGCTGCTACACTGCTCGAGGGACGGAGCACTCACCTCACCCTGTTGCGTGCTGTCAGTTCCCGCCAATTCTGCCTGTTTCCATGCGCGCCTTTCCTTCTTAGCCTCAGACACGCCCCCTGCTGCCCAGTGCAAAGGTTGGGCTGGTATCTCTAAGCTTTAGCCCATACAACAGAGGAGACAGCCCCGACAGTTCCCGACCCGGCGCAAGAAAGGTACCCCCAGCCCGGTCCTTCTGCTTGCACATACACAAGAAATTTTTGGCTGGGTTGATACTGATTATCAAGAGTGATTGAAGAACAGAGAAACTGAGTGTGCTTTAAATGTAAAAAGTACATTCAGAAGCCAGTAAAGAAAGGAAAAAGAATGGTCAGTAAAGACCATAATAATGACCCCTCTAATTTATGGCCTCATTTACTACTGATGAGACTATTACTAGTACTACTGACATGCAGAATACATTGTTAATATTCTGCCCCTGAATAGTCACTGTAGCGTATCCTACTGCATTGTTATGTAGTGCCATTGAAGATAATTCACCATTTCATTGTATTATCTGTCTCTGTTTTCACAGTGAGTCACACTCCTGCACTATGTTCTGTCTGCTGTGTTTTCCATTTTAAAATGCCCAGATATATCGGATATTAGCCACAAGGTCTCATACATTATCCCATAATTTGGTAATAGTTTTTGGCGTGCTCTGCCTTTTCCAGTCAGTAATTGAAAATTAAATTACAGTTAAAGTCATTCGATTATTTGGTAAAATAAACCATGTACTTTGAGATTTACTAATCTTGTAGACATAATGAGAAAATATTGCCAGCAAAATTGAAAACATTTCATGTTGATTTTTTAACCCTTAGTTTTGCTCTCCAGTAGAGATTAGGAAATCTATTAATTTACTGCATAAACTGCATTATATTCATTACTAGCTGAAGAGCTTGGCGCTGCCTGGGCATAGTAAATAACTATGGTTAGTTATAACAAATTATAATGATTATATCTATACATATAAAGCTGAGTGTATAGCCCCGCCCACTTCACATAGCCACATTCTATATAATATCCCACATCATCCTGTCAGCCAGAGCTACCGGACTACAACCCCTAATATCCCACATCGTCCTGTCAGCCAGAGCCAACGGACTACTACCCCTAATATCCCACATCATCCTATCAGCCAGAGTCACCGGACAACTACCACTAATATCCCACATCATCCCGTCACAGCCGCCAGACTACTACCACTAATATTCCACATCATTCCGTCAGAGCCACCGGCCTATTACCCCTAATATCCCACATCATCCCATCACAGCCACTGGACTACTACCCGTAATATCCCACATCATCCCATCACAGCCACTGGACTACTACCACTAATATTCCACATCATCCCGTCAGAGCCGTCGAACTACTACCCCTAATATCCCACATCATCTCGTCAGCCAGAGCCACCAGACTACTACCCCTAATATCCCACATCATCCCATCAGCCAGAGCCACCGGACTACTACCCCTAATATCCCACATCTCATCAGCTTGGGGTCCGAACCAGAGCGCTGAGGGGAACTGCGGGTCTGGGGTCAGTACCAAAGCGCAGAGTGGATTTGCCCTCACTTCCATACCAGGGATCCCTTTAAGAGAGGCCTGGCATCAGAACCAGAGCGCTGAGTGGATTTGCCCTGACTTCCATACCAATGATCCCTTTAGTAGAAGCCTGGGGTGAGAATCAGAGGGCTGAGGGATTTACCCTAACTTCCATATGGGAGATCCCTTTAAGAGATGCCTGGGATCAGTACCAAAGCACAGAGTGGATTTGCCCTCACTTCCGTACCGGGGATCCCTTTGAGAGACCCTGGGGTCAGAACCAGAGCGCTTAGCGGAATTGCCCTAACTTTCATACCAATGATCCCTTTAAGAGACCTTGGGGTCAGAACCACAGTGCTGAGTGGAACAGTCCTAATTCCATACTGGGGATCCCTTTAAAAGAGGCCTGGGGTCAAAACCAAAGCGCTGGATGGATTTGCCCTAACTTCCATACCAATGATCCCTTTAAGAGAGGCCTGGGGTCAGTATCAGAGCCCTGAGGGATTTGCCCTAACTTCCATACCAGAGCTCCCTTTAAGAGTGAAGATGTGCCTATGGGATGGAGGATATATCATGGGTAAATGGGCTGGGAGGGGTTGAATCATTTCTGTCATGTGCTCTCTGCTCCTTTCTGGAGGGCAGACAATGGCTGGGAGCTTATGTTCCCAGGGATGCTAGATTTCTTCCACCATGTCAATGTCTGCTGAGGTGTTGTCGAGCGGGAAAACTGTTGCTCATGGCAACCAATCACAGATCAGCTTCTTTTAAACAGCTCTGGTGAAATGAAAGATGCTTAGTGATTGTTTGCAAGTAAAACTGTTGCTCAAAGCAACCAATCACAGCTCAGCTTCTTTTAAACAGCTCTGGTGAAATAAGAGATGCTTTGTGATTGATTGGTTGGTGATACACACATACATTCAATTTTATATATATAGTGACGGGTAAAGATCATTTAATAAAAAAGTGAGAACATTACAACAGTATGGCCCCATTCACACATCTGTTTTTTGTGTCCGTATACGGTCCATTTTTTAATGGCTACAAATACGGACACACGCACACCCATGATATTCAATGGTGTTGTGCACGTCAGGTTTTTCACACATGTGAAAAACCCGCAGACATGTCAGTTTTTTATCAGTAGCATGGACAAAATTCATATCACATATGTGCACACTGATAACATTCATGTGTCATCATCGTGACATGTACTGGTGCCTGGGAAGAAGCAGTACAGTTCTTGCTGTTCCCAGGAGCCGGCTAATGAAGGCAGCACTCATCAATGTCGTTTGGTCTCCCTGAGATCAGCTTGACCAGGTGACAATGATGAGAGTTGTATTCAGCACCTACTGTGTCACTCCTGTGTAAAATAAAAAAATAAATTTAAAAATTGGTGTGGTCGCCCTCACAATTTTGATAACCAGCAGAGAGAGAGAGCCCATGGCAGGGGGCTGATGTTAATAATCTGGGAACGTGGACAATCTCCCAAAAAGTTCCCAGGCTGTTAAAAACAGCTCACAGCTGTTTGCGTAGCCTTTCCTAATGAATTTATGGGGGACCTCATAAAAAAAAAGACATTAAGGTCTCCCTATAAATTCAAATCAGCAAAGGCTAAACAAACAGCTGTGGGTTGATAATAAAAGCCTGGGAAGGCGCCAGAGATATTGCCCCCCCATGCTACCAATATCAGCCTTCAGCTGCCCCAGAAATGGCGCATTCATTGTATGTGCCACATTTGGAGCTAAGCCTCGCTCTTCTCACTTTCCATGTGTTAGTGGCAAGTGGAGTTGATGTCACCTTTGTATTGTCAGTTGACAACAAGCCCAGGGGTTAGTAGTGGAGAGGTGTCTATAAAATGCCCCCATTTCTAACCCCATAGTAAGTGTTGAAATATACATACAGCAAGAATAAAATACTTTATTTGAAGTAAAGCAAAACTCCCTGTTTTACACATTTATTTAAAAATAGAAAAGTTATACTCACCTTTATGTCTAATGCATTGAAACCCATGTCTTCCATAAAATCAAAAATACACAACCATATCCCTCACCTTTCCGACATGAATATAATCCTCCAATACCCATGTCCCCTGTAAAAAATAATAAACAACCCTATATCTCACCAAACTGAACGGTGCCATGAAGCGACTGTTCACTTTGAAAAACAATACACAAAGAGCTGCTGTGAATCCAGATTCAGTGACAAGAGGTAACTTCAAAGAGGTTACCGCTGGTCACTCAACTTGCATTCGTATAGGCAGTTCACTGTGGGCAGCCCAATGATGAACTGCGGTGACCTCTGTGAGATCCATAGACTTTCTTTGCCTGTTTTGATCCGACACTCAAATCAACATCGAACATGTCTCTGCAATTTTGCTTAAACCACTCAGTCTGCAAAAAATCTTAGATGAGTGAACAGCCCCATAGACTAACACATGTATGGGCGCTTTCTGTAAAAAACAACAAAAGCATTAGTACGTGAAAGACTGACGTGTGAATGATACCTTACATTTTGTTTTTCACACAGTTCAATAAACTTGATATCCCTGTCAGGCAAGGGCTCAATGATGCCTTTGGTTGCAACACACATTACATTGATTCATCACACAAAAACAGAAGTGTGTAAGCTGCCACATGTGGGGCACATTTGGATAACTTTCACATCACAGGCTTGTAAATTTGAAGTTGAAATGTTACTGTATTTAGTTTCATTATAGTGTTAAGTGGCATCAGTTATTGTGATATGTCTTTGAATACATAAAATCTAGCTCTGCCTTAAAAAGATTGTCCTGTTTGACTATATTGTTCACCTATCCAAAGCATAGATCATTAACTTCAAGTATGTGGGTGTCCAACACGCTATAGCTGACCCACTGATTAGCTGTTACAAGTTCCAGTGGCAGCCAGGTGTAAACAGTTGGAACAGAGCTGTGCTGCACAGATCTACTCTATGTCTACTGACCACTGTCTTGTACTGCATAACAGTTCCAATTCAAAAGATATAAACACATGGACCAGAGCGGTGCTGCACAGTGCTATTCAATGTGTAGTGGCATCTGCTGGGTACTGCAGAAAAGCTTATTTTCAAAAGATGCAGTGTAGCTCCATTTCATGAGTTTAAACCTGGCTGGAGCTTTAACCCCTTAGCGACAGAGCCAGTTTGCAGCTTAATGACCAGGCCAATTTTTACAATTCTGACCACTGTCCCTTTTTGAGGTTATAACTCTGGAACGCTTTAATGCATTCCGCTGATTCTGAGATTCTTTTTTAGTGACATATTGTACTTCATGTTAGTGGTAAAATTTCTTCGATAAGTCTTGTGTTTATTTATGAAAAAAATGGAAATATGGAGAAAATTTTGAAAATTTTGCAATTTTAAAACTTTAAATTTTTATGCCCTTAAATCAGAGAGATGTTTCACACAAATTTCTTAATAAATAACATTTCCCACATGTCTACTTTACATCAGCACAATTTTGGAAGCAAAATTTTTTTTTCGTTAGGAAGTTATAAGGGTTAAAAGTTGACCAGCGATTTCTCATTTTTACAACAAAATTTACAAAACCATTTTTTTTACGGACCACATCATATTTAAAGTCATTTTGAGGGATGTACATGACAGAAAATACCCAAAAGTGGCACCATTCTAAAAACTAGACCCCACAAGGTGCTCAAAACCACATTTAAGAAGTTTATTAACCCTTTAAGTGCTTCACAGGAACTAAAGCAATGTGGAAGGAAAAAATTAAGATTTAACTTTTTTTTTGCAAAAAATTTACTTCACAACCAATTTTTTTTTTATTTTCGCAAGTGTTAAAAGAGAAAATCAACCACAAAATTTGTTGGACAATTTCTCCTGAATACGCTGATACCCCATATGTGGGGGTAAACCACTTTTTCAGCACACGGCAGAGCTCGCAAGGGATGGAGCGCCGTTTGACTTTTTCAATGCAGAATTGGCTGGAATTGAGATCGGATGCCATGTTGCATTCGGAGAGCCCTTAATGTGCCTAAACAGTGGAAACCTCCAACAAGTGACTCCATTTTGGAAACTAGACCCATTAAGGAACTTATCTAGATGTGTGGTGAGCACTTTGAACCTTCAAGTGCTTCACAGAAGTTTATAACGTAGAGCCGTGAAAATAAGAAATCCATTTTTTTCTACAAAAATAATCTTTTCGCCCCCAAATTTTTATTTTTACAAGGGTAACAGGAGAAATCATACCCCCACAGTTATTGTGCGATTTGTCCTGAGTATGCTGATACCCCATATGTGGGGGGGAACCACTGTTTGGGTGCATGGGAGAGCTTGGAAGGGAAGGAATGCCATTTTGGAATGCAGACTTTGATGGAATAGTCTGCGGGCATCATGTTGCGTTTGCAGAGCCCCGATGGGCCTGAACCGTGGAAACCCCCAACAAGTGACCCCATTTTGGAAACTAGACCCATTAAGGAACTTATCTAGATGTGTGGTGAGCACTTTGGACCTTCAAGTGCTTCACAGAAGTTTATAACGTAGAGCTGTGACAATAAAAAAAACCTTTTTTTTCCACAAAAATGATATTTTCGCCCCCAAATTTTTATTTTTACAAGGGTAACAGGAGAAATCATACCCCCACAGTTGTGCGATTTGTCCTGAGTACGCCGATATCCCATATGTGGGGGGGAACCACTGTTTGGGCGCATGGGAGAGCTCGGAAGGGAAGGAGTGCCATTTTGGAATGCAGACTTTGATGGAATGGTCTGCGGGCATCATGTTGTGTTTGCAGAGCCCCTGATGGGCCTAAACAGTGGAAACCCCCCACAAGTGACCCCATTTTGGAAATTAGACCCCCTAAGGAACTTATCTAGATGTGTGGTGAGCACTTTGAACCCCCAAGCGCTTCACAGAAGTTTATAAACGCAGAGCCGTGAAAATAAAGTCTTTTTTATTTCCACAAGTGATTTTTTTAGACCCCAATTTTTAGACCCCCAAAGTTGGGAAATAGTGGAAACCCCTCAATTCTTGCTCCAACCCTAACCCCAACACACCCCTAACCCTAATCCCAACCCTAATCCTAATTCTAACCCTAATCCTAGTTCGCCCTAACCCTAATTCTAACCCTAGCCCAACCCTAACCCTAATGGAAAACTGAAAAAAAAATTTTTTATTTATTTCATTATATTTGCCTATATAAGGCTAGTTTCACACTTGCTTTTTTTTGCAGCGCGTTTTTCCCGCAAAAAAACGCATTGAAAAAACGCATACAAAAGCATACAACTGCTGCGTTTTTTTCAAGCATTTTTATGAGCATGCATGAAAAAAACGCAGCGTTTTTAAGCGTTTGTATGCGTTTTTAGTGCGTTTTTACCGCGTTTGCGTTTTTTTCCAACATTTTTAGGTGGCCCCTCACACTACCCAAACCATGACTTTACTAACCCTGACCCTAACCCTAACCCTAACCCTGACCCTAACCCTAACCCTGACCCTAACCCTTAACCAAATCATACTTAACCCTAACCCAAACCCTAAACCCTAACTAACCCTAACCCTAACCCTGACCCTAACCCTAACCCTAACCCTAACCCTGACCCTAACCCTTAACCAAACCATACTTAACCCTAATCCTGACCCTAACCCTGACCCTAATCCTTAACCAAACCATACTTAACCCTAACCCTGACCCTAACCCTGACCCTAACCCTGACCCTAACCCTAACCCTGACCCTAACCCTTAACAAAACCATACTTAACCCTAATCCTGACCCTAACCCTGACCCTAACCCTTAACCAAACCATACTTAACCCTAACCCTGACCCAAAACCCAACCCTAACCCTGACCCTGACCCTAACCCTAACCCTAAACCCCCTTAACTAACCCTAACTCTAACCCAAACCCCTAAATTCCATGGTTTAAAAAAAAAAACGCATATGCAAAAAAACGCATACATGAGCATGCCAGTGCGCACATATGCGCATCCATAGGCTATAATGGCCATTTTTAGCGCAAAACGTGCGCATATGTGCGCATGCGCTTTTTTGCAGGGCCAAAAAATGCAACATGCTGCGTCTGGAAAATCCAATCGCACACCCCAAAAAAACGCAGCGCATGAAAATCGCATACATGCGCTTACAAGCGCGCAGGTATGCGCACCCATGTTAAATATAGGGGAAAAAACGCATGCGCACATGTGCGTTTTTTTCCAGCGCTAAAAAATGCAAATGTGAAACCAGCCTTAGGGGGTGATATACGGGGGGGGTTATGAACTATTTTTTTTATTTTGATCACTATGATCGTTTATCATAGTGATCAAAATAATGAATGGGATCTGCCAGCCAGAGCCGGCAGATTCCCGGCGGGCGCATTGCGCATGCGCCCGCCATTTTCAAGATGGCGGCGCCCATCGGAGGACGCCGGCGGGACGCGGGACCACCCGGAGGGGACGGTCACATCAGAGGAAAGAGAAATTTAATGCATAATCGCGGCTTTTTTTGCGGTCGCCGTTATAGGGTTAATAACGGCGATCGCAAAAGCGGGGTCAGTAAAAACCGACCGATTCATGTTCTCTGGGGTCTCGGCTACCCCTGGCAGTCGAGACCCCAGAGAAAATCTGACATTGGGGGGCGCTATGTACTTTCTCCACAGCGCCGTGAATTAACGGGGCTGTGGTTTTAGTACCCTTAATTACCGCCTTTAGAAGGCGTATCGGCGGTCGTTAAGGGGTTAACCAGCTGATTATTATTATTAATATTTATTTATATAGCGCCATTGATTCCATGGTGCTGTACATGAGAAGGGGTTACATACAAATTACAGATATCACTTAGAGTAAACAAACTAACAATCACAGACAGATATAGAAGGGAGAGAGGACCCTGCCCTTTCGGGCTTACATTCTACAGGATGGTGGGGAAGGAGACAGTAGGTTGGGGGGTTGCAGCAGCTCCAGTGATGGTGAGGTGGTGGCTCCAGTAGTGGTGAGGGTGCAGCGGGGATCATTGCAGGCTGTAGGCTTTCCTGAAGAGGTGGGTTTTCAGGTTCCGTCTGAAGGATCCGAGTGTGGTTGATAGCCGGACATGTTGGGGCAAAGAATTTCAGAGGATGGGGGCTATTCGGGAGAAGTCTTGGAGGCGGTTGGGTGAGGAGCGAATAAGTGTGGAGAGAAGCTGATCAGTGGGGGGTGCTGCTTGCCGGACCAACCAATCTAATACTGATGACCTATTGTAGAGAAAGGTCATCATGAGACTGCACCTTTAACGTCATGGCATTACTGCTTTAAAACTGTTCGTACAGCTTGTTGCCCAAACACTTTTTCAGCCAACAGTTATCTTTCCTGACTGCCCCATGCACATTCATACTTGGTTTGGCCTAATATGCATATGCACTAAATGGTAAATGGGAAATAAGGTGCTACCAGGAAACAACTGTGAAAACGTTTCATATTTGAGAACAAAGGATCAGGCATGTTAAAATTCCACGTGCCCGATCCTTTTTCTTCCTTTACAGCAGATATCATTCATCACCATACACATCTGATATCCAAATTTTGCTCCACTCCACCTTTAGTTCCTTTATTCTGATTCTGAGATAATAGACCTGAAACCTTTGGTCCATAAGGAACTACAATTTTCTTCTTATCCAACAGAACAGAAACCTGTGAATTGTAATTTTAATAATGTTAGATATTCATATGAGATGTTGGCATTATTAGAGAAAAAGATCTGGTGTGTAAAAATAAGTGTTGGTGATTAACTAGCCAGCTCCTGGCCTTTAGCACACCGAAACTTATTTTTCCATTGAAATTAAATAAGAGAGCACGAAGTCCATCATGGCTTGCAGATCAGGCCATTTTCTGTGTGCTTGGGACCCTTTCATTCATTGATTAGATAGAGTTCCATTTCCTAAACTACAATAATTGGTTGAACAAGACTATAGGGGGCACTATTGTAGAACTTACTTTTGGTTTCCATTTTCCTTTCCATGATTCGTTCACTGCAAGACCTAATAGATAATTTAGATTTGTGTAAAAGCAAATAATAGTCATGTAATAACACTCAAATACTGTACAAATATATTACATGGCATAGCACAAATTTATCTGAATTAAAATATTAAATGTCCATAAATTAATCGTAGTAGTAATTTGAGTAAACTTCAACATAATTGTGTATCAGTTTGGCCTATTAACACCTAAACTGGTTGCTTTTTGGAAATACAGTTTGGTCCATATATGTATTTGGACAGAGACAACATTTTTCTAATTTTGGTTCTAGACATTACCACAATGAATTTTAAACAAAACAATTCAGATGTAGTTGAAGTTCAGACTTTCAGCTTTCATTTGAGGGTATCCACATTAAAATTGGATGAAGGGTTTAGGAGTTTCAGCTCCTGAAATATATATGGACCTAACTGTATATCCAACTTTTCTGCATTCACTGCTATTCATGTGACTTAACATCTGCTACAATTCAATGCTCTGTGGCAGGGGTGGGCAATTAATTTTTTCAAGCGACCACATGAGAGACCGTGACTATTCCAGAGGGCCGAAACAAGCACGTGAAGGCTCAGCCAGTCAATAGACTTAAAGATAGAGTCCCATCTAATTTAGCCTCGCCATTGAGCCAAGTGATTGGCTGCAGCAGACATGATGTAGTCATGACATCACCTTCAGCTGTGTAAAGATCTGAGGCATCAAACTTCCAATCGTCAAATGCAGCAGAATTTCAAATAAGACGTCACTTTTATTTATTCCATCTGATTAAAAAAGAAATATAGTGAAGTTTCGCCTATGTTGGCTTTTATTAAGCTTGAGAAGAATAGAGCTAGGGTAAATGATGGAGGGGATGTGCTGAAGTAGCGGGCGGTAAGAAACAGAGGACTTTAGGATCTCTCTTTTTGGGATCACCTGAGAATTCTGTGGATATAAGGGACTACACTTTAAAGTCACTGAGAACGTCTTTAAATCTTGATATCTTAAATGAATGGAAAACAGTAGACATATATTTTCTGTGTTTTTCTGTAGCCCTAAAGGGCCATTTATTCTCATGTTGAGCACTGGTATGATTAAATTGATGGCAGCACACCATTCCTCCAGTTTTCCATTTTAAATAATGATTGACAAAATGTAGAACTAACACAGCTATTACTGTAGGTACATATAGTGTAGCTTTCTAATAATATATACACAATAGGTTAAACACAGTTTATACCTGTAGCCGTGATGGCATGCCAGGTTCCACTATTTATTCCTCTCCCCTTCATATTACAGAGAGCTCTCTTTACTCCTACTTTTACGTGTTAAGAAAATATGGTGACCAAAGTTTAGTGTCTTTTGGATCACAATGTATCAATTCATTGATTTTTAGGTAATACATATTCTGATTAGGTTGACCAGATGTCAGTGCCCATTATTAAATTGTTAAGGTTCTCCCTAAGGGAGAGGAAAAGGAAGTACTACTCAATGTGTTAAACGAGGAAGTCAAATTGTGACCAAAAATAATAGTGTGAAAGCCAATTCATGCAGTCCAGGACAGCCTTGGACGGCAACGGCAACCTGCTGAAAAATACAGAAGAGCTATACTATTTGTCTGCAGAATTTCTTATTGGCGTAGTGTTTTGCTGACACCACTTCAACACTACAGTGTGTGGTTTTATGGAAAGACTGTAAGTTAAGGTTTATATTGTTTTAATTTTTTTTAAGATTGCATATCAGCCAACAATTCAGATGACCAAAGATCATGTACTGCACACAGATTCGCAGTGATCGGGTGGTTTGGAAACCACTTTCATGTCTTTTTTTTTTTACAGGAATAAAAATAAATTTCTGAATAAAGTGATTTGAAGAGTTAGATAACTTTTTCTTCTGGAAATAATTATTTAAAAGATGTCTAGTTACTCTTTAATAAAAAAAAATACATACATGAAGTAGGCCTGACAGGAAAGCAAGAAGAGATCTTAAACACAATAAGGGATTGAAACAGAAATTATATTATCAAACTGCATTACTATGACAGTAAGGTAAGTTTAAAAAAAAAAATAAAAAAACAGAACCATATCTCCCCACTGGTTTTAATCAATATAATGGCATATATGTTACTCTCTAACGAAAGAAGCCATGAACAAGTGGGGTTTTTTTTGCGATGCAATTTTCTTACATTTTTTTGAACATTCTAGAAAATGCTACTGTAACCTTAACCTTATCTAATAATCTGTCTTGCTTCATTCTTCATGTAAATTCAGTTCCTTGATATATAGACACTGTAATTATTAGAATTTACTTATCCGTGTTCATGTGAAAGGGAGGTCACCAACCAGGAGCAGATGAAATGATGTTTTCAAACAGAAGTGAAGAAGGATCCTTCTATTCAGACAAGAGACAAGAGATTCCTCAGGGATTGGAGGCTCAGTTGCATTTTACTGTACCAATAGGACTAATAAAGATACTATTATCACACCTCAAGGTGTAATAGAAACTGTTAGTCTTTTAAAGAGCAAGATTTACAAAATGTTCCCTAAACTGATCTTCCGAACATTGGGGTCCAACTGCTGAAACTCCCACTGATCTCCATAACTTGGGCTCTAAAGAGTCCATGTGAATGGAGTGGAGGTCGATCAAGAGCACTGCCACTCCATTCATTCTTATGGGAATGCCAAAGACCAGTGTTTGGCTATCTCTGGTGATCCCATTAAGCTCACATGATAAAAGCACATGAATGATCACTGCTCCATTCATAAGAGCCCAAGTTCTCAGGATCAGTGGTGTCCCAGCAGTCAGACCCCAGCGGTTGTAAAGATGTCTCTCATCCAGTGGATATGGGATAACTTCCAAACTTAAGAATACACCTTTAATTGAAAAGCTTAAAAAAGAAACTTTAGTAACTGGGAGTGCTAGCATTAAAAAAAAGAGTGAATAGTCCCTCAAAACTGCAGTGTCACACCATGTGGTCAGCACCCTGACATGAATGTTCCAATAGTCTTAGTAAACTGATCTTTTTGCAGAGATATAGTCTGTGTCTTAACAGGGCCTGGTAAAGCAATTCATGTCAGTTAAGTGTGTTAATGTTCCATGTTCAACATCCTGACTTGTATGGTGTTGGGAAGATGAAGATTGTGTTGTTTTATTAACACCAGGTGTAGAGCTCACATCCAAAATATTCTACATTCTTAGCTGTCAGCAGCTTTGACCTATGCAGTTAGCATATTCCACCCCTGCAAAGGGGGTCAGCAACTCGGCATGTATTTGGTGAACAGCAACAGAACGCATGCAGTTCTCATATATACTAGCTTGACCCTTGCAAAATTTTTGCACATTGGTCGTCGGGGGTGCAGGCAATTTCAGAAAAAGCAAGCTGGTCAAATGGCTCAACTTGGCTCAGTGGCGATGCCAAATTAGATAGGACTCTATCTTTAAGTCTATTGATTGGCTGAGCCTTCACATGCTTGTTTCGGCCCTCCGGAATAGTCACGGTCTCTCATGTGGTCCTTTGAGAAAATTCATTGCCCACCCCTGCCATAAAGCATTGAATTGTAGCAGATGTTAAGTCACATGAATGGCAGAGAGTGCAGAAACGTTGGATATATTTCCAAAGAACAACCAGTCTAGGTGTTAGTAGGCCAAACTGATAAATATGTTGAAGTTTACTATGTAGATTAATTTGTGGACATATATATATTTCAGATAAATGTGTGCCATGCCATGTAATATATTTGTACAGTATTTGAGTGTTATTGTTTGACTATAATTTGCTTTTATAAAATCTAAATTATCTATTAGGTCTTGCAGTGAATGAATCATGGAAGGAAAATAGAAACCAAAAGTAAGTTCTAGAATATTTTCTGAAAATAAGAAATGGTCAATATAACAAAAAAAATGTAGAGCTTACAGACCTCAAATAATGCTAAAAAAAACAAGTTCTTAATCATTTAGAACCAACACTAATGTTTTAACTCAGGAAGAGTTCAGAAATCAATACTTTGTGGAATAACCATGATTTTTAAAAACCGCTTTCATGCGTCTTGGCATGCTTGCCACCAGTCTTTCACATTGCTTTTGGGTGACCTTATGCCACTCCTGGTGCAAAAATTTAAGCCATTCTTCTTTGTATGATGGCTTGTGAGTATCCATCCTCCTTTCTCTTAATTACATTCCATAGGTTTTCAGTGGGGTTCAGGTCTGGAGACTGGGCTGGCCATGACAGGGATTTGATGTGGTGGTCTCAATTTTGCCAGAGCTATGTGTGTGTATATATACTGTGTGTGTGTGTGTGTGTGTGTATGTATATATATATATATATATATATATATATATAGTATAGAGCAAAAGTTTGGACACACCTTCTCATTCAAAGAGTTTTCTTTATTTTCATGACTATGAAAATTGTAGATTCACTCTGAAGGCATCAAAACTATGAATTAACACATGTGGAATTATATAATTAACAAAAAAGTGTGAAACAACTGAAAATATGTGTTATATTTTAGGTTCTTCAAAGTAGCCACCTTTTGCTTTGATTATTGCTTTGCGCACTCTTGGCATTCTCTTGATGAGCTTCAAGAGGTAGTCACCGGACAGTCTTGAAGGAGTTCCCAGAGATGCTTAGCACTTGTTGGCCCTTTTGCCTTCACTCTGCGGTCCAGCTCACCCCAAACCATCTCGATTGGGTTCAGATCTGGTGACTGTGGAAGCCAGGTCATCTGGCGTAGCACCCCATCACTCTCCTCCTTGGTCAAATAGCCCTTATGTGGTGAGGTTGACCTGACAGGGACACTCAGATCGATGAAAAAGGGTGTCATAATGAGACTGACCATTAGAGGGCAGTGAGGAGCTTGCAAAGGGTGGTTATGTAACTGTCAAGAGAGTGTTACATAACTGCCAGAGGTCAAGGTTACTCTCATTGGTCAGAGATGCCTGTCAGGTGACAGTGGGCAGGGGCACCTGGGCTGAGAGTATAAATCCTGAGGTAAGCTTCTAGAAGCTTCAGTCAGCCCAGAGAGCTCACTAGAGAGGAGGACCTGCTGTAGGGAGGAAATTGGAATACTCCTACAGAGAATAACTGACAGTGGAGACGGTCACAGGGGGTGACCCATAGTGTGGTGGCAGCAGACAGTTACACTAGGAGAGTGAAGACTACG
Organism: Dendrobates tinctorius; assembly: GCF_039654945.1. Taxonomy (NCBI): domain Eukaryota; kingdom Metazoa; phylum Chordata; class Amphibia; order Anura; family Dendrobatidae; genus Dendrobates; species Dendrobates tinctorius. The sequence goes on along the minus strand of NW_027361679.1, from coordinate 14,349,351 downwards.
GTGTACTCTGGTCGGTGAAGTGCTGTGGTGAAGGTGCTTAGAGCAGCCACAGTAAAGCAAACCGCAGGGGACACCACGATGTTGACACACAGACAGAAAATGAAGGTACCCAGGTCTGTTTGAAGAACAATTCCCAAGGAGTCCTGTCATGGTCTGTGGAAGTTGAGAAAGTCAGCGAATAAAACAAAGACCTGTTGAATAAGCTTTCCTGGCTCAGTCTCCAGTCTGTCTGCGCCGAGAGGTGGGTCACCCCCCCTTGACCTGTAGCATCATTATCAGCCCAGCATCACAGCACACCTTCCCTGCCTTCCATCTTCAGCAACACCTGAAGGCCAGCTCCGGCCCCTGCCTCAGCCACCGACCCTACACTTACACAGCCTGGAGGTGTGTTTGGGGTCATTGTCCTGTTGAAAAATAAATGATGGTCCAACTAAATGCAAACCAGATGGAATAGCATGCAGCTGCAAGATGCTGTGGTAGCTGTTATGAATGGGTCACCGAGGAGGAAAACAAAACCAAGCTAAGTCACAGAAAACCAGAGAGGTTGGTAACTACACAGATTGCAGATTCCTGATCCTAACCACACAACTAATAGCAGCTGTGAAGCGTACCTACGATGATTCTAGATGCCTCGTCACAGCCGAAGGACTAAATAAGCCTAAAGCAAGAAAAGGGGAAATCTAAAACTGCCCCAGAGCAGACCCCAAAGGAATAGACAGCCCCCACATATGTATTGATGGTGAGACAAGATGAAAACATGAACACAGGTAGGAAAATAGGCTGAGCAAACGATGGGGCCCACACTAACTAGAAAGGACAGGAAAGGAAAGATACTGTCTGCAATCATGCCAAAAAACCCTGCAAAAATGTCCAACACTTCTGATAGCAAAAAAGCCCTGAAGTCACTAGACTTCACCCACTATATCAGCACTCTGGCATATTCTGAGAACAGAGCAAAAAGAGGCCAATCTAATACGGGAGAAAAAGCAAACTGGCACATACAGTGACATAAGAGTGGAAATTCAGCACAGCCCCAGCCGGGGCTGGCTGACCACACAAAACACTGAATTGACCAAACCAAATCAAATGTGAACATTCGCAAAGACAACGTAGCTTGAGAAGGCAGGAACAGAGCTGGAAACTAAGACCTCAGGAGGCAGGAAAAAAATCACCAGCATAGGAATAGGGAGTCGGCTGTCTTCAATCCAGTCTGAGACTCCAGATGTCCAATCATCTTCCTCATTATCAGGTGGCAGGTCTCTGTTAATTAGATCAGCTTCATTACCTCCTGCCACCACCAGAGGGAGCCCAGAAAGAGAACTCACAACTCCTCTGTCAGCACAACCAGCTCCCTCACCAGAAACCAGAGGCAGACCAGAAAATGAGTTCACAACAGGTAGCCAATCTGGTTCAGTATGCCTTCAATTTTGAATAAATGCCTAACAGTGTTACCAGCAAAGCTCCCCCACACCATCACACCTCCTCCTCCATGTTTAATGGTGGAAACCAGACATGTAGAGTCCATCCGTTCACCTTTTCTGTGTCGCACAAAGACACGGTGGTTGGAACCAAAGATCTCAAATTTGGACTCATCAGACCAAAGCACAGATTTCCACTGGTCTAATGTCCATTCCTTGTGTTCTTTAGCCCAAACAAGTCTCTTTTGCTTATTGCCTGTCCTTAGCAGTGGTTTCCTAGCAGATATTTTACCATGAAGGCCTGCTGCACAAAGTCTCCTCTTAACAGTTGTTGTAGAGATGTGTCTGCTGCTAGAACTCTGTGTGGCATTGACTTGGTCTCTAATCTGAGCTGTTGTTAACCTGCGATTTCTGAGGCTGGTGACTCGGATGAACTTATCCTCCACAGCACAGGTGACTCTTGGTCTTCCTTTCCTGGGGTGGTCCTCATGTGAGTCAGTTTCTTTGTAGCACTTGATGGTTTTTGCCACTGCACTTGGGGACACTTTCAAAGTTTTCCCAATTTTTCGGACTGACTGACCTTCATTACTTAAAGTAATGATGGCCCCTCGTTTTTCTTTACTTAGCTGCTTTTTTCTTGCCATAATACAAATTCTAACAGTCTATTCAGTAGGACTATCACCTGCGTATCCACCAGACTTCTGCACAACACAACTGATGGTCCCAACCTTATTTTATAAGGCAAGAAATCCCACTTACTTATTAAACTTGACATGGCACACCTATGAACTGAAAACCATTTCTGGTGACTACCTCTTTAAGCCCATCAAGAGAATGCCAAGAGTTTGCAAAGCAGTAATCAAAGCAAAAGGTGGCTACTTTGAAGAACCTAGAATATAAGACATACAGTATTTTACCCTTCGCCACTACAGCACCCACTGGAGGCATCGGATCCGCCCCTTTGGAACAGGAAACCCTACAGAAAGATAAAAGGGGGCGGTCCGCCTTTCCTCCTCAGTTTTGGTTTCCTGTTCCCAGGGAACCCCAGGATTATCCTTCAGGAAGACATATCTGGGCCTGTGCACGCCACCTGTGCAGTATCCGTGAGAACGACGGGCTGCGGTCCCGAGGCAGCGTCGGGGGAGGTTCCGTTAGACGGCTCCCCCCTCGTCTGACGGATGGGGGTGATGACTGGGTCCGGGAGGCGCCGCCCCGTCTCACCTGGGAGCATGCCAGGTAGAGCCCATCTCAGAGTCCGCTGCTGCAGGAGCGGTAAGTGCGCCAATGGCGCAGAGAAATAAAAAAATAAGAGAAAGGGAGATCCAAGCAGCGGTGGCGGCAGCATCATGGTGAGAGGCGCGGGCCGCATACAGAGCCGCGGAGCGGGAGCCAGCCGGCGCAGATGCTCCAAGCCCCGGAAGTACTGGGTGAACTTCCGGGGCACAATGGCTGAGGCGGCGCAAGTGCACAGGCGCGAGTGAACCAGGAAGGGAGGAGGAGCAACTTCCAAGAGAAAAAAAGAGAGGGAAAGGATATTTAAACAAAGTGCCGCAGGGTAAGCGGCGATGAGCCATGTCATCTCCAGGGGAAGTGCATGCTCCAGCAGGGGACTCCGCTGGGGGCAGCTCCTCCAGGGACCGTGCTGCCAGGGGATCCATGGACACCGCTCACAGGAGTGAGGCGGGAGAATCTAGATCCAGGACGGGGTCTCAGCCATCTGATCCGGTAAAGCTTCACTGGGTGAGTGTGCATTATATATATATACTCTGCCTATTAAGCTGGCATTTACCCTCTCCTTTTGCCATGTCTCCCCCTCTTCCAGGCGAAGAAAAAAGAAAAATCCAAACACAAAGAATGAGCTTTATGCGCTCAGCCTCTCCCTGACTCCTACCCCAAAAAGCTCATTAAGCAATGTACCAGAGAGACTAGACAAGAGACCGCAGTGTCCTCAAAGGACATTCGGACTATAATTAGGGAGGAACTACAGGCTATCACCCGTGCCAGTACTCCCTCAGAAACTAGGAGCAAAAAACAAGTGGCTCTCAGCGCAGATTCAGAGGAGGAACAGGGGATAATCGCCTATTCCTCACTCACGTCATCATCATCATCGTCATCAGAAATTGAGGGACGATCATGTTTTCCCCTGGATGTTTTCCGTAAGGAACACTATGGGGTGTGAGGAGACAAAGGGCGTCCAAACCACGCAAGAAATAATGTTTGCGGGTTTGGCGGAAAGGAAAAGGAGAGCGTTTCCAGTAATACCGGCAATTAAGTCCCTAATAAAGAAAGAATGGGAAAAACACGATCAAAGAAGTTTTCTCCCATCGGCCTCAAAGAGGAAATATCCATTTAGCGATGAAGAGCTTTTGAAATGGACCAAAATTCCAAAGGTTGATGCTGTAGTAGCCTCTACCTTGAAGCAGTCAACTATTCCAGTAGAGGACGCGGGCTTACTGTCCGACCCGCTAGACCATAAAGCAGAGTCATCATTAAAAAGGTCTTGGGAATCTACTACAGGCATTTTTAAGCCAGCAGTAGCCAGCACATGTACCACCAGGTCAATGCTCGTGTGGTTGGACCAATTGGATCAACAGATCGAGCAGAAGGTGTCTAGGGAAAAACTACGGGCCGCTATTCCATTAATTAGAGGGGCGGCAGCTTTCATCGCCGATGCATCGGCAGACACCCTGCGGCTAGCAGCGAGATCGGTGGGTCTTGTAAACAGCGCCAGGCGGGCACTATGGATGAAAAGCTGGAAGGGGGACGCGCAATCAAAATCTAAGATTTGCGCAACCCCGTGTGAGGGTGAGTTTCTCTTTGGGAAAGCCCTAGACGACACTCGCCAAAGCGAAAGAAAGAATGCTTTCCCTGATTCTTCTATCCCTTTCTACAGGAGAACCTTTAAAAGGCGACCGTTTGGGAAAAGGAGACAAATGGATAGATCAACTAGATGGGCCACAAAAGAAGAGAAACAAAAGGGTAGCATGTTTAGAGGTTCAGCATTCCGAAAAGAAAATAAATACTGAACAATCAGTCCCCCCCAGGAAGGGGTAGACTGAAATTTTTTTTCTCAATATGGGAACAAATAACTTCAAGTTCATGGATTCTAAGTATAATTAAAGAAGGAATAAAATTAGAATTCCTTCAAGTTCCTCACGATTTATTTATCACAACCCGCCTTAACTCAATAGTGCAACAAAAGTCCCTCGATGTAGAGATTCGGAGCCTACTATCCAAGGGGGTTTTAGTAAAAGTCCCAAGGGGGACAAGAAGGTAGAGGTTTGTAGTCTCCATTATTTTTAGTTTCCAAACCAGTTGGTACGTTTAGGACAAGCATAAATTTTAAGGAGGCTTAATATATTTATAAAAAATTATAAGTTTAAAATGGAATCAATCAGGTCCACCATTAAACTTCTTTTTCCAAACTGTGTAATGGCGGGAATTGACTTAAAAGATGCTTACTATCATCTCCCTATTCATGACAGATACCAAAAGTACCTAAGGGTTGCAGTGGTATTCGAAGGCAAGATCCATCATTTTCAGTATACGGCCATGCCCTTCGGTCTCTCTACAGCACCGAAAATGTTCACCAAGGTGATGTTAGAGGTGATGGCCTATCTTCGTCAGAAAGACACCCTAATCGTGCCTTACCTGGATGACTTCTTAGTTATCGGGAACTCAATCACTCCGTGTACTAGACGTGTGGCTGATACGGTCTCATCTTTGCAGGATCTAGGCTGGATCATCAACTTCCAGAAGTCCAGACTGGTTCCACACTCCCTTCAGAAGTTCTTAGGGTTCCAGTCAGACTCTACGACCCAGAAATGTCTGCTCCCTCAGGTAAAAATTGCGCTTATAAAAGATAAAGTTGAGGCAGCAATGAACAGACCACGTATGTCCCTGAGAGAGGCAATGTCTCTATTAGGGTCGCTCACTTCTTGTGCCTGGCAGTCCAGTGGGCCCAATATCACATCCGCACACTGCAACATCAGATCCTCCAAGATAACAGTCGACAGGGTGGTGACCTCGAGGACAAGATAACCTTATCCAAGGATGTCTTCACTTCTCTAGAATGGTGGCTAGATGGTAACCATCTGTCCATGGGTGTCCCATGGGTAATAATACCATCCCATATCTTAATCACTGACGCTAGCCCCCACGGCTGGGGAGCCCATATGGGGAATAGCTTCTGTCAAGGAAGGTGGAGTAGGGATGAACTGTGCTACTCATCTAATTTAAAGGAGCTGACGGCATTATATTATGCTCTACATTATTTTCTTCCACAGCTCCAGCAGAAGCATGTCAGGATCTTATTGGACAACACCACCACAGTGGCCTATTTAAACAGACAGGGAGGTACTCAATCAGAGACTCTGATGTCTTCTGCGGCAAGAACCTTAAACTTAGCCGAAAATTATTTGTTGTCCCTCTCTGCCCTCCATATCAAGGGAAAGAACAACCAAGAAGCAGACTTCTTAAGCTGACACACACTTCGACAAGGGGAGTGATGCCTCAATCACCGAATTTTCAAGGACATAGTAGCTCTATGGGGGCAACCTCAGGTGGACCTCTTTCCTACGAAGGAGAACAGACAAAAACTTTTGCCTCCCTGTCCCCATCAGATCATCCAGACATACTGGACGCCCTCCAGGCCTCAAGGAAATTCAACCTGGCGTATGCCTTTCCTCCGATAATCCTTCTACCACAGGTCATTTGTAAGATCAGAGAGGACAAGGCGAGAGTAATTTTGATAGCACCATTCTGGCCCAAGAGACCGTGGTTCTCATGGCTAGGAACCATGTCAGTGTCAGATCCTTGGGTTCTCCCTTCGATTCCCAACCTACTCTCCCAAGGCCCTTTTTTCCACCCCCAAGTGGACAGCTTACAGTTGACGGCATGGAATTTGAAAGGCAGCTACTAAGATCAAGAGGGTTTTCCGAAACACTAATTGCTACGCTCCTACAGAGCAGGAAGCAGTCCACTACTCAAATTTATACAAGTATATGGACAAAGTTTCTGCAGTTCCATACAACCCCTCATACCACAGAAATCCCGATAGTTCCTATCTTGGAATTTCTACAAAAAGGGAAAGACTTAGGTCTAGCAGTAAACACACTGAAGGTCCACATTATGGGCACTGTATGGCCACAATATAGCAGGGAATAAGTGGGTATCACGATTTATTACATCTTGCGAATGATCGGCTCCTGTTCACATACCTGCAATCCCTCCGTGGGACCTAAATTTGGTCTTAGATGACCTAACGGAAGCCCCCTTCGAACCAATAGACACAATATCTCTAAAATATTTGTCACTCAAGACGGCCCTCTTAGTAGCACTAACATCTGCTAGGAGAGTGAGCGACATCCAACCTCTAGCCATAGACCCGCCCTTTTTTTCAGATATACCAGGATAGGTTGATATTAAAACCAGACCCCTCATACCTTCCTAAGGTATCAACAAAATTCCATAGATCTCAAGAGATACTCCTCCCGACCTTCTTTAGAGATCCCTCCACTCCTGAGGAGCAGAAATTCCACACCTTGGATGTTAGAAGGACTGTCCTAAAATACATTGATAGGTCCAGCGGCTGGAGGCAGTGCAGGGCTCTGTTCATATCTTTTCAGGGCTGTAAAAAAGGGCACAGAGTCACGAATAGCACCTTATCCCTTCTTGGATTAGGGATGCCATCCGTTTAGCCTACTCCGCGAGAAGTGAACATCCTCCGGAGAACATCAGAGCACATTCTACCAGAGCAATGGCATCCTCCTGGGCCGAGAGGGGAGACGTTCCAATCGAAGCCATATGTAAGGCGGCAATTTGGTCAACCCCTTCTACCTACTATAATCACTATAGACTTGACCTTTCATCAACTTCTGACTTAAGCTTTGGCAGGACTGTCCTTGGCACGATGGTCCCACCCAGGTGATGGTCTCTGGAATCTCTCCAGTGGGTGCTGTCATGGCGAAGGGTAAAAAGCCGGATTACTTACTGGTAATGCTCTTTTAATGAGTCCACGGCAGCACCCGCTCACTTCCCTCCCTATCAAGATATCAATAGCAATAAATACACCACATATTAAAGTGTATCTCCTAAAGATGAATAAGTAAATTTGGAAATGCAAAGACATTGCCTAACTCTTGGCGGTCCTCCTGGTACTATGAAATACAAAACTGAAGAGGAAAGGCGGACCGCCCCCGTTTATCTTTCTGTAGGGTTTCCTGTTCCAAAGGGGCGGATCCACAGTGGGTGCTTTCGTGGACTCATTAAAAGAGCATTACCGGTAAGTAATCCGGCTTTTTTCAGTTGATTCACACTTTTTTGTTAATTATATAATTCCACATGTGTTAATTCAGTTTTGATGCTTTCAGAGTGAATCTACAATTTTCATAGTCATGAAAATAAAGAAAAATCTTTGAATGAGAAGGTGTGTCCAAACTTTTGGTCTGTACTGTATGTGTGTGTGTATATATATATATATATATATATATATATATATATATATATATATATGTATGTATTGCTCAAAAAAATAAAGGGAACACTCAAATAACACATCCTAGATCTGAATGATTGAAACATTCTCATTGAATACTTGGTTCTGTACAAAGTTGAATGTGCTGACAACAAAATCACACAAAAATCATCAATGGAAATCAAATTTATTAACCAATGGAGGCCTGGATTTGGAGTCACACACAAAAATAAAGTGGAATGTAATGTCCTTAAAACAAGTCAAAATGATGCTCAGAATAGTATGTGGCCTCCACGTGCCATGGTAGAACGCATGCTGGTCACCATGGTAGCGCTGTAAGAAGTGCACGGAGAGCTGACCCAAAGCACGTACGCACCGTCTCGAGGGCTTTAGTAAACGTATAAGGAGGAAGGAAAAAAAAGAGTGCTAATATTAGTGGAAAAACAAATAAATTAAGACAGGGTGATAGCGGTGATCAAGAAAAAAGATGTGCCGATGAAAAATAAGAACAAAAATACAAATCTTTATGTAATATAAACCACATATAAAGTGACTAGTATTGTCAAGAGGAAGATGAGAGACACCAGACCCAACAAAGCAGATGAGCTGAAGGCTGCTATCAAAGCAACCTGGGCTTCCATAACTCCTCAGCAGTGCCACAGGTGGATCACCTCTGTGACATGCCACACTGATGCAGTAATTGATGCAAAAGGAGCACCAACCAAGTATTGAGTGCATTTACTGAACTTACACATCAGTAGGCCAAGATTTCAGATTTTTAAATCATTTTTTAAGCTGGTGTTATAAAGTATTCTAATTTCCTGAGATAATGACTTTTGGGTTTTCATTGGCTAATCTTCAACATTAACATAAATAAACACTTGAAATAGATCACTCTGTAGTGACTCTATATAATATCATTTTAACTTTTTGTATTGAAAGCCTGAAATAAGTTAAATTTGTTTGTGTATATTTATAATATGATTTATTTTTTATTGTAATTTCTAATTTTCTTTCCAATCCACTATTTCAATTGGTGTATTAGTATCCTAGTAATATCAACCATATGTGATATGAAAAAAGGAAGGGAAGCATGTTATCTTTTTGAGTTGAACTTGTTTTATTTTTCTCCGTCTGGCTTAAGGGAGCTTCCAGCCTAAAAGACCCCTTTGTACTTGACTGACATACTTTGCATTCTGTGGAACTAACAGCCCCTTAGCAGGAAGGAGTTTTCAGGATTAGGGACATGGGGTGACAGCTGTCCTGCATCTTTCTTTCATAGGATGCACACATCTGGCAAAACAAAAGTATCCTGGGAGGCGACTAAAGAGGGATTGGATATACCAAGTGCCCTAACACAATGTCTGGTGTTTCAGTATCAGGCATGGTGTTTTCTCATACTATGTACAGTGGGGAAAATATGTATTTGATACACTGTTGATTTTGCAAGTTTTTTTGCAACTTACAAAGAATTTTGCACATACAAAAAATGGAGAGGTCTGTAATTTTTATCGTAGGTAAGCTTCAACTGTAAGAGACAGATTCTAAAAATAAAAAGCAGAAAAATCACATTGTATTATTTTTAAATAATGTTTAATTGCATGAAATAAGTACTTGATCACCTACCAACCTGCTAAAATTATGGCTTCACAGACCTATTAGTTTTTCTTTAAGAAGCCCTCCTTCTGTGCACTCATTACCTGTATTAATTGAACCTGTTTGAACTCATTACCTGTATAAAAAACAGCTGTCCACACACTCAATCAATCACATTTCAACTTCTCCACCATGGCCAAGACCAAAGAGTTGTCTAAGGACAAAAGGAACAACATTGTAGACCTGCACAAGGCTGGGATGGGCTACAGGACAATAGGCAAGCAGCTTGATGAGAAAGCAACAACTGTTGCCATGTAAGATCTTGCTTCATGGGGTAAGGATAATTCTGAGAAAGGTCAGGAATCAGCCCAGAACTACTTGGGAGGGTCTGAAGAGAGCTGGGACTATAGTCTCAAACATTACCATTAGTAACACACTATGCCATCATGGATTAAAATCCTGCAGGGCACACAAGGTCCACCTGCTCAACATGCACATGTCCAGTCCTGTTTAAAGTTCAGCAATGACCATCTGGATGATGGGACAAGGTCATGTGGTCAGATGAGCCAAAAATAGAACTTTATGGTATCCATGCCACTCACCATGTTTGGATGAAGAAGAAGGATGAGCACAATCCCAAGAACACCATTCCAACTGAGAGGCATGTTGGGGGAAACATCATACTTTAGGGTTGTTTTTCTGCAAAGGGAACAAGATGACTGCACTGTATTGAAGTGAGGATGGATGGGGTCATGTAGCGAGAGATATTGGCCAACAACCTCCTTGCCTCAGGAAGTACATTAAAGATGGGTCATGGCTGGGTCTTCCAGCATGGCAATGACCTGAGACACACAGCCAGGGCTCCTTAAGAAGCATTTCAAGGTCCTGGAGTGGCCTAGCCAATTTCCAGTTCTGACCCCAACAGAAAATCTTTGGAGGGAGCTGAAACTCAATGTTGCCCAGTGACATTTCCAAAACCTGAAAGATCTGAAGAAGATCTGTATGGAGGAGTGGGCCAAAATCCCTGCTGCACTATGCGCAAAGTTGGCCAAGAACTACAAGAAACGTCTGACCTCTGTAATTGCAAAAAAAGGTTTCAATACCAAATATTGATTTGTTTTTACATTTTATCAAATACTTATTTCATAAAAATGCTAATTTATTATGTAAAAACCATATAATGTGATTTTCTGATTTTTTTTTAAGATTCTGTGTCTCACAGTTGCAGGGTACTTACGATAAAAATTGCAGATGTTTCCATTTTTTGTAGGTGGGAAAACTTGCAAAATCGTCAGTGTATCAAATACTTATTTTAGGCACTATATTCAATCCTTCCATGTGTCCATGCATATAGATAAATATGATGAGATCCAAATGTGTGAATAATGTTAAATTTGAAGAATCTAGTAAAAAAGACTGGTGTCAGCAGTTTTAAATACTACAGTATACATTTTATATATAAGAACAACTCATACATAAGTTTCAAAAATTGGTCCCTGTCTCAGAATGTAAAGTCTGTGGTAGTTTTCTTTAGCTCATGTTCTTCAATTCTAAGAAATATTTTAGTTTTCCTTGCATATATATCATCAACATGTCTTCCAATAGAGTACACATCATAAATACACACTTCAGGCTTCTAAACCCAATTTCCCATATCACACACACTAAGGCCTCATTCAGACTTTTTTTTGCAATCGAGAGAAAACTGACCACTTTTCTTCATTGCGCTGTATTCAATTTTCGTCCATTTTCAGTTTGTGAGTCCACTTTGACCATAAGTATGGCATCTGATTTTCTTGTTTGCGAATAGAAAGAAAAAATTGTCATCTGAAAAAGGTCTAATGTTAATGCTTTGGAAATATAAGTGAAACCAGAGAACCCAGCAAAAATGTATGCGTAGAAAGGACAGATAAACAATGGTGGACAAAATTATTTAGAAAAAACACTATTCACCTGCAGATGTGGGGTTAATATGCAGGGTAATAGCTGTGATGAACCGGTACCACACCACTCCGCCTGATGTCACTATTATGTCAGAAGGATCACATAATGCGGTCTCCCCACTTTCACCAACATGACGTTCTGCACTCCCTCGGAACACATAAGGTCAGCTTGGTACAGTTTTGCACAGACAACCCCTGTACACATGGGCGTAGTCAGGCACAGAGAGTGAGAGGATGTAGCAAACACACAGTCACTGATGTGGCACCACACTCGCCCACAACCCTGACAGGCTGAAAGGCCCCTTTCACTGCCACCAGTTGCTCATTAGATATAAGCCTGGTCCATTAATGGGATTATACCAGGCCAGAAACCAGCCCTGGTAGTAAGCCGAGAAATGGACGTGTGGATTTGTGCATTGAGATAAAAAAGCAGCCCAAAGTTAAATTATATGTTTAATCGCATTAAGGGCACATTAGACAATACACTATATACACACAATGGTTAAACATATTCAATGGTTACATATGCAAGTACAATAGTGGTAGGACAAAAGATATAAGCAGATGAATCATGTCAATGGTTTGATGTTAGACCATGTGTGCGCTGGGCCACAGTGGGCATGGGCTGCCGTCCGGCATCTCGTTTCTTCACAGCATGTTACTCGATGTGGTCCCCACTTTCGAAGTGAACTACAAGCATAACAGAGAGACCACGTGGCCTTACACTAGCCTTTATCCCCTTTGGGTCACTTTCCTCCTGCCCTCTTAGCTGAAGCTAAATCCTCTCCCCCTTCCTCTAGCAGCTAAAAACTCCAAAACTGAAGATGAGTCATAACTCTTTAATGAACAGTCCTCGGGAGGCAGTTTTGGTGCCAAAGGATCCAACTGGGCCCCTGCTACACGTTGGCACAAAACTCGGTTTTGCCACCTGGCTCATACTAGCCATTCTATGTATCTCACCACTTTGTGGTGCTAGAGCGGATTGAAACCCCGGAAGACGTTCAGTCTGATTCAGAGATCTCGAAAATTTAACAGATATGTGACCAGGATGAATGTTAAGGCCAAATTCTCCTTATGAAATCATAGCTGACTCAACAAAGCAGTTAAACTGCATGTACAGTTAGGTCCATATATATTTGGACAGAGACAACATTTTTATAATTTTGGTTCTAGGCATTACAACAATGAATTTTAAACAAAACAATTCAGATGCAGTTGAAGTTCAGACTTTCAGCTTTCATTTGAGAGTATCCACATAAAAATCGGATGAAGGGTTTAGGAGTTTCAGCTCCTTAACATGTGCCACCCTGTTTTTAAAGGGACCAAAAGTAATTGGACAGATTAAATAATTGTAAATAAAATGTTCATTTCTAGTACTTGGTTGAAAACCCTTTGTTGGCAATGACTGCCTGAAGTCTGGAACTCATGGACATCACCAGACGCTGTGTTTCCTCCTTTTTGATGCGGTTTTTAGTTGCTGTTTGTGGACCTTTCTGTCTGAAGTTTAGTCTTTAACATGTGAAATGCATGCTCGATTGGGTTGAGATCAGGTGACTGACTTGGCCATTCAAGAATATTCCACTTCTTTGCTTTAATAAACTCCTAAACCCTTCATCCAATTTTAATGTGGATACCCTCAAATGAAAGCTGAAAGTCTGTACTTCAACTGCATCTGAATTGTTTTGTTTAAATTCATTGTGGTAATGTCTAGAACCAAAATTAGAAAAATGTTGTCTCTGTCCAAATATATATGGACCTAACTGTATGTATTTTGCAAACAAGCCTTTTGTTCTGGGCTTAGCTGACTCAAGGTGTGAGCTTTCACTTACAACCTTTTGATGCTTGACCTCCCTGTTAATCTAGATGTCCTATTACATCAGCACATGGTAAGGGAGTTTTATAATCCCATGCCAAATAGGATACAAATGATTGACATGAAATTATATCTCCAATATTCTTGACAATAACGTTATTTATTCCCCCTGGCAGCATTCTGGTTTCAGTCATGGAGGCGTCACCGCTCTGAGACTACAGGTTGGTGGCTGTAATCACACCCCTGGCCTTGACTGACAGCCAACTCCAATGCAGAGTTAATGTCAGTCAAGGTCAGGGGTGTGATTAAAGCTGACGCTTTGTTGTCTCAGAGCATTGCTTGAACCCTCACCGATGCTGCCCCCGTGACTGGAACCCAAAAGCAGCTGGGGAGAATAAAGTTCATTTTCTCCCCACAGCATTCAGCTAAGTTTGGCCATTGGGAAGGTAGATAAAGCTATTAACCTGCTTATCTGCAGGTTATAGTGTTTTTTCTGGTGACAGGTTCCCTTTAAGAGTAGAAATTAGAGTTGAGAACAATTTTGCAGACCCTGGTCTATCCCTCATATTGGTAATCTGTGGCCATCAGACTAGAGCTATTTAAACCTCCTCCTGCATCGCATTACGGACCTACTAATCAGGAATGCCCAGATATGCCAGCAGGTGTTAGGAGTTTCACAGGGTTCTAGTTTGGTGGCCACAGGTTATAGATGTGGATGTTTGAACAGGATCTGGCAAATCTTTTTGCTCATCTATAGTAGAAATACCTGATTTTGGCAATTTTTTTGTAGTTGAACCCCTTAACTTCCAATGACAGACACAGTCCGTCATTAGACATCTCCCCTGCTTTGATGTAGGCTCCGGTGGTGAGCCTGCATCAAAGCCGGGACATGTCAGCTGTTTTGAACAGCTGACATGTGCCCGCAATAGGTGCAGGTGGAATCGCGATCCACCCGCGCCTATTAACTAGTTAAACACCGCTGTCAAACGATGACAGCGGCATTTAACCAGCGCTTCCGTGTTATGAATGAGTCACCGTAGAAGGCAAAAACAGAAATACTAGCTAAGTCCAGAAAACCAGAGAAGTTGGCAGCTATCGGATTGCAGACCCCTGAACCTATCAACAACAACTAGCAGTAGCCGTGGGGGGTTCCTACGGTGCCCTAGACCCCTCGATCACAGCCGGAGAACTAAATAGCCTAAAGACAGAAATGGAAATCTAAACTGCCCCAGAGCAGACCCCAAAGCAATAGGCAGCCCCCAACATATAATGACGGTGAAGCAAGATGAAAAAACACTCACACAAATAGAAAGATAAACTGAGCAAATGATGGGACCCAAGCTAACTAAATAGGACAGGATAGAAAAGCTGCTGTCTGCAATCCGCCAAAACCCTATCAAAATAAGAGCCAACAGACTGATAGGGAAAAAAGCCCTGAAGATGCTAGGCTTCAAAAAGACTATATCAGTACTCAGGTATTTTCTGAAGACAGAGCAAAAAGAAATTCAGCTCACCCCAGCAGGGAATGGCAGAAATCCAGAAAAACAAGGCAAAACAAAACCAAAACTCAAATGCTAAAAGCAGAGCAGAAAACTTAGCTTTTGAGGAGCAGGAATCAGACTGGTCTCCTAGAATCCCTCTGAGAAATCACCAGCAAGGCAGAAGGGCGTTGGCTGCCTTATATCCAGTCAGCAATTCCAGTCACCCAGTCATCATCATCCTGCTCAGGTGCTTGGTAATCAGCCTCACTACCTTCCTTCACCAGAAGAGGGAGTTCATCAGACCTCAATGGTGAAGGGGAAAATGAACTCACAACACTTCCGGCTACGTGGACAGAAATACGCGAATCGGGGGTCAGCGTTGCATTGGCATAACAACCAGAAGTTTCCTGGAGACCTCTATAGTTGTTGATGCCAGATTGCTATGAGCGCCACCCGTTGGTCGGCGCTCACAGCAATGCTTTGTGTCTGCTATATGTAGGCGATCTGCTCATCGCCTATATGTAGCAGAGCCGATCGGGTTGTGGAAGTTTCTAGCCTCCCATGGAGACTATTGAAGCATGCCAAAAGTAAAATAAAAATGTTTTTATAAATATGAAAAAAAATTAAAGAAATATAAAAGTTCAAATCAACCCCCTTTCGCCCCATTCAAAATAAAATAAATCAATGAAAAAAATCAAACATACACATATTTGGTATTGCCGCATTCAGAATCGCCCGATCTATCAATAGAAAAAAAGGATTAAAGGATTAACCCGATCGCTAAAAGGCGTAGCGAGAAAAAAAATCAAAATGCCAGAATTACTTTTTTTGGTCGCTGTAACATTGCATTAAAATGCAATAATGGGTGATCAAAAGATTGTACCTGCACAAAGTTGGTATCATTAAAAATGTCAGCTTGGCACCCAAAACATAAATCCTCACCCAAACCAAGATCACAAAAAATGGAGACGCTACGGGTCTCGGAAGATGGCACAATTTTTTTTAAACAAAATTTGGAATTTTTTTTCACCACTTAGATAAAAAAAAAACTAGACATGTTTGGTGTCTATGAACTAGTAATGACCTGGAGAAACATAATGGCAGGTCAGTTTTAGCATTCAGTGAACCTATCAAAAAAGCCAAGCAAAAATTAAGTGTGGGATTGCACTTTTTTTGTAATTTCACCGCACTTGAATTTTTTTTCCTATTTTGTAGTACACAACTTGGTAAAACCAGTGGTGTCGTTAAAAAGTACAACTCGTCCCGCAAAAAACAAGCCCTCACATGGCCATATTGATGGAAAAATAAAAAAGTTATGGCTCTGGGAATAAGGGGAGGGAAAAATGAAAATGCAAAACCAACAATACCCCTGGTCGATAAAGGGTTAAGGTTGCATAAGGCTTTACTTACATCTGCTTTGAAAGCTCCTAATTATTCTAATCAGAAAGAACCTACCTATGTATGGGAGAGCTGGAGAAGATAGTTGTTGACCAAATGATCTGCCAAAACATAATTTGGCCAACAACTATTTAAAGTGTATGGGGGCTTTATTAGGGCATCTTCTATGGGTCCCTAAGTATTAAGGGGGTCATGTTGATCAAGAGGTTAATTAAATATGATGGAATAACATACAAGATCTGCTGGGATTTAATTTAACTTCTGGTAAACAACTGATGAGAGGGAATGTGGCCGTAAACAGGTGACCCCATTGTGGGTGGACCTGCCAACCATCTAAGGGCGGTCTCACACATCCATATAATTCTGGTACCGGAAAAAATGGTACCGGAGCTATCCGTGTCCATGTGGATACATCAGGACAACAAGGACGGCCGCAGGGGAAGCAGCGCTACAGTAAGCTCTGTTCCCTGGCGGCTGGTGCTGAACGTGGCTGTCATTCTTCTCTCCTGCTCTGCCGGCAACACTGAGCAGGAGTGAAGAATGAATGAAAACCCAATGTGGGGTCCCCCTCAGTTTGTGAACCAACCTGGCAAAACTAAGCTGGGGTTGCTATTTTCAGGCTGGTAAGAGGCCATTGATCTTGGCCCCCCCAGCCTAAAAAAGCAGCCCCCAGCTGCCCAGAAAAGGTGCATCTTTTAGATATGCCTATTCTGTAGCTTTGTCGGGTACTTCCCACTGCCCTGTAGCTGTGGCAAGTGGGGTCATAAGGGGTTAATGTCACTTTTCTATTGTAAGGTGACATTAAGCCTGGAGTAGTAATGAAGAGGTGTCAATAAGACACCTATCCATTACTAATCCTAGAGTTATTCAAGGGTTAAATAAACACGCACACAATAAGAACAAAGTATTTAATGAAAGAATACACTACACACATTGTTTAAAGCTTTATTATACTCCTAATTCCAAAATGAAGCCATAGTTCTCCTGTCAAAAAGTATAAAATAAGAAACCAACAATATCCATACCTATAGCGGAGCCACTGATGTGTGAAACCGGCCTCATGTGTATGAGTTGTTTGGATGATTTTCATTTAGCAGACATTAGCTTTTTGGAGAGTGAGTGTTGTAGGGAAGGGCTTCAAAAACGCTGCACAGTACCATGGACATGATTCATGTGACATGCAGACCAAGAAGTTTTATAGGATTTTTGTCAGTATTAGTAGTCATGCACAAGACTTTTTTTTCTCAGACCAGTGCTATGTGTGGTTTTCATGCATAAGGCTGGAGTCACACACAACCATTAAAAAATCGGTCCGATTTTAACGGTACGAAATCGCACAAAGATTTCTTGTCCAGGGATCCGTCTGTCATCCGATTTTCCGGCGATGAACCGATTTTATTCGCATCTAAGCATCAAATTGACATCCAATGCCAATGCCTGATGCTCTTTCCTGTTGACCTGGAGAAGTCTTGCGATTTAATCGCAAGTCACACATGTGGTGCGTTTTCAATGCGATTTTTAATCGCATCCATAGACTTGCATTGACGATTCCGATCCGAAAATCGCATGCTGCGATTGTCTCGGTCCGAGGAACGGATCCGATAAAAAAACCGATGATGGGAGCAGCAACATAGAATAACATTGGGATGAATGCAATGCGATTTTTTTTTATCGCATTGCATTCATCCGATTTTATCGCTAGTGTGACTCCGGCCTAGCACTTGTAATCATGATATTCTATGGGGCTGTCACATGTCTGACCAAGTGATCTGTGGAAAAAATCAGAGTTATGTCCAATTTTGATTTAAATGTTGGATTAAAATGGTCAATTCAAGTCTAGGACTGTAAAAAAAATTGGACTGCACTTGGATGACATCGAAATGCAGTCCAATTTACTGGGACTGACAGAATGGAGAAGGTGGAGAAACTTTTTTTTTCTCCACATCCAAGAAAAACTGATGACATTTGGAGCACACTCTGATCACTGTCTGATCAGAATAATCGGCATGTCTTTCTCTGATGTGGAGAAATTGGTTGTGTCAACCTACATTATGGGTTAATTTAGAAGAGAATGTTATACGTTGGTGTGCTGTGAATATGCAAAAAGGATAGCATACTGACCGCACAAGGACCAGTCGAGTCAATGGTAGTTCACATGGTCCATGGTGTAATTAATCTCAGCATACACTACTCTGATCAAACTCTCCCAATAAACAAATTTTATGTGGGCACACATCCGTTTAAATTATTAACCTCATCACAACATAGGTTTTTCCATTTTTGCTTTTTCTTTTTTGCTCCCCTTCTTCGAAGAGCCATAGCTTTCATATTCAGTCAGTATGGCAATGTGAGGGATTGTTTTTTGCGGGACAAGTTGTACTTTTGAACGGCACCATTGGTTTTAACATATCATTTACTGTAAAACACGATGTTCACTAAATGCTAAAACTGACCCGCCATTATGATTCTTCATTACGAGTTCATTGACACCAAACATGTCTAGGCTCTTTTTTGTTTGAGTGGTGAAAAAAAAAAAAGTTAGTTAAAAACATAAAAAAAAGGCACCAGTTTCCAAGATTTGCAGTATCTCCATTTTTCGTGATCTGGGGCTGGGCAGGGCTTATTTTTTGCGTGCTGAGCTGATGTTTTTAATGATACCATTTTGGTGTAGATATGATCTTTTGCTCGCCCGTTCTTGCATTTTATTGCAATGTAGAGGCGACCAAAAAAAACTTAATTCTGACATTATGAATTTTTTTTCTTGTTTCGCCTTTTAGCGATCGGGTTAATTCTTTTTTTTATATTGATAGATCGAGCGATTCTGAACTTGGCAACACCAAATATGTGTATTTTTTATTTTTTTTAATTGTTTTATTTTGAATGGGGCGAAAGAGAGGTGATTAGAACTTTTTACTTTTTTTATGTTTTTAAAAACTTTTTTTTTTTTTACTTTTTTCATGCTTCAATAGTCTCCATGAGAGACTAGAAGCTGCAGTACTTTGATCTGCTATGCTACATACAGGCCATCAGATCACCTGTGTGTAGCGGAAATGTTCACTTGCTATGAGCGACGACCACCGGGCGGCGCTCATAGCAATCCGGCAATAACAACCATAGAGATCTGCTGCAGAACTCCGGTTGTCAAGCTGACCCATCGGTGACCCGCGATCATGTGAAGGGAGCACCGATGGGAGGGATTTATGACGCGCTTCCGGTAAGCGCAAGTTAAATGCTGCTGTCAGAAACTGACAGCAGCATTTAACTAGTTAACACTTGCGGGTGGATCGCAATTCTACCCGTGGCTGTTGTGGGCGCATGTCAGCTGTCTATATCAGCTGACATGTGCCCGGAAAGGTGCGGGCTCATCTCCGGAACCTGCACTAAAACAGGAGGAGTCCGACTTCAGCGTACTATTACGCCCGATGTCAGAAAGGGTTTAAGATAAAAAAAACTGTATTTGGACTATTATTATATTTTAAATTGTTAATATAAAACGGATGCCAGATGTAATAAATGGACATACAGATGTTACAGAACAGCTTACAGCCTTATTTTTGTATGAAATATGGATGATTTTTCATACACTTGTCTAAACACAGCCATATAGCTAATAAATATTTTTTGAGAAATGTCTAAACTGATGTCACTGTCATTACATCACCACTGCTGTTTAATAGGAATGTAAATAATAATAATATAAGGCATTCACTTAGCAGCATAATAACAATTGGTGGCATACAACCATTCAGCACATAGATAATACAATCATACACTACATCCTAAATAGAAAGTTTTAGGAGAGCATTAAGTACATAATAACAGAAGTTTAGATGCAATTTTCTGCATCATTAGGAAATATTTCCGCCTGTTGTAATGCTATTCATTAACTCATGTTAGTAAATAATAAAAGGAAATAAGTTAATTAGAAGAGTGTAATACTATTTAATTGTCCTAATCCCATTTGCCGGCTGCCTTTAAGAAAGAATAAATCTGATAGCTCCATATAATCATTGACTCTCATTACAACATTTGCCATCATTTGTTACTAATAGAGCCCTGTCTGTTTTTACATTTCCTTGTTTACTAAGATGAGAGAGGTTATTTAAGGTGAACTCCTTCAGATAGTTTCAGTTTCCAGATATTTTCATTCCGTGGTTTAATATTGCCAATATACTGGTTCCCAATTCAGGGGAATTACTCCATTTGAAGCACACGAATATTACTTAAAGGGGTCATCAGGGACTTTGCTTACCTCTGGCTATGGTAAAGGCAGGTAGTTGTTAACAATGTACTTGCTCGGTTCTGTGCCTATCTGAGCTGCTCCTGCCAGCAATTCTACTGCCTCCTTACATCAACAGAACAGCTCTTCCTCTTCCGTTCTCTTCTGTTTAAATGTGTCTCTGCTGATGCAATGCTGATTGACAGGCGGCTCCCCGCAGTTAGGCATCAGGAAGCTGGCTACGAATTAACATGATATTGGCAGAGACACCCCGTCAACAGAGCAGACTGGAAAAGAGGAAACTGCTCTGTCCACATGACATTACCGGAATCTGCAGAACCACTGGCAGGAATAGTCCGTTACCACTCTGAGCCGGCAAAGATATGTATGCAGGATATGTACTCTGTTATTATCCAATTTAAGTGGGTTGACAATGATAAGAAAATATTGATGGGTTTTATCTGGTATTATGGTCTAGTCACATTTGCTTACGCAAACCTTAGCTGCAGTACCAGACATGGCCAAAGGTGCCGCTGTTTGTGGATAAAAAGCAAAGCCCTAAATTTCATCGTGTGCAACCTTTTAAAAATTGAAAGATACTGAATTCAGCTGTAAATATACTGTATATAACTGTGCTATGCTTCTCTAAATTAGTGGTCCCCATTGAAAACTGACATAAAGGGGAATAGTTTAAGGCCTGGGGTCACACTTGCGAGTGCAATGCGAGAAACTCGCGCAAGTCTCTCGCATCAATACCCAGAACTGCCGCCGGCACTCGGACCGGAGAGTGCCACTGCAAGTATTTCTATGCAGCTGCACACTCCGGTCCGAGTGCCGGTGGCAGTGCCCGGTATTGATGTGAGAAACTCGTGTGAGTTTCTCGCAATTCTGACCCCTGCTTAAGTCAGAGATTAAGTAAAATACACACTCTTTTTAGGGGTAATTCTTTTTCTAGAAATAATGTCTTCCCTGTTGACCGATTAAGTTACTATTGGCCTCTTTGATATCATTACATGGGTACTTTAAGGCCCTATGTACAAGACCATAATACAGACTTCACTCTGTACAATTGTTAGACATATGCATGACGGTTTAAGGTCCATATGTCCTCATTAGGGCAGTTTTTCTATCTTGACTACATGCATATCATATTTATTTTTGTCACCTGTTGTATATGTATAAACAATGCTTTTTTCTGTCGTCCCAATTCACTGGTCATTGTAAAATTGGATCCTCTAAATGGATCAGGAATGGCTGCTGTTGGATAACCCATGTAACGGATCTCTTTATTTCTGCATTGACTTATATGGGCCATTTGCATCCTGAAATTGGTATACTTTTGCACATGTTGCGGCTTTTAAAAATCAGTTTCTGTCCAGTGTTCAAATTGTTCGTCTGAACTGGGCCAATGACTTTGGTAGGGCCAATGTGAAGTCTGATCCGCGGAGTTTTGTTTGTATGGCTCAGAAATGGATGCGAAAATTGTGCATATGAATTAGTCGTAAATCTTTTCCAGTGAACCCTGATAAAACAGGCTGTTTCTGCCCCGCTATAGCAGTGCCAGCTATCGTGCCCTAATAGCTTTGCCAAGCCCCTACCGTTCCCGTGAGCGCTGGCGGGCATTTCAGCGCTGCTGAAGATCTGTTTGCTCTATTGTCACACATAGAGGCTGACTTTGTTTTCTCTGCGCTGTGTCACTCACTCCTAAGATTTGCTCTGCTTTCTTTGTATAAAGATATTTGTTTAAACAACCAATCCACATGACACCCTTGGAGACGGAGGAAATCCTGTGTGAATAAAGAGTGTTCGGAAGGATTTCACAAGATTATCATAAACAGCTTCTTCACGTAGAAATAATAGCATGGAACAGCTGTGTCATGTAACTCCGGACAGGTGGACAGGACGGGTGGAACAGAAAAGGAAATATTTTCATTTACCTGTTATTCTGGATCCAACAATCTGTCTGATAGGAATTGGCCAAATGCAATGAACTGTTTCTGCCATATAATGGCGGGCGTCCTAATTTTACCTTGATATTTTGTAAGAGAGCTGATGTCATTCTGGTCATAGAAGAAACATAAAGGTTAGGCTAGTTTCACACTTGCTTTTTTTTTGCAGCGCGTTTTTCCCGCAAAAAAACGCATTGAAAAAACGCATACAAAAGCATACAACTGCTGCGTTTTTCTCAAGCATTTTTATGAGCATGCATGAAAAAAACGCAGCGTTTTTATGCGTTTGTATGCGTTTTTAGTGCGTTTTTACCGCGTTTGCATTTTTTTCCAACATTAGGTGGCCCCTCACACTAACCCAAACCATGACTTTACTAACCCTGACCCTAACCCTAACCCTGACCCTGACCCTAACCCTAACCCTAACCCTGACCCTAACCCTTAACCAAACCATACTTAACCCTGACCCTAACCCTAACCCTGACCCTAACCCTGACCCTAACCCTTAACCAAACCATACTTAACCCTAACCCTGACCCTAACCCTTAACCAAACCATACTTAACCCTAACCCTGACCCTAACCCTAACCTTAACCCTTAACCAAACCATACCCTGACCCTAACCCTAACCCTTAACCAAACCATACCCTGATCCTAACCCTGACCCTAACCTTAACCCTTAACCAAACCATACCCTGACCCTAACCTTAACCCTTAACCAAACCATACCCTGACCCTAACCCTAACCCTGACCCTAACCCTAACCCTTAACCAAACCATACCCTGATCCTAACCCTAACCCTGACCCTAACCCTAACCCTTAACCAAACCATACCCTGATCCTAACCCTGACCCTAACCCTAACCCTAAACCCCCTTAACTAACCCTAACTCTAACCAAAACCCCTAAATTCCATTGTCTAAACTAATGGTAAAAAAAAAACGCATGTGCAAAATAACGCATACATAAGCATGCCAATGCGCACATATGCTCACCATAGACTTATAATGGGTGTCTTGCTGTAAAAAAACGCATTGCGCGCGCATGCGTTTTTTTGAGGCAAGTCGGACGCTCAAAAAATGCAACAGGTTGCATTTTGTGTGCCCGAGCGCATACCGCAAAAAAACGCATGATCGGTAAAACGTGTACAAACGCTTGTGTATGCGCACATAAGCGCATCCCATGCAAAGTATAGGGAAAAAAAGCATGCGCTATTTAGCGCTAAAATACCGCGAAAAAAAACGCAAATGTGAAACCAGCCTTACATTGGGAATCCTGCAACTGCTCATTTTTTATCACTTTTAGGCCACATTCAGTATTTGGTCAGTATTTTACCTCAGTATCTGTAAGCCTTAACCAGGAGTGGGAGAAAAATACAGAAGTGGTGACGGGTTTCTATTATACTTTTCCTCTGATTGTTTCACTGCTGGTTTTGGCTTCCAAACACTGATGTAAAATACTGACCAAATACGGACCGTAACCTTAGTTGAACACGTTTGGCGTATTTGGTGGGACAACTCCTGGCACATACTCCGAAGGTAGCCAGGTGCCCTATTCTCCGGCTGAAGGCCAAAAAAATGTGCTTTTAACCAAGGGTGCCATACCATTGATGAAATCTGTGCTGTCACACAGGGGGCCAAGGGGTAATGGGGCCCCTTCCACCTCTAAAGCAGCAAGCAGCTTCCCTGACACATAAAGACATGCATTAAGATGAACTATTTGGACTGCAGAGGGCCAATAGACTGTTGCACAGGGACCCCTTCTGTCTGCTTTAGTCTCAGTTGGGCTAATGAGTCAGCTGCTCTTTCATAGCGTGTAAGCTATCACAACAAAAAATATGCCTTTTTTTTAATTGTGGCCCTGCATCATGGAATATGTTAGAGCCATTAGTCATGTAATGGAAACCTTAGGGTACCGTTACACGTAGCGATGCACCAGCGATCCCGACAACGATATGGATCGCTGGTGCATCGCTAAGTGGTCGCTAGTGAGCTGCCACACAGGCAGATCTCACCAGCGACATAGCAGGGGTCGGGGGTCGCTACTTACCTGTCAGACGAGGCGATCCTGACGTCCTCCCGCCCGGCTCCACGCGTCGCTCGTCGGCGCCACAGGAAGTCCAGCAGGAAATGGCCGATGAGAAATGGCCCAGGCCGTTATCACGCGATCAGCGATAACCAGCGGGGGAGCTGGTCGGAGGTAAGTGTCACATGTAGCGATATCGCTAGCACTATCGCTGCTGCGTCACAAAAACAGTGACGTTACAGTGATATTGCTAGCGATATCGCAGTGTGTAACGGGCCCTTTAGAGTGTGATGTAATGTGACTAAGACTTAGTGGCATTTTTTTTATCCATTTTTGATACCTTGAAGAGGATCCTTCAGGACTTTTCAGTGAAAGCTGAGTCAAACAAGCATCTGGCACATTTAAAGAGGTTCTTCCCTTTCCAAAAATGTACAGGCCCACATAGCTATAGTTCATTAAATAATAACACTTCCACAGGTCCACCAGCAAGTCTCTACCGCAGCTCCCGGTGTTTGGCATTGGCTGTGGTGCTAATTTACAGCACAGCAGCCAATCCTGATTTGAGTGGCACTGCCATTGTAGACAGATCATCCACCTCAGAGCTGCTGAGCCAGAGCCAGACGACAGGAGCAGTGACGGAGACTCACCAGTAGACACTGTTTTTTTTAATTTAAATGTTATGTGAGAAGGAACAACCCCTTTGGGGCATATTATTACATTATCTACAGGATATGCTCAGAAATTTTGGCGCTTCCATAGAACAAATAAAGAGAACCACGCTTGCGCAGCCACCTCTCGATTCCTGACAGCACATGCTGGGGCCTAGTTCTCAAGGTCCCAGCATCTATCATACTTTATAGCATATCCCATTGATATGCTATAAATGTTCTATATAGGGAAATGCAGAAATGGGAATTTAACAAACAACTCCTAAAAGATTGTAAATAATTGTCAAAAATAGCTTTGCTAGTTTTTTCTGTTTTTTGACCCCTTCACCACTCGCTCCTGGAGTAAATGCCCTGACAGTCCTGCCCTAGTACAAAAATTCCAAAACAAACTGAATGTCATCCCCATGTGTCCGAATAATGGCATACAGAATACTGCAGTTATGATTTTTTTTTTTAATTATTGTTTTTGCCAAAACCTTCATGTTTTAAACATTTCAATATGTATTCTTCTACATGTAGGGCATAGCATATTATGACTCTTCTTTCATCTCCTGATACAACCTTTTGGTGATACTGAAACCACTAATTTTTACATCTAGTTCCTCTCCAACTCCACACATACATTAACATGCATGCATGGAGTACATACATATAAAATTGTGCATACATAGAACACATACATACAGAGACATGCATGCACATACAGTGGGTTAAATAAGTATTAAACACGTCACCAATTTTCTAAGTAAATATACTGGTAAACATGCTATTGACATGAAATTCTCACCAGATGTCAGTAACAACCCATCCAATCTACACAGGCAAAGAAATCAAACCGTAGCTGTCCATAAATTATTTGTATTAATAAGAAATGACTCAGGAAGCAAGTATTGCACACACCTACTGAAAATTAATTAATACTTTGTACAAAAGTCTTTGTTGATGATGACAACTTCACGATGCCTCTTATAAGGAGAAACTAGTCGCATGCATTGCTCAGGTGTGGTTTTGGTCCATTCTTTCACACAAACACTCTTCATATTCTGAAGGTTACATGGGCTCCTGCTATGAACTCTGGGCCTTTGTTCAATCCACTAATTTTCTATTGCATTTAGGTCAGGTAACTTTTCTATTTACTTAGAAAATTGGTGATGTTTTCATTGCTTATTTCACTTCCTGTACATACATAGAGACATGCATGCACAGGCAAATGCATACAGAATTGTGTATGCACATACATACAGAGACATGCACATACATGCAGATAAAAGCATGCACAGGCTTATATATATATATATATATACACTCACTGGCCACTTTATTAGGTACACCTGTCCAACTGTGTGTTAAGACTTAATTTCTAATCAGCCAATCACATGGCGGCAACTCAGTGCATTTAGGCATGTAGACATGGTCAAGACAATCTCCTGCAGTTCAAACCGAGCATCAGTATGGGGAAGAAAGGTGATTTGAGTGCCTTTGAACGTGGCATGATTGTTGGTGCCAGAAGGGCTGGTCTGAGTATTTCAGAAACTGCTGATCTACTGGGATTTTCACGCACAACCATCTCTAGGGTTTACAGAGAATGGTCCGAAAAAGAAAAAAAATCCAGTGAGCGGCAGTTCTGTGGCCGGAAATGCCTTGTTGATGCCAGAGGTCAGAGGAGAATGGGCATACTGGTTCGAGCTGATAGAAAGGCAACAGTGACTCAAATTGCCACCCGTTACAACCAAGGTAGGCAGAAGAGCATCTCTGAACGCACAGTGCGTCGAACTTTGAGGCAGATGGGCTACAGCAGCAGAAGACCACACTGGGTACCACTCCTCTCAGCTAAGAACAGGAAACTGAGGCTACAATTTGCACAAGCTCATCGAAATTGGACAGTAGAAGATTGGAAAAACGTTGCCTGGTCTGATGAGTCTCGATTTCTGCTGCGACATTCGGATGGTAGGGTCAGAATTTGGCGTAAACAACATGAAAGCATGGATCCATCCAGCCTTGTATCAACGGTTCAGGCTGGTGGTGGTGGTGTCATGGTGTGGGGAATTTTTTCTTGGCACTCTTTGGGCCCCTTGGTACCAATTGAGCATCGTTGCAACGCCACAGCCTACCTGAGTATTGTTGCTGACCATGTCCATCCCTTTATGACCACAATGTACCCAACATCTGATGGCTACTTTCAGCAGGATAATGCGCCATGTCATAAAGCTCGAATCATCTCAGATTGGTTTCTTGAACATGACAATGAGTTCACTGTACTCAAATGGCCTCCTCAGTCACCAGATCTCAATCCAATAGAGCATCTTTGGGATGTGGTGGAACGGGAGATTCGCATCAGGGATGTGCAGCCGACAAATCTGCGCCAACTGTGTGATGCCATCATGTCAATATGGTCCAAAATCTCTGAGGAATGCTTCCAGCACCTTGTTGAATCTCTGCCACGAAGAATTGAGGCAGTTCTGAAGGCAAAAGGGGGTCCAACCCGTTACTAGCATGGTGTACCTAATAAAGTGGCCAGTGAGTGTGTATATATATATATATATATATATATATATATACACATATACGCACACACACACTAGAATACTTACCAGTCTACACTTCTTGAGTACTTGTAAACTCCCGCACAGTACAGGCCTTATGGTGACATCGCGATCACATAACTGATGACATGATCATCATGATACCAAAGGCCCTGAAGTCCCTCAGAGTACAAGACTTTTGGTGACATCACGGTCACATGACTGTGAAGTCACTGTAGGTCCTTAAGCAGTCTCAACATTGGGAATTAGATTGCACAGTCTGTCACCGACTCTTAATGCCGACCCTGCCCTTAACCAGCTCCTCTGACAATGCGGTGATTATCTTATGAGTAATAACATTTAGGCTATGTTCACACGTTGCATTTTTGCTGCATTTTTTCTTCTGCAGGCAAAACCTGCTCAAAGCTGCTACAAAAAGCAGGTTTTACATCTTGTTTCCCGCCTTTTTGTTTTCTCTTGCCTATTCTGATAAATTTTAACCCCTTTCTGACATCAGACGTACTATCCCATCCATGGGACCCGGGCCCCTATGCCCATGGACGGGATAGTACGTATAGCGCAATCAGCGGCGCCCACGTGGTGAGCGCCGCTGATCGCGGCCGGGTGTCAGCTGATTATCACAGCTGACACCCGGCACAATGTGTGTCAGGGGCGGTCACGGACCACCGCCAACACGTTAACCCCTTGCACACCGCGATCAAACACGATCGCAGTGTACCGGGGGTTAAAGGGAAGCATCGGCAGGGAGGGGGCTCCCTCCGTGCTTCCCTGAGCCCCCCACAGCAGCGCAATGTGCAGCGCTGCTGCAGGGGGCTCTTTCCCTGCAGGTCCCTGGATCCAAGATGGCGACGGGGACCTTTGGGGGCCTGCAGGGAGCTGGCTTCCTCAGTGCCTGCAAAGCGCAGGCACGAGGAAGCCTTGTGCAGTGCCTGTGACAGATCGCTGATCTGTCACAGTGATCTGTGATGTGACAGATCAGTGATGTCCGCCCTGGGACAACCTAATAAAGTTAAAAAAAAAAAAAGTGTAAAAATAATTTTAAAAAAATCGCTAAATAAATTTAAAAAAAAAAAAAAATTCCCTAATAAATTCATTTTTTGGAAATAAATTAAAAAAACAATAAAAGTACACATATTTGGTATCGCCGCGTCCGTAACGACCTTCCCTATAAAACTGTCTCATTAGTTAACCCCTTTAGTGAACCCCTTAAAAAATAAAAATAAAAAACGAAGCAAAAAATAGTGATTTATTATCATACCGCCGAACAAAAAGTGCAATAACGCGCGATCAAAAAGACGCATATAAATATCCATGGTACCGCTGAAAACGTCATCATGTCCCGCAAAAAATCGAGCCACCACACAGCATCATCAGAGAAAAAATTAAAAAGTTATAGCTCGCAGAATAAAGCGATGCAAAAATAATTATTTTTTATATAAAATAGTTTTTATTGCATAAAAGCGCCAAAACATAAAAAATGACATAAATGAGGTATCGCTGTAACCATACTGACCCGAAGAATAAAACCGCTTTATCAATCTTACCGCACGCGGAACGGTGTAAACGCACCCCCCAAAAGAAATTCATGAAACGCTGGTTTTTGTTCATTCTCCGTCCCAAAAATCGGAATAAAAAGCGATCAAAACATGTCACGTGCCCGAACATGATACCAATAAAAACGTCAACTCGTCCCGCAAAAAATAAGACCTCACGTGACTCAGTGGGTCAAAATACGGAAAAATTATAGCTCTCAATATGTGGTGATGCAAAAACTATTTTTACAATAAAAAGCGTCTTTTAGCGTGTGACAGCTGTCAAAAATAAAAACCGCCATAAATAGTAAATCAAACCCCCGTTATCACCCCCTTAGTTAGGGAAAAATAATAAAATTAAAAAATGTATTTATTTCCATTTTCCCATTAGGGTTAAGGCTAGGGTTAGGGCTAGGGTTAGGGGTGTGTTGGGGTTAGGGTTGGAGTTAGAATTGGGGGGTTTCCACTGTTTGGGCACATCAGGTGCTCTCCAAACGCAACATGGCGTCTGATCTCAATTCCAGCCAATTCTGCGTTGAAAAAGTCAAATGGTGCTCCTTCCCTTCCAAGCTCTGCCATGCACCCAAACAGTGTTTTACACCCACATATGGGGTATCAGCCTACTCAGGAGAAATTGCAAAACAGCTTTTGGGGTCTTATTTCTCCTGTTGCCCTTAGGAAAATAAAATATTGGAGGCAAAAATATCATTTTTGTGGGAAAAAAATATGATTTTTTTATTTTCACGCCCGGGCGTTATAAACTTCTGTGAAGCCCTTGGGGGTTCAAAGTGCGCACCACACATCTAGATAAGTTCCTTAGGGGGTCTAGTTTCCAAAATGGAGTCATTTGTGGGGGGTTTCCACTGTTTAGGTACATCAGGGGCTCTCCAAAGGCAACATGACACCCGCAGATCATTCCATCAAAGTCTGCATTCCAAAACGTCACTACCTCCCTTCCGAGCCCCGACATGGGCCCATACAGTAATTTTCTCCCACATATGGGGTATCACGGTACTCAGGACAAATTGGACAACAACTCTTGGGGTCCATTTTCTCCTGGTACCCTTGGGAAAATAAAAAAAAATTGGGGACTAAATGATCATGTTTGTGGAAAAAATACGATTTTTTTACTTTTACGCCCGGGCGTTATAAACTTCTGTGAAGCACTGGGGGAGTTCAAAGTGCTCACCACACATCTAGATAAGTTCCTTAGGGGGTCTAGTTTCCAAAATGGGGTCACTTGTGAGGGGATTCCACTGTTTAGGTACATCAGGGGCTTTCCAAACGCTACATGGTGTCCAATCTCAATTCCAGCCAAAAAAGTTAAATGGCGCTGCTTCCCTTCCGAGCTCTGCCATGTGCCCAAATAGTCGTTTACACCCACATATGGGGTATCAGCATACTCAGGACAAATTGCACAATAACTTTTAGGGTCCTGTTACCCTTGGGAAAATAAAAATTGGGGGTGAAAATATCATTTTTTTGGAAAAAAAAAGATTTTTTAATTGTACCGCTGTACGTTATAGACTTCTGTGAAGCCCTTGTGGGTTCAAAGTTCTCACCACATATCTAGATAAGCTCCTTGGGGGGTCTAGTTTCCAAAATGGGGTCACTTGTGGGGGGTTTCCACTGTTTAGGTACATCAGGGGCTCTCCAAACGTGACATGGCGTGCGATCAGAATTCCAGCCAATTTTGCATTGAAAAAGTCAAACGGCGCTCCTTCCCTTCTGAGCTCTGCCATGTGCCGAAACAGTGGTTCCCCCCACATATCAGGTATCAGCGTACTCAGGACAAATTGCACAATAACTTTTCCAGTCCAATTTCTCCTGTTCATTTTTTTTTTAATATTCAAAAAATTCCTGTGAAGCACCTGAAGGGTTAATAAACTTCTTGAAGGTGGTTTTGAGCACCTTGAGGGGTGCAGTTTTTAGAATGGTGTCACTTTTGGTTATTTTCTATCATATAGACCCCTCAAAGTGTCTTCAAATGTGATGTGGTTCGTAAAAATAAAATGGTGTTGTAAAAATGAGAAATCGCTGGTCAAATTTTAACCCTTATAACTTCCTAACAAAAAAAATTTTGGTTCCAAAATTGTGCTGATGTAAAGTAAACATGTGGTAAATGTTACTTATTAAGTTTTTTGTGTGCCGTATCTCTGTAATTTAAGGGCATAAAAATTCAAAGTTTGAAAATTGCGAAATTTTCAAAATTTTTGCCAAATTTCCATTTTTTTCACAAATAAACACAAGTTATATGATTGAAATTTTACCACTAACATGAAGTACAATATGTCACGAGAATAGAATGTCAGAATCACCGGGATCCATGGAAGCGTTTCAGAGTTATTACCTCATAAAGGGACAGTGGTCAGATTTGTAAAAATTGGCCCGGTCATGAACGTGCAAACCACCCTTGGGGGTGAAGGGGTTAATGTCCCCCAAAACATGATGCAACTTCCTTAAGGTTTTTGCACCAAAAACGCAGCAAAAACTGATACCTCCGCTTTTCGCTGCATTTTTACAAGTACCCATTATTTCTTATTGGTCAAAAAATACTGAAAGAAGTGACATGCTGCAGTTTTCAAGAACAGCGCAGTTTTCCAAATCAGTCAGGAAAATAAAACCAATGTGAGTGCAGCTGAAAATTTGCATTGAAACACAGAAAAAAAAAAGTTTGAGTACAGTCTTAGTGTTTCTATTGCAGTCATTACACAATCCCTTTACCCTAAAGCAAAAAAAACAGGTCAGTGGGAGGAAGAAGAAATGTGCAGCTTCACTAAATGGCACCGATTTACTGTAACTGCTGCTCATTCCAGCTGTCTGCATGTATGCTCAGCAATGTAACACAGCTTCATTAGTGTTTAATATTTAATATAATTGCTTATACAGCTCCAACATATTCCACAGAACTTCACTGATATCACTCATCGTCCCAAGTAAAAAACTCCCACAGACACCGAGAGAGCATTAAAAAAAATCAATGCACATGGAGCCATGGTTAGGATATGTTCAAATTTGTCAGAATTGCGTCAGAAATGTTGTAACCTTGTTCCATGCATGTAATTGAGGTTGTTTCTGCAGCATAAGCATGAATTTCTGCAGCCTTAGGCCACGTTCACACATTCAGTATTCGGTCAGTATTTTACTTCAGTATTTTTAATCCTAAACCAGGAGTGGGACAATCAAAGTCTAATAGAAACACGTCAGCACTTCTGTATTTATCACCCACTCCTGGTTTTGGTTCATAAATACTGATATAAAATACTGACCAAATACTGAATGTGTGCCTGGGGCCTTAGATGAATGGAACAGATGCTAAAATTTATTGCATCAGTATTTGCACACGTGTCAGGTACTGTACACTTTTGTAGTCATTATAAATCTGTACATTCTGTATTTAATATATACCTCACTATTGCTTTATTTTAAAAACTATTCTTTGTCTTATTATTACTGATGTAGCATAGGTTCAATTGACACACAACATAATCTAAAGAAAAACTGAAATATTACATGGTCATAAGTATTCAGACCCTTTTCTCAGATACTCATGTTTATGTCACATGCTGTCCATTTCCTTGTGATCTTCCTTGAGATGGTTCTACTCCTTCATTGGAGTCCAGCTGGATTTAATTAAACTGATAGGACTTGATTTGTAAAGGCACACACCTGTCTATATAAGACCTCACAGCTCACAGTGCATGTCAGGCAAAATGAGCATCATGAGGTCAAAGGAACTGGCCAAGGAGCCCAGAGACAAAATTGTGGCAAGGCACACATCTTGCCAAGGTTACAAAAAGTCAAGTGGTGCTCCTTCCATTCTGAGCTCTGACGTGCGCCCAAACAATAGTTTTACCCCACATATGGGGTATTGACGTGCTCAGCAGAAATTGCACAAAAAATGTTGGTGTCCTTTTTCTCCTGTTACCATTGTGAAAATAAAAAAATTTGCGTCTAAAGTAAAATTTTTGTGAAAAAAAGTTTCTTCCACATTTGATTAATTCCTGTGAAGCACCTGACTGGTTAATAAACTTCTTGAATGTGGTTTTGAGAACTTTGATGGGTGCAGTTTTTAGAATGGTGTCATTTTTGGGTAGTTCTCTTCTGTCATATATACAGTAGACCTCTCAAAGTCACTTCAAATGTGATGTCCCTAAAAAAATGGTTTTGTACATTTTGTTGGCAAAATGAGAAATTGCTGGTCAACTTTTAACCCTTCTAACTTCTTATAAAAAAAAGTTTCAAAAATTGTGCTGATGTAAAGCAGACATGTATAAAATGTAATTTAATACTATTTTGTGTGACATATCTCTCTGGTTTAAGGGTATAAAAATTAAAAGTTGGAAAATTGTGAAATTTTTGCCAAATTTCAAATTCTTTCACAAATAAGCGCAAGTCATATAGAACAAATCTTGCCACTATCATGAAGTACAATATTTCACGAGAAAACATTCTCAGGATCACCAGGATCCGTTTAAGCGTTCCAGAGTTATAACCACATAAAAGTGATACTGGTCAGATTTGTAAAATTTGGCCTGGTCATGAAGGTGAAAACAGGCTTGTGCAGCTAAGAGGTTAAATTGCTATAATTTTTAATTTTCTGATGCATTGCATGATGATATCACTGTTTGGCTTTAGATTTTCACATTTTAACCAATTAGTACTCCTCCCAATTCACTAAAACAGGGCAATGCCATTCATTTGTTTTGAATAAAGAAAGTAGTAAGTTGTAAAGCTGGAGTCACACATAGCGACTCACCAGCTATCCCGATAACGATATCAACGTGTCAGGATCGCTGGTAAGTCGCTATGTGATCACCGGCATCGCTGTGTACATAAGTTACCAGCGCGCTGATGCAGGGAGCTGGTAACTAAGGTACACATCGGGTATCTAAGGGACGTGCGTCCCTTAGATACCCGATGTGTACTTTAGTTACCAGCTCCCTGCATCAGGGCACTGGTAACTAACGTACACAGCTCCCTGCATCAGCGCGCTGGTAACTAACATACACATCGGGTATCTAAGGGACGCATATCCCTTAGATACCCAATGTGTATGTTAGTTACCAGCTGATCGTTGGTCTCCCGCCTGTCACACGCAGCGATGCATGCTGGCCAGTGGGAGACCAGCGACCAAAAAAATGTCCATGGCTTTCCTACAGCGATCAGCGATACCGGCAGGGGGGCCGGTCGCTGATCGCTGTCATACACAGCGATCTCGTTGGTGAGATCGCTGTTGTGTCACAAAACTTGTGACTCAGCAGAGATCTTGCTAGCGAGATCACTATGTGTGACGGGGCCCTAAGATATCTCTTATCTTCCATGAGAATGAAAGAATGTTTGACATCTACCGTGGAAGTCAAGGCGCCCCCATAAACATTAGATAATTGGTTAGTCTCACAAAAAACGTGAATTCAGAATACTTTAACCTAATGGGCAGCATAGAAGTCCTAAAGTGAGATTTTCTGTTTAATATATGGTAGGTAAAATGTTGCACCATCAGAGGTTGGTCTGATTTCTCCTGTCCTCCACATTATTGACTGACACACGTCACTACATTCTTCAGGATTTACCTGTAGTTTGCAATCTTGGTGCCAGCTATGTATCAAAGTAAATATAAAGCTTAAGTAAAATGTGCCCATCGTGAAGAATGGTCCATCTGCAAATATATCACATTGGTGTAAATTTCAATTGACTGAGAATGGATACTTAGAGTTGCCATGCAGCTGGGATCCGTATGTGTAAACACATGCACGCTGGCGGTGGTTGTAACATTATAGGGCGGGATGTAGGAACGTGTATACAAGCCAAAACTGTGTCAGTATAACATCGGCTGATCACTACTGTATGAAAGGCTCTATTAATGGTAATAGTCAGGGAGGGTTTACTATGTATATTGGTTAAGGTCAATGAATATCTTGGTGAATGAGATCATACCAACCAGACAGCTTGTTTTTTAAAGGTCTATTTTGGAGAATTCTGTTGATCGTCGCTTTGGATCAGGGCTGCCACCAGGAATTTTAGGACCCCATACTGGCAAAATTTTCATGCCCCCTAGAGATTCTGCCCAGGCTCCACCCCAGCTCCGCCGCCACCCCTCGAACCTTCCACAGACCCACCGCCCACTCTTGGAAAAATCCAACCATTGGAAACTTCAACAATCTGAAGAATGGGGAGCATTCATGCTCTTTGGGGCTTCCAAAAAAAAGCCAAGTGCAGCCACTGAGGGAATGAATGGATCAGTGGTCGAGTCACACATGAGCTCCATTCTAATGGGGATAAAAGTTACACATTCGGCTGATCAGTGAGGGTCCCAGAAGTCAGATCCCACCAATCAATAAGTCATCAATTATCCTCAGGCCATGTTCACTCGTTCAGTGTTTTACATAATGTATTTGTAAGCCAAATCAGGAGCGTAAAAATCAGAGGACAAGTATATTAGAAACACGTCACCACGTCTGTATTTATTACCCACTCCTGGTTTTGCCTTACACATACTGATGTAAAATACTGACCAAATACTGAAGGTGTGAATGTGTCTTTGGGATAGGTGATTAACTGTTTTTGCTAGAGAACCTCTGTAAGTGCATATTTGCTATTGTGTAACAGTCACAGGACAGTGAGGGGTTAAACATCCAAGTAATTAATCTCTAATTTAAAAAATATCTTCCCCTTATTGAAATCTGAGCAAACAAGTGACCTCCATACATAACGCAATCCACAATACCAATACTAATTAATACCACATACAAGGCACAAATACCGCCACACCATGAGCAGACCACACATTACCCCCACAGTGACAGAATAATACCACATACAGGGAACAAATACCACCACAGAGAGGACAAATACTGCAGGCCACAAACAGCTGAAGATGGACAGGAGCGGCAGTGATAATGCATGAAGATGCCACAAGGTGAGAATCAGACAGGGGACTTGTATTTAAAGCACCACTCCAGCGGTGACATAAAAAAAAATGCTGAAATGGTTCTTTTAAGTATTTCCTGTGGTTTTTCCATCAAAAACTGCAGCATTTCTTAGTACCAACTAAGTGAATGAGATTCCTGATGTCTAATGCACACGTTGCTTAGTTTTGCCTTGCAGATTAGAAGCAGTTTCAAATTTGCAGCATGTAATTTCTTTGTGTTTTTCATCCTGTCCAATGCAATGGGTGAAAGAAAAGCAAGTAAAAAATGCCAGTAGAAAATGAGGTAAACCGTGTGTATTTTATATTGCGCTTTTCCTGCCTTAAGACACTTTTTTGGTATAGAAATGTTTGCCGCCAATACTTAGGCAAATACGCGTTTTTTAAGCGTTTTTGTGCATGCGTTATTTTCCTGTGGATTCAATGGGTCAAAAATACACAAAGAATTGACATGCTGCAGAAAAAAAAAGGCACTGCAAATACGAACTGAAATTTACTGATCATGTGCACAACACTACAGGATTGTCATTGAATTACCTAATTAACTTGCATA
Organism: Dendrobates tinctorius; assembly: GCF_039654945.1. NCBI lineage: Eukaryota > Metazoa > Chordata > Amphibia > Anura > Dendrobatidae > Dendrobates > Dendrobates tinctorius. Next base: position 14,312,810 of record NW_027361679.1, on the reverse strand, counting down.
AGTATTCCATTGCATTTTTGGACCATTTACGCGTGGAAAAAAACGCAGCAAATATGCATCAATATGCATCGTGTGCACATAGCTTTAATGTGTGCATATACCCATACACACGCTATTTCATATACACAAATTCAGAAATATGCCTTATATGTACACATATAGGAATTACAGTGCACAAATACACAGCCACAAACATGCAGTGCACAAATGACACATCTAGTAGACATATACATTACATGTACTGTTCATATATTAAACACATGTACACTGTGTAGAGGACTGGGCATCATGCATCCTCAGTCTCAAGCAATGGGGGGGGCACAGGACCAACAATAATTTCTCCATGTGCAGTTCTGTGCAGTGCACAGCAGGCTGCTCCCCTCGCCTTCCTGTTTGCCGACTACTAGATGTGCAGGAAAAGCAGGAGGGATAGGTATAATGATTGTTGTGTGGCTGGTGAGAAGCAATAGTGCTGAATAGTGCAGGAGGATTAGTGTCCTTCATCCTGTTGTAAGAACAAACCTGTAGGCAGCATAGAAGAAGCTTCTTCATCCTGGAGGCAGCAGTCTGCTCTGCTCTGCAGGAGGCTCAGGGTAGTGGGTGGAGTCTGCACAGTCTGAGGATTGCAGTAGCAGAGCAGTGAGTGTGTATGGAGGAGGACCCCCGTAGAGTGTCTGGGCTGGAACCAAGGGGACCGCCATCTGGGTTCCTAAAGAAACGGTACCCGGGGGACAAAGGCGAGTGGACTGCTGAGAGTGACAGGACAGCAAGGGGCGGGGCGAGTATAAAAGGGGCAGGGAGCGCGCCGGGGAGTCAGTTGGTAGTACGCCAGACACGGAGCAAAAGACTGTGGGGGTGTGAGAGAACCAGAGCGACTGACTGTGACCAGAGGAAAGATCAGCAGCAGAGAGGAGACTTATGGTGGCCTTCAGAGAGGAGGTACCGAGCTTTACCGGCAAGAGACTGTTGCCCATCTCCAAGTTGGGGCCGCGACCTGCCCACGGTCTTTCTCAGCTGCTGCCGCTGTACTCCAGCCCGTTGCCTCCCATGGCCGCTGACTCTTCACCCCAGCCTGCGGTTGTGGCCTGCCCACTGCCACCCCACCTCAGTCCATGGTTGTGGCCTGTTCATCACCACCCACAGCTGCCATTACCCTGCTACAGTCAGCAGTTGGGGCCTGCTCCTCGCCTACGGAGAGACTCTTTGCACAGGCCCAGGCCGTGCGCATGGCCTACCGACCGCCACTCTTCAAGACTACATCACTACCCTGCTTGGGGGGACTGGAGTCTCCGTGGACTCGCTAACGAACGGGACCCCGCTGTTGCTACAGGGGGTTACCTCAACGAAAGGCTTCCTTAGGGCCTGTTGTGCCCCAACTCCTCCTGGGCGCTGAGATGCCTGAAGACGACGACAGATCCTCAGCAGCTGGGACCAGCGGCTGCGACGCCCAAGCAGCCACATCAGCGACACCGAGGGACGTCAGGACGGATAAATGACTTTAGGAAATAAGGACCCGTAGTTGGCCACATCTTGGCCCTATAGTAACCGGCCTCGCCAGGTTAGTCGTGTTCTCTTTACAGAAAAGTGTTTTATTGTTGCTGTGTCCCTGCGAGGAAAATTGTTGTTACCTCTTTTTGGTTGCTCAGTATAGCCCTAGTGGCTTCAGTTTATAAACGTTACTTTCCAAAACACAACTCAGTCTCGCGTCTCGTCACTGCATCCTGTGAACCTGCTGTTACCTACAAGTGTAACAACAGCCAGAGCAGAGCAGTGAGTGTAGCATCAGCCAGTGCAGAGCAGTGAGTGTAACATCAGCCAGAGCAGAGCAGTGAGTGCATCAGCCAGAGCAGAGCAGTGAGTGCAGCAGGAGCCATATCAGAGCAGTGAGTGCAGCAGGAGCCATATCAGAGCAGTGAGTGCAGCAGGAGCCATATCAGAGCAGTGAGTGCAGCAGGAGCCGGATCAGAGCAGTGAGTGCAGCAGGAGCCAGATCAGAGCAGTGATTGCAGCAGCAGCCGGATCAGAGCAGTGAGTGCAGCAGCAGCCGGATCAGAGCAGTGAGTGCAGCAGCAGCTGGATCAGAGCAGTGAGTGCAGCAGCAGCTGGATCAGAGCAGTGAGTGCAGCATTGCCACCACTCTTGGTCCTTGTGTAGCTGCTCTCCTGCGTGGAACACAGACACATGCAGGAGCGGTCACATCTGTGTGTTTTGCTCCCAGGTGCAGGAGAGGAGTCAGGAAAGGCAGTGCTGCTGTCAGGCTGCTCTGGGAGAATGTGCCCTCAGGAGGTTCGGAGGATCAAGCTTTTGATTCAGGGCTCAGGCCCCGAATGTAACTGACTAGTTACGCCCCTGCCCTGGAGCCCGGTGAGCAGAAGCAAAGTGGGAGGCCTGGACTGGGTGAGACACCCTGCCGACATATCTCACCCAGTCCGGGCCCCTCCTCTTTGCTTCTCCTCACTGGGCCCCATACACCAGTTAGGATAAAAATAGGGCAGTCCTGCTTGGGATGCAGCAATATTTACTGATAACCACGTTTTATTGTAAAAAATACACTCTTCTTACCAATGAATTACAAAGCTTCTCATATACTTTGCAATATTAAATACGGATGACACACGGATGCCATTCATGTGATGTACGTGTTTTTCATGGACCCATAGAGTTGTATTGGCCCTTGTCATCCATCCTGGTGGGAAAAAATTGACACCTTTCAATGTGTTCTGTACAGGCACACAGTCGGTGTAAAATCATGGACATGTGCATAGCACCAGAGATTATAATGGGTATGTGTGGTATCAGTGAAGAAAATGGATACCACACTTACTGGAAACACAGACATAAGTAGGAGGCTTCTCTGAGCAGTCAGTACAACAGACAGCACATGGATAGCGCACAAATGACTAGCTTTTCACAGACCCATAGACTTTCATTTGCGAGTTTAATCCATGACTCAGATCAAAATTGGACATGTGTTTTTCATGCGGACCACTCGGTTTGACAAAAATACACAGACATGTACAACCTCACAGACTATAAAAGGTGAGAGTTCTGTCTGTGAAAAACATGGACAAAACTGGTGCCTGAAAAACTAGTACTCAAGGTTCCTAAGAGCACAGTGGCCTCCATAATCCTTAAATGGAAGAAGTTTGGGACCACCAGAAATCTTCCTAGACCTGACCGTCCAGCCAAACTGAGCAATCATGGAAGAAGATCCTTGGTGAGAGAGGTAAAGAAGAACCCCAAGATCTCTGTGGCTGAGCTCCACAGATGCAGTAGGGAGATGGGAGAAAGTTCTACAAAGTCAGCTATCACTGCTGCCTTCCACCAGTCAGGCCTTTATGGACGAGAGGCCCGACGGAAGCCTCTCCTCAGTGCCAGACATATGAAAGCCCATACACATGAAGGACTCCCAGACTATTAGAAATAAAATTCTCTGGTCTGATGAGATACTTATAGAGAAATTGTACTTAAATATTTATTTTATATTTCAATATTTTTCATATTCAAACACATTCAAAGGACATTTGTAGGGAATTTTTTGAATCCTTTTACACATTAAATAAACAGTTTCTTTTAGAATATTCCACCATTGCTCTCCATGGAAAAAAAACTTCCGACCTCTGTTTCAAATTGTGCAAAAACTCTGGCGCTACATGTCGGGCGCCCAATTTATTATGTGTTTCAGACAGTTTTGAAAACTGTTTAGAAAGCGGAGAGTGGGGAAAAGTCGTTCTAAAATCCGGAACATTTATTAATGGCATGTGGAATTATTGTGGTGTGCAATAAGCCAACCAAAAGGATGCACACAGGAGAGAACAGTGCCTAACTCTTCTTGTCATATGAGAAATGCGTTCACCACTGTGATTCGTTTTGAGTTTTTTTTCCTGTCTGAACTTTTAGCCCTGTAATAATAAATCTGCCCCCATGTGTATATGGTTGCTAGTGTTTGCAATGACAACGGCTCCTCATTACCTTACAAAAGTTTCCTAATTATCTGTAGTTTTAATGTAAGGGCCTTTATATTATGGCAGTTACAGTTGCTCAGTAAGTGACATTATCCATTCTTTGCCCTGACACCTGTGATGTCAAGCACCATAACAATCCAGTAGCTGCCCCCTGCCTTCCCACACATCAGCACAGTGTGATAGAAACCCTGGCCTGTCTTTCCCTTTTCTAAAATTAGCAAATCAAACCATGCAAATGAAGCATACAGCAGAGCTGGCCTTTTATTATCTTACCAGCCTTTTGTTTCCCACTTTGGAATTTGTTAAAAAGAAAGCCTTTGTTTCCCTTGGTAACTGCAGCAGAATCTGGAGAAAAGCATACTTAGTGGAAGACAATGGGCCGTGACACTGCTTTAAACTTTATTAAGTCTGCCTTGGACCCTTTTTCCTCTTTTGAGTGAAATGGAAGCAAAGTTTGGCAGCCTCCATGCTGTGCACTTGATTGATGTGCTGAACATCTGAGGCACTTTTGTGTCCAGCCTGCTCTTTATGAGAGCATAATGTGTGAATACTCAAATAAGGTCAGCCCTTATCACATGTAATCTAGGCCTCAACACAGATCAACAGTGACAGTCATACCCTGGAGGCGAGGGCACAAATAATCTTCCGCATGCATCGGGCAGCTTAAACGATTTTTACACTGGATCCTTCATAGCAACTTGTTCAGGAGAAAAGAAAGATAGAAATAAAAGAGCACGTAGCGTTATAATGGCCCATCACAGCAAGTGAGCGGAGGGGCCCAAGCAAGGGGGGCTGTTTATCCAAAAATAATCTCTACTAGCTGAAGAAAACGGGAGGATTTTTAGGGGACTGGAGTTGGAAGAAACCTACCATCTGATATTCATGTGACCATATACTATTTGTCATGATGAAAACCGAGAGATAACCTGGTGTCCATGGGTGAATCATTGTCCCTTTATTGTAATTATTAAGAGGATCAGATCTGGTAGGTTTACTTAGAAGGTTTTTTACTAGGAGCTATATAATATATTACAAAATGGGACTTTCATATCACTATCGTTATTGGAAAATGGGACTTTTATATCACTGATGTTGCTTACTAAGAAATGTAACTTTTCTATATGACTTTTGCTGTTTATTAGAAGATTGGACTTTTCTATATCACTTTTGCTGTTTATTAGAAGATTAGACTTTTCTATATGACTTTTTTTGTGCATTAGAATGTTGGACTTGTTTGTTATATAGCATTTTATTTAGTATTTATATGTGGTTGATTACTAAACCCAACAATAAGATGCAATCTGTGCAGAAATGAGCATTGCTTTAATGGTATCTGCAATCTGCTCTTTGTCAAAAAGAAAAGTGTGTGCACAGGCACACATTTTCTAAAGATCTACACCGCCCATTATAGCTACTTAGCGGTTCACCCACATTTTCACGCTGGTATTAGCAGCCTCACTTTATGGCTTCTATAAAACAATCAGAGGAGGCCACTCTTTTGTTTATTCTGAGATTATACAGATGTAAGAAAAGTCAGTATAACAAATGACAAGTGCTTTACTTTATAGAAGATGGTATTATAGCGTAATGTGCGGACACCAGGTCACATGATTGAGGCGCCCATGACAATAGGAATGTCACTTGCTAGTTATTTCTGGGACAGTGCAGCACATCTCTGACATTCACGCTGCATGGTGACAAAGTCCCTCTTGTTACACCTGGAACTGGCTCTGAAAGTGTATACATTTCATATAGTAGTATTTTGGTCACTATTTTGCATCATTTGCAAGTCAAAAGCAGGAATTGGCCAAAAACTAAAAATCTTTTTATTCTCCTTTTCATCTGTGCAGTTTCACTCCTAGTTTTGGCTTTCATTTACTGATGCAAAATACTATCCAAAATGCTGCAAGTGACCAAAATAATACATAATATATTGTGCTCACTATACACCGTCTTGGAACCTGTCGCCGGGTTTTTTCAATATAAACTATGTCCACCACTTTATTGCCTCCTAAAGGTCCAGCAGTCTAGCAACCTGTATATAAGTCCCCAACCACCTCTTGATATCCCCAAAATTTATTTTATAATCCCCCCATATGTCCAATGGACGTCGCAGGTCTTGCTTGGCACCTCTCCCCATATTCACCACCCTACTTTCCTGCTTTATGTAGCGTCTGTGATTTGGATGTGACTTGTCTACAATTTGATGTATTTTTTTAACATCATAATTTCAGTTTAAAAATAATCACTTGAAAAGCTCCACAACTATTTTTGTTGATGTGACAGTTATCGCCAAGTAGCCCACACTAAAAGCGTACCTGTCAGAAGTTTTAGCCGATATAAGATACGGCCACCGCTTTTCACGGCTTATCTACAGTATTCTATAATGCTGTAGATAAGCCCACGATCTGACCTGCAAGATAAGAAAAATAACTTTCATTATACTCACCTGCAGGGCAGTCAGGTCTGATGGGTGTCGCAGGTCTTGGTCCGGTGCCTCCCAACTTCTTGCGATGCCGCCCTCCTGCTTGCTTCATCACTCCACGGCATCTCGCTCCTGCACAGGTGTACTTCTGTGCCCTATTGAGGTCAGAGCAAAGTACTGCAGTGTGCAGGCATCGGGAAAGGTCAGAGAGGCACTGGAAATTTTGTCCATGTTGGATCATTCTGTCGGAGCTTCTAGTAGATGGCATCTGGGTATCTGCCTCCAATAGGCGTACACTCCAGAAAATGATGAGCGGCAGACCAGAAGTCCCTCTGTTGACATCATTATAGTCTATTGCCCCATCAGCGCATATGTCCAAATCCCGTTTTGCGGGGGACTTGAGGAGAGTACATACGCAAGCCCAGATGATACCAATGAATGTGGACAAAAGTGTAATGTGAGCTGACCTCCAGTAGGTAGTTGGAGACTCCACTGTGCCAAGGCAAAACTATGAAGGCAGGGAGGGCTAAAGTAGCTTTTTTTTTTTTTTTTTTATTCTTGGGATCATGGGGCACCCAGAGATCTTTTCTTCATATATTTAATTCCTTTTGAATTCACTCCTTGCTTTGGTTCAGAAAACTACACCAAAAACTGCCACAAAAAATGTTATAAGTGACTTCAGCTCTTTATTTCCAGAAATTTTTGCAACAAATCTCCCATGTGTGACTAAACTCTTAAGGGGGTTTTACACATAGCGATATTGCTAACAATATCGCTAAAGCATCACCGATTTGGTGACGCAGCAGCGATATCGCTATGTGTGATACTTACCTCCGACCGGCTCCCCCGCTGTCCATTGCTGATCGCGCAGCTCCATTTCTCGTCGGGCGCTTCCTGCTTGCGCCGATGAGTGATGCGTGGACGCGGGCGGGAGGACGTCAGGATCACCGTAAGTAACGACCGCTAGATCGCTGCTGCATCGGTGTGAGATCTGCCTGTGTGGCAGCTCACTAGCAACCATTTAGCGATGCATCAGCGATCCTGACCGGGTCGTATCATGGTCGGGATCGCTGGTGCATCGCTAAATGTAAAAGGGCCTTTAGGTTAGAGCTGAGGTCAGCAATTTGCATGACCAAAAGCACCCACCTTGCCTTGACTATTGTACTGCTGCAATACAAGGCAGCTGAATCGCATGTAAGTCGCAATTCACGTGTTACTTTGAAGTCTATGAGGAGAGAAGTCTTTGTGTGTGTTTTGCAATCAAGCATCTAACAGCTTTAGATTTTTGGTAACAGACAAATTGCGGATGTGGTAGATTGCAGGCTGCAATGCCACCCCATTAATAATCATTATTTGCAATGTCGCAGTGTGACATCACAAGATTTATGTCACGTGACTCGCCATGCCGCCCTTTCTTTATTGTATGGCTGTGTTCACACGTGCGTTTTTTGCTGCATTTTTTTGCTGCGTAATTTGCCCACAGTACATATTTAATAAAATTTATATTATTCACCAAAAATGCAGCAAAACCTCTTTGACGTGGGATTTTTTTTTGCATTTTTTCACTTTCTCATTGCTTCCTTTGAGTGGAAAAATGCTGCAAAAACGCTTAAAGAATTGCCATGCTGCAGATTCCAAAGACGCTGTAATTCTCAGACTCAGTCGTGAAAAAAACAAATATGGGTGCATGAGTTTTCTGAAATATCATAGGTTTTTGCTGGTTCTCTAAAACACATCTTCTTTTCTGCAGAAAAAAAAATGCGGCAAAATAAAAATTCTACGCTGCAAAGACGTCCCATGTGAACATAGCCTAATAAAAACAAACGGTCTTAATCATTCGCTTTATTTCTTTGCAATTAATTGCATGTAACTCTTGCCTTTTAGCCAAATAGGCTTTTAAGATTTCATTGTAGTTACTGGTACAATGTTATTCCTCATGGAAATATTACTTTTCAGATGTCTCAGAAGTAAATCAACTTCAACTTGATATGCAGGGTGCATGTGATGGGGGAGGGGTGTGTGCAGTGTTGAAGAGGTTAACAGGTTTTGTTAAGATAAGGCTAGGAAGTGTCCACAGCCTCATCAGGGCAGTCAGTCACAGCTTCTGTTTTTAGCCATGTAGTCTGGCTTGGGACCTCTTTGTTGTGTTCCCCCCACAAGGTGATCAGTTGAGCTGTATGTGGTGACAGGACTTGCCTGTAGCTGGCTTGGTTTTCACATTCTCCTCTTCCCCGCAGACCGCTCTGAAGACGCGGAGACTTGGGAATAACGCAGCGAAAGGAACGAAATCCGGAGCGTGGACTTTATTCCATCTTCCCTGCCGCAGCTCCTCTGCTCTAGGAATGGGCTGGTTTGAAGATCCGAGCTGGCAGCTGCATGTTTCCTTGATAATGCTCCTGTCTCTACATACCAGAGGTAAGAAGGCTCGTCACAATGTATCTGGCTGTCAGAACAAGTAGGCAACAATGTTACAAACCAGAAGTGGGGAAAAGCAGTAACCCCTGTGCCTTGGATTGTTAGGGCACCCCTCTTCGGATGCTCCGCACAGTGTTCTGAGGAATTGGCAAAGCCGAATATTTGTATTTGTTTTTTTACATCAACTCCTGGAAAGTAATGTTTAGTCGTTCGTTCGGCAGCACACACATTCTCCTTGTGACACCACAATTCACTTTTATCTGATGTTTTGGGAAAGAACTGTCACAACGGACCGAGAAATTGACTATTTACCAACTGGATAATAAGCTTTCAATTCGCTCTAAGATTTATCCAAGCTTTTCGTTAACATTTGCCACAATTTCGTATGGCAGAAATTCAAGTCAGTTTCTTCTTTATCTCCAAAGTAAAGGTCTTCTTTTTTTTTTTTTTTTTCTTTTTCTTTTTTCTCTCACATGAATTAGTATGTCTCGGCAGACGCTACAGGGTTCCTAGATGGCAAAGCATTCTCATTGCCCCCTTGAAGCACACACTATGTTATGGAAGGGCAGCATTAACACAATGTAAAAAAAAAAGTTTAGGGGCTCATTGGAACTAGTTTACCAAATCGTGGTGTTTTCTCTGCAGAAGTATTGATTAAAACTTCATCACTATATAAAGTTTGATCATTATTTATATAATATAGAATTTTATGTTTAATTTTTAAAGTATATAGAAAGATATATGAAATGGTCATGTGAAATTCCATATCTGATTATTAGCAGCATTGATTTATGTATGACCTATGCTAACGCCTACAGCATAGCGTCAATAATATATATACCGTACAGAAGTACACTGACAACAATTGGGTCCAGACTTTTAGATTTTTTTTTTTAGAATTTTGCCCAAATGATTGACAGAGGAATTTTTGAAATAACAGTTTGCAGTTGACAAAGAAGGAAAGCTATAATGTAGGTCAGTTTATTTTGTAACCCAGTAAGATGTTTTTCCCCCATAATGAGATAGGAATTTAGACTGCATGTCATTAACTTTTGCTAGTACACCTTTAATATAAAAGTGTATTATTGTCCTTTTTATACCAGGTAAAACAAATATTTCAAAACTTTTTTTTTCTGTAAATTAATTTTAGCTGGGGATTTCTAAGACTGGGAATGCATGTTTGTTTTTAGATTAAAGAATTCAAATAAAATCCTACTACTTTTGTTTCCGGGGAAAAAAAAAATACATTTCATCCAGGGGAGTATTATTTTGTGTTACATTTCACTATGAGATCACTAAATGAATCATAGGTTAGATTTATGTATCATATCCTGGATGTAAGGTTTTGGTGGACTGTACTCTTTTTAATTGTATTATAAACACACCTACCTAATTGTAGTATAATATGCATGTGTTGGGTCGTATGGGACGTATGTTTTGGATTGTACATACTGTACAGTATTGTGCAAGAGTTGTAATCAGATGTGGGAAAAAATGCTGCAAAGTAACAATCCTTAAAAAAAAAATAGAAGTTTTAATGAATTGACAAAAATAAACAAAATCAAAAGTGAATGGAAAAAAAAAATAGAAATCTAGATCAAACCTATATTTGTTGTGGTCACACTTTTCCTTCAAAGGAACATCCAACTGTCAATTCTTTAAAGTACACTTGCACTCAGTTTTTGAAGGAATTTGGCAGAGAGGTTCCAAACACCTTGGAGAGCTAACCACAGGATATGCTGTGGATGTAGGCTTGCAAAAGTCCTTTTGTCTCTTCATTTAATCCAACGCAGACTTGATGATGTTGAGATCAGGACTTTGTGGGGGTCATATTGTTACTTCCAGGCCTCCATGTTCTTCGATACATAGGAGACAGTTATTATTATTATTATTATTATTATTATTTATTGTTATAGCGCCATTTATTCCATGGCGCTTTACATGTAAGGAGGGGTATACATAAAAGCAAGTACAATAATCTTAAACAATACAAGTCATAACTGGTACAGGAGGAGAGAGGACCCTGCCCGGAGGGCTCACAATCTACAAGGGATGGGTGAGAATACAGTAGGAGAGGGTAGAGCTGGTCGTGCAGCGGTTTGGTCGATCGGTGGTTACTGCAGGTTGTAGGCTTGTCGGAAGAGGTGGGTCTTCAGGCTCTTTTTGAAGGTTTCAATGGTAGGTGAGAGTCTGACATGTTGTGGTAGAGAGTTCCAGAGTAGGGGTGATGCGCGAGAGAAATCTTGTATGCGATTGTGGGAAGAGGAGATAAGAGGGGAGTGGAGAAGGAGATCTTGTGAGGATCGGAGGTTGCGTGCGGGAAAGTACCGGGAGACGAGGTCACAGATGTATGGAGGAGACAGGTTGTGGATGGCTTTGTATGTCATGGTTAGGGTTTTGTACTGGAGTCTCTGGGCAATGGGGAGCCAGTGAAGGGATTGACAGAGGGGAGAAGCTGGGGAATAGCGGGGGGACAGGTGGATTAGTCGGGCAGCAGAGTTTAGAATAGATTGGAGGGGTGCGAGAGTGTTAGAGGGGAGGCCACAGAGCAGGAGGTTGCAGTAGTCAAGGCGAGAGATGATGAGGGCATGGACTAGGGTTTTTGCAGATTCTTGGGTGAGGAATGAACGGATTCGTGAAATATTTTTGAGTTGAAGTTGGCAGGAAGTGGAAAGGGCTTGGATATGTGGTTTGAAGGAGAGATCAGCGTCAAGGATTACTCCGAGACAGCGAGCTTGTGGGACTGGGGAGAGTGGGCAGTCATTTACTGTAATTGATAGGTTCGTAGGGGGGCCACGTGAGATGGGGGAAAGATGATGAATTCTGTTCAGTTCTTAATTTCCTGACATGCTGCCCTAAACTTCCAAAGAATCTCCACCATTCTTCATTATTTCCTGCAGACACTCATTATTGTACCTCTCTCCATCCCCTTTGGCAAACAAATTGACCATATTACATCTAAATAGTTCACATTTTGACTCATAAGACAAGAGCACCTGCTGCCTTATTACTGCACCCCAGTTCCTATGTTTTTGTACGTAGTGCAGTCACTAGGCCTTGTTTCCAAGTTTCCTTGACAGACTACTGCATCTACAGTCCTCACCATTACTCATTTTACTTTGGCCAATAATATATATGTGGACCAAACATACAGTATATACTATGCATATTTGTAGAAAACCCTTGGCCAGACCCACATATGTTCCTGGAAGACAAAGGTTTGAACTCAATATTGAGATCCAGTTTTAGAGATGATTAAAGGTTTGCCTGGATAGTTGGCAAATGATTGATTGAAGGTGGTCCCTACTGTAAGCCCCATTGATCACCAGATTGGGCCTTCCAGGTCCTACTTAATGCATTACCACAGTTAAGAGGAGCTTTAATGAAGCATCAGTCTAGCATGTAGTTGTACAGCGGGGAGGAATATTTGGTTGAGTACCTACACTGTAGTCATTGCTGGAGGTCTGAGGTCCATTCTGTAGTTGTTCTTCATGGAACAACCACTTTGGGCCAAATAAGTTAAGCTGCTTTTTGACTCATAGCTGTCGTCTTCACTTACAATTGCATGCATCACTCAAACCTGCCTGCATGTTTTGTTTCAGCATATCAATTTTCCGACAGCAGATTATCTCCCAGCAGAACAAAAAAAATGAAACCTGTTGAAATCCAATATTTCCAATCCTCTTTTCCATTGCCATCATCTGCTGTCACGGAGCAGTCATCGGGAAGCCTCCATATCCATTAACTTGTCTGTAGATTACAACATCTAATGTGTGTGTGGCCAACATTGGCATTTACACTGCAATTAAACGTAAACTTCTGCATGCTCTGTCCAGCGGTTGGATGGGGAACATTGTTCTAGAAAACTTTAACCTGTGTGTGCACTTTATGAAATTTTATTATTTCAATATCGCAAATGTTACCATCATAGCCTGGATAGTTTATACGTACAAAGAGATAACATTCAATATTTAGCTATATTGAATTTGGAGAAATCAATGCTGTACTCTTTCTCAGCTGGTGACCTTATTGGAAGTCCAGCGATATTGTTACTAGGGTTATTATTGTTACTATTGTTATTATCTTATTGTGCGAGTTTACAGCTGTAAATCAGTCATATTCCTTGATAAACATTGTGACAAACCACAATCCTCCAAGTACATTAATAACCTATGTAAAGGACAATCCAGTTCATATGCTAATTGATCACTAGAGAAAAGACCTTCACGATTTCATGTTGTTCTGTGAATCTCTCCAATCTCCATCTACATTGTAAATTCTCCTCTTAAGCTGACGCTTTAAGCTCATTTAAATCACAAATTCCAATCAGTCATGTTCCTTTTGTAGCACTGCATAGAGCCGGACAGGACTCATCAGTCACCTACTCTATTCAGTGTATTGTGCTGTGCAGCACTCCTGCATCCATAATGAGGATGGAGATCTGTGTAGAAGAAGTTCATCTCTTGCTTGTACGCCATGTGTTGGGGGATCTGTATGCTGCAGTAAATGAAAGTGTTATTAATGGAGAGAAGAGGGTTTGATCTCTGGGGAGGCATAGATGCAGATCTGCTTCTAGTGGATGGAGGACACTTTCCAAAGAAGGGAGTGGTCTTATTTGGGTAATGGCGTATACATACTTTGCTTGGACCCTAAAATTTTGGTGATACTTTCTATTTTTATACTTTGTTTTGAGAATTCCAAAATTGCTAAATTTTTCATCCATCAATGTGATAGGGTGTTTCCGTCAGAAAAATTCTGCTGAAGTACTTTGTCACTTAGTGTCTGCATTTTTGTATGCTGTTTTAGATAGAGTTTTTGTATTTTGACATCAAGAGTCAGACATTCAGCACTACTTAAAGGGAATCTTTCACTCTTTTTTTGAGCTTTTTGAGTTATTAATGTGGGCATTCGATTGTACAGTATACAGCTGAAATTAATCATACCTGTATGCCTTTTGATGATGCCTTGATGAGTCAAAATCATCTTTTTTAGCTTTGATTTTCCAGGCTATAACTCTGGTTTTCAATATGAAAGATTTCTCCTCCTCTTCTCTTCAGTGTCCCTTTGATGTCATGTGCGTGGCCTGAAATCCAGCGCCTGCGCATTCTACCTGCCGTTGCTCCTCTGCATTGGTCTGAAGTTTGGGGAATTCACCTTTACTGTGCACTGGAGATCACTTTGACTGGGAGATTTAGTGACTCTTCGGTGCCTGTTCACATCAAAATTGAAGACCATGCTTATAGAAGGGCAGAACAGTTCAGAGGAGAGAAGGCTGGCAGAATGCACAGGTGCAGGATTTCCAGCCACGCCCATGATGTCAAAGGGACACTGAAAAGAAAGGGAGGAGAAATCTTGCATAATGAAGACCAGAGACAAGCCTATAAAGAGAGCAAGGCACTCAGGAATAGTTTGGTTGTTGCTGCTCAAGTCGGGTATCCAACCCATCAATCAAAAATGACAAAAATCTTGGCACTCAATATGTGAAATATTCAGACACTTTTATTTTGTGCATCCAGACAGAGAGGTTTAAACGTTTTCGGTCCAGCATAGGACCTTCATCAGAAAAATCTCGTTTACTGAAATAAATAAATCTTTGCAATGGTAGCCAAAAGAAGGACAAAGTAGAGAATCTGGATGGCCAGTGAAAATGTTAAATGGCTGGCGTCTGGAAAGCTTATGTGGACTGTGCCGTCCAAAACTAGAGCAGGCAGCTGTACAGCGTGGGGCTTCGGAAAAGGGACCTCCAGGGTCACTAAAATAAGGAGTGAAGGCAGCGCTGATAGCAGTGGGTATACAACCTCTAGAATTGAATTGGGCTGGTGAAGCCCTGGTCCGTGGTCTGGCTGCACCGTGTGGAAGACGCTGCATCTGAATATTTCACAATGTGAGTGCCAAGATTTTTGTCATTTTTGAAGACCAGAGACAGTCTTATTTTCCGGACAGCATACGCCCCATAGCCTGGAAGATCAAAGCTATGAAAGATCATTTTTAGTGAATAAGGCATCATCCAGAAAACATACAAGTATGACTAATTTCAGCTGAATGCAGCCTGCATGCCCATATTATTAACTCAAGAGCCTCAAAAGGGTGACAGATTACCTTTAATGTAAATGCAGTGGAAACGTATGTTTTAACAGTAGTTATGAATTGCTCCATTTTAGTTCTTACTAAATATTAGTTAATGTTCATAATGACATTCATGAGCCCCCGACTATCATTGGTCTCTCTTAGCGATGAGCGGATCTTTTGACATTTAAATTTGCTGACTTTGCCTTTTGTATTGGTTTTCTCATATAAGACTATTTGTGTCCTTCTAAGCACCAACTAGAATTGTTACGCCCCTGACTAGACATTGAAATTGTTTTATTATAGCACATTTTATCTTCCTCAAGGATATTTCTTTGATGCAAACATGATTCTCCATGATGGAAAAATGGCTGATACAATGATTTTATTAGGAAGTGATTACACTGGCAGAAATATTCCAGTAATGTGTAGTTGTCAGCGTACACCAATTCCAGCTCTCAGCACTCTTCATCACTTCAGATACAATTCTCACATACAGCTGACTTTTGTCAGTGAGTATCCAGTAAATGTGATGATACAGTTGGATGGTCCATTCATGATGCACCCGAATCATGAGTGAAAGGAGCTTTCCTTGCCACATTTACTCTTGAACCGTGTTGAAGATCTGTGATATCATCACTTGTCTGTCAAAATGATGAACTGTATTCATATGTTTGTAAGAAGGCTCATATTTCTCGACCTTTGCCAATATAATATTTATAATATCAGCATGTCTCCAGCTAGAAAATGTTCACTTACAACTTAGAAGGCATTGTGTTGAGCAACAGCCAAAACCAAAATCATAAATTTGTGACCCACTGTGATCATTGGTAAGATTTGCCATGCCAACGTTTGCAAATACATCTGCACATTATTTGCCCACATGTGTATTCTTGGATCATTTTCCCAGCTTCAACTTTGGAAAATTGAATTTCACCACTGGTGTTTTCTTTGTCCATATAGAAAAATAGGCAATAAGAACTTTATTTTTGGGTCATGCATGCTCCAACAGTAAAACTGCCTAGCTTTTTCCAGTGGAACATGTGTATTATCCAATAGTAGAAAACCACAAGTCTTCACTGTCATTCCTGTAGATGGCCCAGTTCTCACCCTGTATGTTTTATAGACTATAGAAACAATTGCACCTAGTGCTGAACCCAGTTTCTATGGAAAATATTTGACTTATTAGGAGAAATAAAATTATATACCTGGTGTTCTTTGCGTATTTAAGCAAAATCTATCTGCCATCATAAAGTAGTTTGGCAAAAGGACTGAACACCGTATTTTATTTCACCGGCAGTTGAATAAATATTTTAAATTGCACATGAATATTGACAATATGGTGGCTCATGAATGAGCAATTTACTGCTAATGTTATTTACATAAGAGTCTGGAGGCGAGCCAAAGCCATAATATTGGATGATACTAAATTTAAACATATAGGTGATATCTGCAATAGGGATTTATTTTGAGTAGGTTTATAGAGTATTTTTTCTGGACAGGAGAGGCCAAATAACAGCGGAGTGGTTTGTGTGAACCTTGCAGGTCTTCTAAATGGTTTCCATTCATAATAAACAATTTACTGCAAATAACCATTTAATGCATTTAAACGCTGTTAGATTTCATGGACATGCACCTTTCAAATCAAATTTTCATGAATCTTTCATCCGTTTCGTATGTTCTGTCTAATCTATTAGAGCAAAATTAGGTATACAACATCTGGAATTATAGTTAGGCCGCTGACCTATTTTTTTTATGTTTATAAAACTTTTGTTGCCCGCAAGACATTCCACGCCCTAGAGAAATTCTGTATAGTAGCTTGTCTTTTTTTTTCTCCCTCCGTGGTTCTGTCCCTACACCACCAAGGAGATGCACATACTTTGTCCAATTTGGTTACACACATGGCTGATTTCTCAGGTCATGGTCTATATTTATAGTCCTTTTGCTCCTACAGTTTGCAGCTGATGCCTTCTTTTATACCACCAGATATGTTTCAGAGCCACAATAAGGGATAGCTGCCATACAGAAAGCTGACTTAAAGGGATTGTCTGGTGAATAAAAGTTTTTGTACAAAATGCTTACGATAATTACAAACCAATCCTCCACAATTTGTTCCAAATCCTAAATTTCTTTTTAAAGGAATGATAGAAGGCTATCACCATGTAAAAAAATTCATCTCTTTTATTTAGTAGAATCATAGAAACGTAGAGTTGGAAGGGACCTCCTGGGCCATCTGGTCCAACCCCCCGCTCAAAGCAGGATTCGCTAAATCATCCCAGTCAGATGTCTGTCCAGCCTCTGTTTGAAGACTTCCATTGAAGGAGAACTCACCACTTCTCGTGGCAGCCTGTTCCACTCATTGATCACTCTGTCAAAAAGTTTTTTCTAATATCTAATCTGTGTCTCCTCCCATTCAGTTTCATCATAGAATCATAGTAGCGTTAAAGAGTGTTCAGAGGCTGGGGATGGGCAATGCCAGCAGCGTGTCAAACTGGCTAAGGCCGTTTCACGCCTGATTACGCTTCTGCGTATGCATAGTTTGGCCTCTATGTAAGTCACTAATGCGACCATACTTAGAATATTGTGTTTTAATCTTAATCACTGGTGAATAAGAAGGACATAGCTAAACTAGAGAGGGTACAGAGAAGAGCGACCCAAGGTTATTGACCCCGGAGGTATAGTTAGGTCCATATATACTTGGACAGAGACAACATTTTTTTCTTATTTTGGTTCTAGACATTACCACAACGAATTTTAAACAAAACAATTCAGATGCAGTTGAAGTTCAGACTTTCAGCTTTCATTTGAGGGTATCCACATTAAAATTGGATGAAGGGTTTAGGAGTTTCCGCTCCTTAACATGTGCCACCCTGTTTTTAAAGGGACCAAAAGTAATTGGACAATTGACTCCAAGGCTATTTCATTGACAGGTGTGTGCAATCCCTTCGTTATGTCATTCTCAATTAAGCAGATAAAAGGACTGGAGTTGATTTGAGGTGTGGTGCTTGCATTTGGAAGGTTTTGCTGTGAAGGAAACATGCGGTCAAAGGAGCTCTCCATGCAGGTGAAACAAGCCATCCTTAAGCTGAAAAAACCCATCCGAGAAATTGCTACAACATTAGAAGTGGCAAAATATACAGTTTGGTAGATCCTGAGAAAGAAAGCACTGGTGAACTCATCAATGCAAAAAGACCTGGGCGCCCACGGAAGACAACAGTGGTGGATGATCGCAGAATAGTCTCCATGGTGAAGAGAAACCCCTTCACAACAGCCAACGAAGTGAACAACACTCTCCAGGAGGTAGACGTATCAATATCCAAATCTACCATAAAGAGAAGACTGCATGAAAGTAAATACAGAGGGTTCACTGCACGGTGCAAGCCACTCACACGCATCTAGACTCAAAAGGCTAGACTGGACTTTGCTAAAAAAAATCTAAAAACGGCAGGACAGTTCTGGAAGAACATTCTTTGGACAGATGAAACCAAGATCAGCCTCTACCAGAATGATGGAAAGAGAAAAGTATGGTGAAGGCGTGGTACAGCTCATGATTCAAAGCATACCACATCATCTGTAAAACACGGCGGAGGCAGTGTGATGGCTTGGGCATGCATTGCTGCCAGTGGCACTGGGTCACTAGTGTTTATTGATGATGTGACACAGGACAGAAGCAGCCGAATGAATTCTGAGTTATTCAGAGCCATACTGTGTGCTCAGATCCAGCCAAATGCAGCCAAACTGATTGGTCGTTGTTTCATACTACAGATGGATAATGACCCAAAACATAAAGCCAAAGCAATCCAGGAGTATATTAAAGCAAAGAAGTGAAATATTCTTGAATGGCCAAGTCAGTCACCTGATCTCAACCCAATTGAGCATGCATTTCACTTGCTAAATAATAAACTTCAGACAGAAAGGCCCACAAACAAACAGCAACTGAAGGCCTGGCAGAGCATCAGAAAGGAGGAAACACAGCGTCTGGTGATGTCCATGAGTTCAAGACTTCAGGCAGCTATTGCCAACAAAAGGTTTTCAACCAAGTACTAGAAATGAACATTTTATTTACAATTATCTAATCCGTCCAATTACTTTTGGTCCCTTTTAAAAACAGGGTGGCACATGTTAAGAAGCTGAAACTCCTAAACCCTTCATCCAATTTTAATATGGATACCCTCAAATGAAAGCTGAAAGTCTGAACTTCAACTGCATCTGAATTGTTTTGTTTAAAATTCATTGTTGTAATGTCTAGAACCAAAATTAGAAAAATGTTCTCTGTCCAAATATATATGGACCTAACTGTATTTTCATTTTTGCGTTTTCATTTTTTGCTCCCCTTCTTCCCAGAACCTTAACTTTTTTACTTTTCCATCAATATGGCCATGTGTTGGCTTATTTTTTGCGGGACGAGTTGTACTTTTGAACGACACCATTGTTTTTACCATGTCGTGTACTAGAAAATGGGAAAAAAATTCCAAGTGCAGTGAAATTGCAAAAAAAAAAGTGCAATCCCATACTTGCTTTTTGTTTTGGCTTTTTTGCTAGGTTCACTAAATGCTAAAACTGACCTGCCATTATTATTATTCTCCAGGTCATTACGAGTTCATAGACACCAAACATGTGTAGAGTCTTTTTTTTTCTAAGTGGCGAAAAAAAAAATTCCGAACTTGGTTAAAAAAGAAATTCTGCCATTTTCCGATACCCGTAACGTCTCCATTTTTCGTGATCTCGAGTTGGGTGAGTGCTTATTTTTTTGCGAGCCGAGCTGATGTTATTAGTGATATCATTTTGGTTTTCTCGTTCTGGAGAGCGCCAAGTCAATGTGAGGAAACTTTTAGGCCAGGCAATGCTTCTATGGTCATTTAATAGGCAAATATCCTCTTCAGAGAAGAAGAGTTTAAAAACTAATGCCACCTATTGAATGCCAATAATGCCTTGGTAAAAAGAAGTTAAGCTCCATATATTTACCGGTAGATAGGATGATAATAATAATAAATTTTATTTCTATAGTGCCGCCATATTCCGCAGCACTTTACATTTCAGAGGGGATTTGTACAGACAATAGACATTACAGCATAACAATAATCACATAGATTATAACAAATACCAACAGGAATGAGGGCCCTGCTCGCAAGCTTACAGTCTATGAGGAAAGAGGTAGATACGAAAGGTGGGTGGTAACAGTTGCCCTGATTGTATGGACCAGCCATAATGTTAAGTGTGTAACAGTACAGACACAGAGAGCTAATGGATGCATAAAGCATGTGGGAACATGATGCGGGGAACCTGGTTGTGGTAAAACTTTTGGCTGTGCCACACAGGGATAGATTAGGTTAATGTGTTGAGGCGATAGGCCAGTCTGAATAAATGCGTTTTCAGGGCACGCTTAAAATTGTGGGGATTGGGGACTAATCGTATTGACCTGGGAAGTGCATTCCAAAGAATTGGCATAGCACGTGTAAAGTCTTGGAGACGGGAGTGGGAGGTTCTGATTATTGAGGATGCTAACCTCAGGTCATCAGCAGAACGGAGAGGGCGCAGGTAGGGTGGTATACTGAAACAAGGGAGGAGATGTAGGGTGGTGCTGAGCCATGGAGGGCTTTGTGGGTGAGGGTAATAAGTTTATACTGAATTCTGGAGTGGATGGGTAGCCAGTGTAATGACTGGCACAAGG
Organism: Dendrobates tinctorius; assembly: GCF_039654945.1. Lineage (NCBI taxonomy): Eukaryota > Metazoa > Chordata > Amphibia > Anura > Dendrobatidae > Dendrobates > Dendrobates tinctorius. The sequence continues at coordinate 14,292,268 of NW_027361679.1, read as the reverse complement.
TAGAGGCATCGGTGTAACGATTGGTGAGGAATATGATCCTGGCTGCAGCATTCAAGACAGATTGGAGAGGGGAGTTTGGTAAGAGGGAGACCGATTAGAAGAGGGTTACAATAGTCGAGACAAGAATGAATAAGAGAAACAGTAAGAGTTTTTGCACAATCAAAAGTAAGAAAAGGTCGAATTCTAGAGATGTTTTTGAGGATGGAAATGTATGCGTTTACCTTTGGGATCTCTCTTGCTGAACCAAAAATGCATGGACTTCTAATTCATAGGACATTTATTTGTAGAGAAGGTAAGGCCAGTCTTCAGTAGTCATCAATATTGCTGGATGGTGACTTGTCTATTTGGTTGTCGGCAACCAAACTTTATTTTTACCGGTTTCACTTTTAAATAAACTGGTTGAGTCATAGGATTTCCTCGCCCATGTTCCAGACACCTATCTCTATCATCTGATTCAGTCCATTGAGTCTATTGAGACTAAGTTGAACAAAAGTGTCTTACAAACTACCGTCTGTCAGGTCATGTTACCATTCTCATTTTATTAGCGCCAGATGCCACTTTTGACACTGTCAGTCATCAGCTTCTCCAAGAGGGTCCTCGCAGTTGAGTTAAATAGTAAAGATTTCTCCTCTCTTCCAACTCATCTGATGCCTTCTATCCATTGAAAAGGCAATGAGTGACCTTAATTTACATTTTACAATTTCCTTTTTATACCATTTTATTGTGCTGGTGTACAGTATAAAATTTTACAAAAAAAACATTATCAAACTCCTTTTATCAATGCTGCCAGGTTTACCTACCAAATATTTCTTTCTTTTTTGACCCAATCTAGTTACATCTTGATATTGCACCAAACACACTACTTCCTTTGTATTTCTTTCACATTTTGATTGCATTAAGAAGACAATCTCATGAACAGTCTTACAATAAAGTCTTTGGTGACTTAGGCTGGGTGTGAAGCATGAAAAGGCTTTTGCTGGATACACTCCTGCTCCAGGCCACCACTTGGATAGCTTTGACTCAAGCTATTATTATAATCCAAAAATCCAGTTTTTCAGATGTTTCACACATGGTAATTTTCCAGTGACTTCCCAGATGGTGAGATCAAGGATAAAAGAGAATTTCTGAAAAGAAAAATGTTTATTTTTTTCATACTCTTTATACTCTAACACCAGGATGGACTTGTGCAGAAAACGTAGTAAGACGAAGGCCTCCTGCACATAGAAGTAGGATGTCCAAGGCACGGCTCAGAGACTCTCAGTATGCTGCTGTATGATGCGCCATACATTGACTATTATGGGCTTGTAAGTAATTGCAATTTCTCTAGTGTAGAATAGCCTTAAGCTGCCCATCTAAATTCACAGCTTTTGTGTAACATCCATATCCTGCCCTTACTACCTTTGCATCTTCATATAGGCGCTATTTCACGTTTGATTGGGAACGACGTGGGGGTAACATGAGCAGGTTCTGTCTCGTGATTTCTATAACTTGGTGCTATCCAGGCAAAAAGCTTGCCGGTTAATACCTTAAGATTGTTTATCTAATGCTGTGAGCCTTGGGTGTGGTCACACGTGTAGAACACCTACAGCCTGTGACTGTTACCAGTCATAGGTTACAATCACCCTGACTTATTCTCCTGTAACTGCTGTAATTCAGCCTGTTTGATTACTGTTTCTAATATCCACATTCTCATGTTCACTTTTATCTGATTTTGTCTCTGTCTTTGACTGACAAGTTTAAGACCCTTCTCTCTGTTAGCTCGCCCCACCAACCAGTAGCCACTCTGTGGACATAATCCATTGGGGTGTTTTGTTTTTCCAGAAGCCTGTGTAGGGTTAAAGGGTGAAGTCCAGAGTTTCCCTGGGACCTGCTAAATGGAGTGGCCTGAGCAGTCTGTCCATGGAAGCCATTGAAAGAACTGCCAGGCTTCCGCCCACAGAGTGCATGATAGCAATGCATGCTCAGATCAGGCAAGAGATCAATTATATTGACTTTTACTCAGTACTGTACTCATAATGGGCCACCCAGCTGCAGGCATGTAAAGGAAACCACTGAATAAAGGGGGCTAGACAGTCTGAATATTTGTGAGCAGGCATTTTTAAAGGAAGGAGGCTCTGAGTTTAGATACAGTATATATGGAAAAATGATTTAATTTGCTTTGTTCAGAACATACAGCTCGACAGTAAAAGACAGCAGTGAGTTTCTGAATGCCTCACTGCTCCATGAAAACACTAGAATAATCTATATTATTTTTGTTTTGTGACAGAGATTTTTTTAACCACAAACACATTTGTTGGGGGCTTTTATGTAGAAGCAGAAACCCAGGACCGTGATACATAATATAATTCCAAGCACATTTTATTGCATGTTGCATAACAAATCTTACCATTTATGGTCCGGAATTGTCAACCATTGGAGCTCTGAAGTTCTGTCCAGTTACAATATTGGCACATAAATGAAAAAGTACAATGTTCCCATGGCTTACTGTGGATGTTCACACACATTTATGCCAATTATTTGTAAGAGTTTATTGATGTTTTGACTTAAGCATACATACAAAAACATGCCCGTTATATTCTTTTGTACGGCTGATCAGACTCTTTGCTCACCCGAACTGTAAAGACTTCTTGTCAGCTAGGACCTATTATCTGTGCATTTCAGCAATTTTAGGGAGAGTACCAAGTGCAATGTCTTCTCAGTAAAGGCCCCTTTGCACTTTACACTAAAGTCGTCCTAACCTTCCAATATTTTGGGAGATCTGTGGCAAGTATAATCTGTATGGGGGCCTTCTGACTGTCCTCCGAAAGAGGATGTTGGGGGAGAAAATGATCCAACTGTTGAAATTCCAATGACTGATCTTTTTGTTCAATTTTAGATAACATTCTGCTGTAGATGTCTGGCAGAAGCACTCCTGCATATTGTGGAGTCGGAATTAAAAGTTGTTGACTGAATTACTGTTCAGCCAACAGCCATCTAATGTGTATGGGGGACATTAACCTCATAGATATTAGGCTAGGATTAAATGAAGCTGCCGTTATCGACTGGCTCAGCTGACTTTCTAATTTGTATGGGGGCACCGGCCAACTGATGGTCAGGAAAGATGTCAATCATGCATGTCCAATTTCAGATTGCCTATTGCATCCAGCCAACATGTCACCCAGTGGCTTTCTCATATGTAATATGGGAGAGTTGGCTGAACTGCTGTAGATTGAACAATCAGCTGAAGCATTCTTCGGCCCTCAGCCATCTAATGTGTATGGCCATCTTTAGTATAAGGCATGAAATTATTTACACATAAACGCCCTAGAAGGGAATCTACCACCAGGTTTTTGCTATGTAGTTTGAGAGCAGCGTGATGCAGGAATAGAGACCTTCTTTCCAGGTAACTTAGGGTCCCGTCACACCAAACGATGCACCAGCGATCCCGACAACGATACCACCTTGTCAGGATCGCTGGTGCCTCGCTACATGATTGCTGGTGAGCTGTAAAACAGGCAGACACACCAGCGATCGGGACCAGCGAGGACGCTGGTATCCAAGGTAAATATCAGGTAACTAAACGCGCGCATCGCTTAGTTACCCGCTGTGTACCTCGGATCCCAGCGTGCTTGCGCTGAGAGCTGATATCCAAGGTAAATATCGGGTAACTAAGTGCGCGACGCTTAGTTACCTGCTGTTGACCTTGGATACCAGCTCCCAGTGTTTGCTTACAGTGCTGGGAGCTCGCTGATCGTTGGTCTCCCACTGCCACACGGCAGTGATGCGTGCTGGCCAGCGGGAGACCAACGATCAAAAAATGGCCCAGGACATTCCTGCACGATCAGCGATACCCAGCGGGGGGGCCGGTCGCTGATGCGTGCCACACACAGCGAGATCGCTGGCGAGATCGCTGATGCGTCACAAAATCAGCGATCTCGCTATGTTTGACGGGCCCCTTACACTTGCTGGTCTGCTTGGTGTAGTTTTAATAACATGGCTGTTTTCTATCGTGGAGATTTAAGGGTTTTCTGATTGCTGAACTCTGTGTATATCCGCCCACACCACTGATTGGAAGTTTCCTACCTATGCATAGTGTGTACACAAAAAGCTGTCAAGTCAATAGGTGGTGGGGCGGAGTGCACAAAGCAGGGGGAGTCCATGGTACAAGACAACTAATCCTCAAGTGATAATTGCCTGCTGATATAAGCTGCATCAAACAGCCTAGTAAAACACATCCCTGGAATCAGTGTATCTGCCCCTACATCATACTCCTCTCAGATTTACTTACCAAAAAAAACTGATAATAGATTCCTTTTCAGTTTGGAAGAAATAAATATAAATACAAAGTTTGATCTATTGATTAGATCTTTAATAAATTTGATATTTGTAATTTTCCTTTGAAGATTGTAATCATTGGTATGGTAAATTCATTTTATAGTCTTTTGTAGACGTTACCAGAATGGCAATTTGAATATAAAATTGAACTTAACTATCTAAAAAGTTGAAAAATAGCACAAAATCCAACTTTAAATAGGTTATCTAAGACTTTAAAATTATTTAACACATTTTACCAAAAAAAAGCATCAATCTTGTCATTGGGCTGTGCCTAGTATTGAAGTTTGTCCCCATTCAAGGGAATAGGACTGAACTATAATTTCAAACTTCAAGTCTTTAGGACCTAATCTAAATTTGGAACAAGTTAATAAAGTCCAATAATAAGTGATACAGCTTACAAGAGAAATGAGGTTATAAATATTAGGTTTTCCATTGCTTCTCTTACTAATTTACCATTTACTATTTGAGGATCGACAGGTAAATATAATTTTGTGGCCATGCTGCAGTATTGTATGCCCATTTAGAAAGTATGACTAAAAGTGTCCACAGTGTTGAGATTAGGTGTCGTGTGTAGAATTAGTGCAAAGTACATTTATTATTTCTGTTGCTAATATTGTGCATTATTTGCAAACAGGGCTGTGTAGTCGTTAATTCAAACAAACCATCAACTCTGACTCCTCAATTTCCCTGACTTCTGACTCCGACACCACAGCACAGCCTCCCTACAGAGCATGTACATAAAGTGCAGCACAGATTCATCTCAACAAAAAGCCCAGATCCTTAGATCAGGAACAGAGTAGACATTTATAGGACATTTCAGAACTTTCCTAAACTGTTATGAAGACATTTACAGCCCTTCCTGCACTGAACTTACTGTAGCCATTTTATTATATTTTTTAGGTGTCTTGAGTCAGTCCATTTTTTACCGACTCAAACTCCAACAAAATGGACACCGTCTCCATGACTCTGACTCCACAGCCATGTTTGCAAATGCAACAATAAGAAATGTCAAGTGGTGAAGAATTAACAACAGAATTAAAGACTAGAGAAAACATAATTTGGAGTAGCTGCCTACAACAGTCAGATTTCAGCCCTAATATTGCAGCAGTTTTCGGGAAATGAAGGTGGCAACTTGTGCTTTTCCTGTTCTTCATAATTTTTTACCATTAGGTCCCTGCCGTAAAGAGGCATTTTAAACCCAGAGATGTCTGTCTGCCTTACCAGATGCTCTTTACATTAGACTTTACTCAGAAGTCTTCGTTCTCAAATGATGACTAACATGAGGATTAGATGACAATTAGCTACCATTCCATGCAGAAATCCAGTTAATCCCACCTGCTCTCACTCTTTTCCTCTTTGCTGTACGGTGTATAATCAGTCATTTTCAGAAATGTTAATAGACGTTTGTAAACGAATATGTCACAATGTGGTTGCCATATTAATTGAATGCACCGTCCACCATATTTCAGTTGTTCTTGGTATAACATGCCTTATTACAAACTATATGAGTGGAATGGATGATGTGTCTGTGTATTTTTTCTTATTACCCTGGAAGAGTAATTATTATTACCTCGAGCCACAGATTGTCCTGTCATCTTACAATAATAAAAAAGAGCAGGTCAGCCGAGACGTGAAAGTGCCTTTTACTGTCTGGCTTCCTTCCTCATGCTCTCATCTTAGAACCTGTGAAAGGAATTTGCATCTCAGCTTTATAAGGGCCTTTCCTGTCAGCGGCAGGGGAATATGGGTTATGTCCTCCTAACAAAGGCCAGATCTGTTGTCAGGTTTGACTTTCTGAACGGCTGCGTTATCAAAATACTCTTTTTAAATGGACTTCTTTTCGAAGAAACACCTGTTCTTTTCCCTGTGTTGTTCCAAGACTCACAATCGACAGATGGCCAAGCTGAGCGCTGCTTAGTGTTAAAATATATTTTATGCATTTTTTTAAGCTGTTATAATCATGGACTGTTCCTGATAATGTTATCCAAGGTCATTTTTATCAGCAGAACATAAAAATTGCATAGACACAATACATTCCTTCTTACCATAGACACTCAAGTGAGCTGAATAGTATAAACTCTAAGAATTACTTTACATACTTTCATTTATTGTAAGTTTTATTTATGGGCATGATTTTTTGGGCTCTTGACCCATAGAGTATCTTAATTATTGAATAGAAACCACATTCGGAAGCTTGACAGGTCCATGTCACTACCACACAAGATGCTGAGTAATACAGTAGACCTTTCAGATTTATTGACTGTCAATGACTACATTCTGATTCTCCAATACACAAGCAAAAACACAAAATCGAACATGTTGAGATCCAAGATGCCGAGTCCTTCTTTTCTCTCATATCTGAAGGAAAAGGCCAGGGAATAGATCAGTTACACATGAGATTCCTTCAAAAATGTGAGATTCGGTTTCCCTTAAAGGGGTTATTCACTTTCAATTACATTTTTGTCCCGACCGTAGCTTGGCTTAAAACAACAAACCTCACTGTACTCACTCATTAGCTGTGGTATTACCCAGCAACTAATCAGAGAAAACAAGGGCGGGGGCGCAGACATAGGGCTTCACCTGTTATAAATCAATTAAAATATAAAAGTACTCTGGAGTACTCACCCTTTATGGGTTGTGTTCAGACACAACCACTCTCAACGTTTGTTGCAGTCATATAGCTGCTGCAGAGCTCGTGCAGGTGGACAGCGTCCACTAGGTATCATAAGTTGAGGATCCAAGAAAAGCACTTCTGAGCATCCGCGCTGCTTTAGTGATAAGAATTCTTCAGAAATCCATATAAATCTGTCAAGTTCTTTATTATATGTCTTCAGGTTACAGTACAGAGTTGTCAACTCTGTACTGTAACCTGAAGAAGAGGTGCGGTTTGTCACCTCGAAACGCGTAGTTTCTGTAGTACATATAATAAAGAACTTGAAAGATTTATATGGATTTCTGAAGAATTCTTATCACTAAAGCAGCGCTGATGCTCAGAAGTGCTTTTCTTGGATCCTCAACTTATGACAGCAGCTAATCAGTGAGCTGAGTGGTTCTGTCAGTGTAAACAGAACGTCCCCTTCAGAGCCGCAGAGCTCACTGATTGGCTGCTGTATTATTGACTTGACGTCAGCCATGTATGCTATGGTAGACTTTGGGAGCTGTGGCAGAGAATTGTCAGAGGACCCAGAGTGCCGTGGGTGTGTCAGAGGCTGCAGACAACCAAAGAGCATGTGGCTGTAGAAGGTCTCTTTAGTTGACTTTGTAGATGTCTTCCTTGTCATTCTGACTCTTGGACCCAGTGGCTACCTCCCCCAGGCTGTAATTGACTCGCCTATACTGGGTGTTTATAGACTTACTGTTTGCTTCTGGGAATTGCCGGTAATATTTCCATTTTCCCCTGTTGAGGCTTGGAACAATAGCAGTACGCTATCTTCCTCTTTGGTGCTGTTGGAGGACGTCTGTGTTACCTCTCAGAATCTACACAAGATAAGTGTTCCCCTTGTTAGTCTATCCCAACTGTCTTTAGTTGTAGTGGGGATTGACTAGTGCCTACCCTGTCCTTCTCTAAGCAGGGCTTACTGCCAGGATCAGGCAGTGATTTAAATTCCTGCTCGTCGATAGATGCAGAATCTACAGTATATTAGGATGATAGGGCAGACAGGGTGACTTTAGATCTGCCTAGGGGCCACGTTCAGTATAAATTGTGGGACAGCATTTGTTGCCATTTTTTACCCACTTCTTGTGTGAAAATGTGAAACAAAATTTTGGTTGTAAAAATTTAGTTATTTTGTCCTCCCTGCCCAATGGTATAAATTTCTGTGACACACCCATGGTGTTAATATGATCACTGCACCCCTAGATGAATTCATTGAGAGGTGTAGTTCGTAAAATAGGATCACTTATGGGGGGGTTCTGCTATTTTGTCACATCATGGGCTCTCCCAGTGTGTCATGACACCTGCAAGCCATAACCGTAAAATCTGTCACTACTTGCCTTCTGAGCTCTGCCATGTGCTCAAACAGTCGTTTACCCCCACATATGGGGTATCCGCATACTAAGGACAAATTGGACAACAACTTTTGGGGTCCAATTTCTCCTGTTACCCTTGGGAAAATAAAAAATAGGGGGCAAAAAATCATTTTTTGTGGAAAAAAATATGATTTTTCATTTTTACAGCTCTACGTTATAAACTTCTGTGAAGCACTTGGGGGTTCAAAGTCCACACCACACATCTAGATAAGTTTCTTAGGGGCTCTATTTTCCAAAATGGTGTCATTTGTGGGGGGGTTTCCACTGTTTATTCACATCAGGGGCTCTACAAATGCAAGATGGTGTCCGATCTTAATTCCAGACAATTTTGCTTTGAAAAAGTAAAAAAAAAAGCACTCCTTCCCTTCCGAGCTCTGCCATTCGCCAAAACAGTGGTTTACTGCCACATAAGGGGTATCAGCATGCTCAGAACAAATTGCACAACAACTTTTGGGGTCCTATTTCTCTGTTACCCTTGGAAAAATAAAAAAAATTGGATCTGAAGTGTTTTTTTTTTGTGTGGAAAAAAAGTTTAAATGTGAATTTTTTTTTTTTTTAAACATTCCAAAAATTCCTGTGCAGTACCTGAAGGGTTAACAAATGTCTTCAATGTGCTTTTGAGCACCTTGAGGGGTGCAGTTTTTGAATGGTGTAACTTTTGGGGATTTTCGATCATATAGACCCCTCAAAGTGGCTTAAATGTGATGTGGTCCCTAAAAAAGAAAAAAAAAAAAAAAAATGTAAGAATGATAAAGAGCTGTTTAACTTTTAACCCTTATAGCTTCCTAACAAAGTTTTGGTTCCAAAATTGTGCTGATGTAAAGTAGACATGTTGGAAATGTTAATTGTTAAGTATTTTGTGTGACATATCTCTGCGAATTAAGGGCATAAAAATTCAAAGTTGGAAAATTGCGAAATTTTCAACATTTTTGCCTAATTTCAATTTTTTTCACAAATAAACGCAAGTCATATTGAAGAAATTTTACCACTATCAGGAAGTACAATATGTCATGAAAAAACATTCTCAGAATCACTGAGATCCATGGAAGCGTTCCAGAGTTATTACCACATAAAGGGACAGTGGTCAGAATTGTAAAAATTGGCCCGGTCATTAACGTACAAACCACCCTCGGGAGTTAATGGAATAAATGTAAAACAATAAAAACAATTAAAGTATTAATATTTTTTTTATATTTATTAGTACATTTTTTATAAAATATGACAAATGATTTATAAGCTTTTGCATCTACGTTGGTTGTCATTTTCTGAACTCCCTGTAATTTAAATTCTTTTGAGGATGTTACCTGCATGGCAATTTAAATACAAGATTTAACATTAATATATACCTAAAAGTCATGGGAAAAAGAACCCAAAATCCAACTTTAAATGGGTTATCTAAGATTTTAAAATAGTTGTCTTACAGTTGTGGTCAAAAGTATTGACACCCCTGCAATTTTGTCAGATAATACTCAGTTTCTTCCTGAAAATGATTGCTAACACAAATTCTTTGGTATTATTATCTTCATTTAATTTGTCTTAAATGAAAAAACACAAAATGAATTGTCCTAAAGCCAAATTGGATATAATTCCACACCATTAATAAAAAAGAGGGTGGACAGAAGTATTGGCACTGTTCGAAAAATCATGTGATGCTTCTCTAATTTGTGTAATTAACAGCACCTGTAACTTACCTGTGGCACCTAACTGGTGTTGGCAATAACTAAATCACACTTGCAGCCAGTTGACATTGATTAAAGTTGACTCATCCTCTGTCCTGTGTCCTTGTGTGTACCACTTTGAGCATGGAGAAAAGAAAAGACCAAAGAACTGTCTGAGGACTTGAGAAACCAAATTGTGAGGAAGCATGAGCAATCTCAAGGCTACAAGTCCATCTCCAAAGACCTGAATGTTCCTGTGTCTACCGTGCGCAATGTCATCAAGAAGTTTAAAGCCCATGGCACTGTGGCTAACCTCCCTAGATGTGGATGGAAAAGAAAAATTGACAAGAGATTTCAACGCAAGATTGTGTGGATGTTGGATAAAGAACCTCGACTAACATCCAAACAAGTTCAAGCTGCCCTGCAGTCCGAGGGTACAATAGTGTCAACCCGTACTATCCGTCGGCATCTGAATGAAAAGGGACTGTATGGTAGGAGACCCAGGAAGACCCCACTTCTTACCCCGAGACATAAAAAAGCCAGGCTGGAGTTTGCCAAAACTTACCTGAAAAAGCCTAAAATGTTTTGGAAGAATGTTCTCTGGTCAGATGAGACAAAAGTAGAGCTTTTTGGGCAAAGGCATCAACATAGAGTTTACAGGAGAAAAAAGAGGCATTGAAAGAAAAAAAACACAGTCCCTACAGTCAAACATGGCGGAGGTTCCCTGATGTTTTGGGGTTGCTTTTCTGTCTCTGGCACTGGACTGCTTGACCGTGTGCATGGCATTATGAAGTGTGAAGAGTACCAACAAATTTTGCAGCATAATGTAGGGCCCAGTGTGAGAAAGCTGGGTCTCCCTCAGAGGTCATGGGTCTTCCAGCAGGACAATGACCAAAAACACACTTCAAAAAGCACTAGAAAATGGTTTGAGAGAAAGCACTGGAGACTTCTAAGGTGGCCAGCAATGAGTCCAGACCTGAATCCCATAGAACACCTGTGGAGAGATCTAAAAATGGCAGTTTGGAGAAGGCACCCTTCTAATATCAGGGACCTGGAGCAGTTTGCCAAAGATGAATGGTCTAAAGTTCCAGCAGAGCATTGTAAGAAACTCATTGATGGTTACCGGAAGCGGTTGGTCGCAGTTATTTTGGCTAAAGGTTGTGCAACCAAGTATTAGGCTGAGGGTGCCAATACTTTCGTCTGGCCTATTTTTGGAGTTTTGTGTGAAATGATCAAAGTTTTGCTTTTTGCTTCATTCTCTTTTGTGTTTTTTCATTTAAGACAAATTAGATGAAGATAATAATACCAAAGAATTTGTGTTTGCAATCATTTTCAGGAAGAAACTGAGTATTACCTGACAAAATTGCAGGGGTGTCAATACTTTTGGCCACAACTGTAATTCCTCAAAACAGCATCACTCTTGTACATGCGTCTAGTGTTGCAAGTGAGTAGGACTGAACTTCAATTTCAACCATTAAATATTTAGGATCTAATCTAAAATTGGACCATCTTAAAAAATAAAGTCCAATAGCAAATCATGCAGCTTACTAGAGAGTTGAGTTTCTAAATTCCAAGTTTTCCATACTAACTTATAACCATAAACAAAAAGCACAGAATGACAAATGTGCAAAAATACCTTGCAATAAGACATATAACAGTAGTCAGCAAGTGCTGATAAAAGGTAATAACAAACACAGGGTATTTAGTCTATACGTTTTTTTGCAAAAAAATGTATACCAAGCTGCCTCACCAACGTCAAGGTAACCCGTATTGAAGCAGTCCCTATCTAATGTATTTAATACCTGAACATATGAACTGTGTCTAAATGAGCAGGATTAAGATAGGCGCTTTCTGGTATGGGCACGTGATGCAAGACAGCTCCTTATGTGCATGTCACACAAGAGAGGGGTGGGGTCTCTCAAATCATGCATAAGCATGAAAAAAACTGGATTAAAAACACACATGTGACATGCACAATGTGAACAAGTCTGTTGGACCATGTTCACTCCACCCTGACTGAAACACAAACAAAAAGCACAGAATGACAAATGTGCAAAAATACCTTGCAATAAGACATATAACAGTAGTCAGCAAGTGCTGATAAAAGGTAATAACAAACACAGGGTATTTAGTCTATACGTTTTTTTGCAAAAAAATGTATACCAAGCTGCCTCACCAACGTCAAGGTAACCCGTATTGAAGCAGTCCCTATCTAATGTATTTAATACCTGAACATATGAACTGTGTCTAAATGAGCAGGATTAAGATAGGCGCTTTCTGGTATGGGCACGTGATGCAAGACAGCTCCTTATGTGCATGTCACACAAGAGAGGGGTGGGGTCTCTCAAATCATGCATAAGCATGAAAAAAACTGGATTAAAAACACACATGTGACATGCACAATGTGAACAAGTCTGTTGGACCATGTTCACTCCACCCTGACTGAAACACAAACAAAAAGCACAGAATGACAAATGTGCAAAAATACCTTGCAATAAGACATATAACAGGGGTGTCAATACTTTTGGCCACAACTGTAATTCCTCAAAACAGCATCACTCTTGTACATGCGTCTAGTGTTGCAAGTGAGTAGGACTGAACTTCAATTTCAACCATTAAATATTTAGGATCTAATCTAAAATTGGACCATCTTAAAAAATAAAGTCCAATAGCAAATCATGCAGCTTACTAGAGAGTTGAGTTTCTAAATTCCAAGTTTTCCATACTAACTTATAACCATGTAATATTTGGGGCCATTGTAGCTCATCTTGCTCGTATATTGCTTATTTATAGCAATTGCTATTTTTTTTTCTAAAAATGCCCCATAATTTTGTGTTTGGATTTAAAAGAAATCTTATGTCTTTCTCAAAGGGCACAAAAGGAGTAGAGGGATAAGGCAACAAATATAAATAAAAATATATTTTTTACCAAAAAAGTATATAGTGAAAACCTGTTATAAGAGGTAATTGTAGGACAATCAGTAAGTATTACCAGAAGGCATAACAAAAACACAAAATATATTAACCCCCTTAATTATCGCGGATACACCTTTTAATAGCGGAAGTTAAGGCTTTTTAACGGCGCTGAGGAATAAGGGTATAGAGGCCCCCAGAGTCACAAAATCTTTGGGGTTTCTGCTACTGGGGGTAGTCCAGGGGTGCTTTACTTGTATGGAGCGAGACCATGCCCACTGGACCGGCTCTTGCTGGAGTTGGATATAGCTCATGGTTACAAAATTGGCATATCCCCATTGGGGTGATTAAAAGCCATGCAGATTTGGACCAGACAGCCGGTTTAAGGAATCAAAAACAGTAAGCCCTACATGTTGTTTACACCTTGACATATGTTAATGCTGGTAAAGTAGAACTGGATGCAAAGTTAATGGGGTCGCACAAGCAACTGGATGCACATTTCCCAAATACTACTTGGCTTTATCGGGAGGTGCACCCCATGTGTATTCTGTTAGGAATGTATTCTCTCTCTTCACCAAAATTCTATCAATTTCCAACTTTGTGAGGCTACTACTATTTCTTCATCCATGATAGAATGTTCATTCTTCGATGTAATCTGTAGTGTCCAACCTGATTTAGGCACTTGCTGGCTAAGAATGATGGCTATGTTAATGTGAAGAAACATTGTCCTCTGTATAGCACAGCACTTGGGGTGAGGGATCAACATCTTTGGCGCTGCTGTCTTCCAGCTGCAAGGAAAAAGTTGTAAAGGATCTTGGCCAAAGCAAGCAGATGTGCAAAGAGCAGGGCTATGAAAATGTCAGAGAGGGCAGGCACCAATCCTCCCCTTAATAGTAACAAATGCCAGATTTGTCATATTCCTAAAATATTTCTCCTTTATTTTCTGGAGATATTTTTTCCAGTCTTTGTTTTTTGCATAAATGGAATTGTTGGACACAGTGTCCATTCCCAGTTATTACAGCAGACACAAATAGAAATGTGAGCTACATTTTTTTGAAATAGAACAAATACAAGTTAAATGTCACTAGGTAAAAAGAGAATTATTTGCAGGAGAGAAACATTAGGAGGCAAAGTACATCGTAAGGGAATGATGCTGGTGCCAAGTCAGAGGTTGGCAGTGCTTCATTTACAGGAAAAACAAAATGCTACAAATAATTTAATCTAAATATCTGCACTGAAGATGGAGAATTGGAGTTTATTTTAGATTCTCCGATTTTGTGCAGTTACTCATAAATAATGCATAGTCATTGTAAAATAAGGACAATCCCTTTAACACCTGCACTAAAATTTCAGAAATTTTTCTGTGCTTTTACCATTCAATAATTTGAACCACTGCTTTTCTCCAAGACAATGTATCACTTTTTTTTTACTTATTTTAATATTTTAATAAATTAGAACAAGATAGTTGAACATATTTTTTTTCTAATTTGCTTTTATTACGATATTGTAGAATTTTTGTATTACTTGTACATTTTAAGGGCAGACATCTTGCCTAAGACACTCTTAGCAGGATTTAAAGATAGACGTTACAGAAGACATGTGGCCATAGACAGCAGTAGACCTGATCTGATTCAGTTGTGTGTATGCTCGGTAACCGGTGCAGAGGCCATTGTGTAGGGAGGGGAGAAAGTGCGCTATTGTGAATGGGGAAATCTGTGGGACTTTTACATAGATGATAGTTGTTTTTTTTTAGATAAATACACAGACAGACACACACACACACACACACACACACACAAATTTGATTTAAAAATTATCTGAGGGTCTGGTTTATTATTTTGTCCTCTGAGATTTCCAGGTCTGCTTTGTCAGTATTCCACCAGTTTTCAGGGTGTCTTGGCACATGAACCTAAAGGGATGCTGTCAGCAGGTAAGCCATGCTGCCCAAATTGTAGGCATAGTTTTAATGACAGCGCGGCTCGGTCCCAGGCAATTGACTAGTAGAGATGGGCGAACCCGAGCAGTAAAGTTTGGCATCCGTACCGAACACCTACTGTTAGAGTTCGGCTGCCTGAACACCGGATGTTTGTCGCGCTGTCATGTGCATGACAGCATGGCAAATGCCGCTTCTGATCGGTAACTGGTGTCAGCTGATGGGACTACTGCTCCCATCATCCGACATCTGCAGCCACTAATAACATTGAGAGCAGGAGCAGCGGATGGAAGTATTCATCATCCGCTCCTGTGCTGTAAATAAAAAAATTAAAAACAAAACCTGTGTAGGTTCCCCTATATTTTTGCTAATCAGCCAGGCAAAACTCACAGCTGTGGGCTGCAACCCTAAGCTGTCAGCTTCAGCAAGGCTAGTTAAAGAATAAAGGGGTCCCCATGCTGTTTTTTTAAATATTTAAATAAATAATTTAGAAAATACAGTGTGGGGTCCCCTCCCAGTTTTGACAGCCAGCCTTGCAAAAGCAGACAGCTGGGGGCTGGAATTCTCAGGCTGCCAAGGGGTCATGAATATTGCCCCCTGCTGAAAAATAGCAGCCCACAGCTGTCCAGGAAAGGCAGATGCAACAATCCGGGCCACTGGTGACACTGAGCAGCTGTGAGCACGGCCTCAGTGACCGATGGTGACGTTATCGAGGTTACGTCCAGTCATTGAGGCTCCATTCCTAGCCAGGCTGAACTGGGGTGACCTCAGTGAGAACCCCGCTAGCAGCGTGAGTTTTTCTCATGGTGCTACCAAGGATCTCACTGAGGTCACCGCAGTTCAGCCCTGCTGGGAATGCAGCCTCAGTGACGTCACTGCTAGTCACTGATGCTGCGCTCACAGCAGCTCATTCACGAGTGGTTCTCAGCCTGAACGGTCACATCTTGGCACATCCGGGTTGAAAACTACAATAGTATGGTTTAATTAAGACAGGAGTCTGTGTCATTCTTTCAATTAAGGACTTTTTTCTGGGTGTTTTGTTTTCTTACAATGTGACTATGGGATCAGTAAATGGGGTGTCTTATTGAGGCCTCTCCATTACTAACCTTGGGGCTTGATGTCACCTGACAATACAAAGGTGACATCAACCCCTCCAACTATCACCCAACTTGCCACCACTATAGGTCAAGTGGGAAGATCCGGGTAAGGCTGGTTTCACATTTGCGTTTTTTAGCGCTGGAAAAAAACGCTAACCTGCGCATGCGTTTTTTCCCCTATATTTAACATGGGTGCGCATACCTGCGCGCTTGTAAGCGCATGTATGCGATTTTCATGCGCTGCGTTTTTTTGGGGTGTGCGATTGGATTTTCCAGACGCATCATGTTGCATTTTTTGGCCCTGCAAAAAAGCGCATGCGCACATATGCGCACGTTTTGCGCTAAAAATGGCCATTATAGCCTATGGATGCGCATATGTGCGCACTGGCATGCTCATGTAAGCGTTTTTTTGCATATGCGTTTTTTTTTTTTAACCATGGAATTTAGGGGTTTGAGTTAGAGTTAGGGTTAGTTAAGGGGGTTTAGGGTTAGGGTCAGGGTCAGGGTTAGGGTTGGGTTTTGGGTCAGGGTTAGGGTTAAGTATGGTTTGGTTAAGGGTTAGGGTCAGGGTTAGGGTCAGGATTAGGGTTAAGTATGGTTTTGTTAAGGGTCAGGGTTAGGGTTAGGGTCAGGGTTAGGGTCAGGATTAGGGTTAAGTATGGTTTGGTTAAGGATTAGGGTCAGGGTTAGGGTCAGGATTAGGGTTAAGTATGGTTTGGTTAAGGGTTAGGGTCAGGGTTAGGGTTAGGGTCAGGGTTAGGGTTAGGGTCAGGGTTAGGGTTAGGGTCAGGGTTAGGGTTAAGTATGGTTTTGTTAAGGATTAGGGTCAGGGTTAGGGTCAGGATTAGGGTTAAGTATGGTTTGGTTAAGGGTTAGGGTCAGGGTTAGGGTTAGGGTCAGGGTTAGGGTCAGGGTTAGGGTTAGGGTCAGGGTTAGGGTTAAGTATGGTTTTGTTAAGGATTAGGGTCAGGGTTAGGGTCAGGATTAGGGTTAAGTATGGTTTGGTTAAGGGTTAGGGTCAGGGTTAGGGTCAGGGTTAGGGTCAGGGTTAGGGTTAAGTATGGTTTTGTTAAGGATTAGGGTCAGGGTTAGGGTCAGGGTTAGGGTTAAGTATGGTTTTGTTAAGGGTTAGGGTCAGGGTTAGGGTTAGGGTCAGGGTTAGGGATAGGGTCAGGGTTAGGGTTAGGGTCAGGGTTAGGGTTAGGGTTAGTTAGGGTTTAGGGTTTGGGTTAGGGTTAAGTATGATTTGGTTAAGGGTTAGGGTCAGGGTTAGGGTTAGGGTTAGGGTCAGGGTTAGGGTTAGTAAAGTCATGGTTTGGGTAGTGTGAGGGGCCACCTAAAAATGTTGGAAAAAAACGCAAACGCGCTAAAAACGCATACAAACGCATAAAAACGCTGCGTTTTTTTCATGCATGCTCATAAAAATGCTTGAAAAAAACGCAGCAGTTGTATGCTTATGTATGCGTTTTTTCAATGCGTTTTTTTGCGGGAAAAACGCGCTGCAAAAAAAAGCAAGTGTGAAACTAGCCTAAAGTGCCAAAATTGGCACATCTAATAGATGTGCCTTTTCTGGGCAACTGCAGGCTATTTTTAGGCTTGAAGGCTGATATCCATGGCCCGTTACCAGCCTGAGAATACCAGCTGTCTGCTTTATCAAGGCTGGTTGTCAAAAATAGGGGGACCCCATGCCGTTTTTTTAAATAATTAAAAAACAGCATGGGGACCCCTCTATTCTTGATAACGCGCCTTGCTGAAGCTGACAGCTGAGGGTTGAAGCCCATAGCTGTGAGTTTTGCCTGGCTGGTTAGCAAAAATACTGGGGAACCCACACATGTTTTTTTAATAAATTATTTACAGCGCAGGAGCGACTGAATACGCCCATCCGCCTCTCCTGCTCTCACTGTAATTACAGTCATGGCTGAAAGTGTTGGAACCCGTGAAATTGTTCTAGTAAATGAAGTATTTGTCCCAGAAGATTATTGCAAGTATTGTTTTGCTATATACATGTTTATTTCCTCTGTCTGTATATTGGAACAGCACAAAAAAGCAGGGAAAAAAGAGCAAACATAATTTTAAACAAATCCCCAAAAATGGGCTGGACAAAATTGTTGACACCATCAACTTAATATTTGGTTGCACACCCTTTTGAACAAATAACAGCGATTATTTGCTTCCTATAACCATCAACAAGCTTCTTACACCTCTCGACTAGAATTTTGGACCATTCTTTTGCAAACTACTCAAGATTTCTCATATTTGAAAGGTTCCTTTTCCCAACAGCAATTTTAAGATTTTTCCACAGGTCTTCAATGGGATTTAGATCAGACTCATTGCTGGTCAATTCAGAACTCTCCAGCACTTTGTTTCTATCCATTTCTGGGTGCTTCTTGAAGTATGTTTGGGGTCATTATCCTGCTGGAAGACCCATGACCTAGGACACTAACCCAGCTTTCTGACACTAGGCACTACATAGCGACCTAAAATCCATTGGTAATCTTCAGATTTCATTATGCTTTGCACACAGTGAAGGCACCCAGTGTCATAGGCAGCAAAACAACCCCAAAAAATATTTGAACCTCCACCATATTTGACTGTAGGTACTGTGTTCTTTTCTTTGTAGGCCTCATCAGTATTTGTTAAATAGTAGAATGATATGTTTTACCAAAAAGCTCTGTCTTGGTCTAAACTGTCCACAAGAAGCTTTCCCAGAAGGATTTTGGCTTACTAACGTACATTTTGGCAAACTGCAGACTAGCTTTTTTATGTCTCTGTGTCAGCAGTGTGGTCCTCTTAGATCTCCTGCCATAGCATTTAATTTCATTAAAATGTTGACAGATGTTCGCGCTGACACTAATGCACTCTGTACCTGAAGTAAAGCTTGATTAGGTGTGCTTATCCACCATCCGGACTATCCTTCGTTGCAACATTTCATCAATTTTTATCTGCCGTCCATGTCAAGGGAGATCAGCTACAGTGCCATGGGTTGTAAACAACTTGATTATGTTGCACACTGTGGAGAAAAGAACATGAAGGTCTCTAAAGATGGACTTGCAACCTTGAGATTGTTGATATTTTTCAACAATTTTGGTTCTCAAGTGGTCAGAAAATTCTCTTCTCCTCTTTCTGTTCTCCATGCTTAGTGTGGTGCACACACACACAATTAAAAGATTGAGTCAACTTCTCCCCTTTTTATCTGGTCTCAGGTGAGATTTCTATGTTGCCCACACCTGTTACTTGCTGTTGGTGAGTGTGAATGTGCAGCACATGCTTGAAACAAAATTGTTTGCCTAAAATTTTGGAAAGGTGCCAACAATTTTGTCCCACCGACTCTGGGGCTTTTGTGTGAAACTGTGCGCAATTTGCTTTTTTTTTCTGTTTTTTTTTTTTTGTGTTTTTCCAATTTCCAATACACACAAATGTAATAAGCATGTTCATAACAAAATATGTAAAATTGCAATAATTTTCTGTGAGAAATACTTCCATTTTCTGGAACAATTTTAAGGGTGCCAACACTTTCGGCCATGACTGTAGCAGCAGCGAGTGTTGGATGATGGGATCAGTAGTCCCATCAACTGACACCAGTGACCGTAGGTAAAGTTTATACTTCCGATCACAGCTGAGCGCTCATGCTGTCTTTTGGGAACCATGACTCTCTGACCGGCAGGGATGATTTCACCGCTGATCAGAAGTGGTGTTTGCTGCACTGTCATGCACATGACAGCGTGGCAAACACTGGATGTTCGGGCCCCCCATTCAAGTGAATGGGATTCGGGTCCTGGTACTGTTCTGGTATCCGAACCCGAACTTTTTGTAACTGTTCGGCCGAACCCTCCGGACACACACATCCAGGTGTCTGCCCATCTCTATTGACTAGTTGTACAGGCATCATTTCCCTGCCTGCTGACAGTGACTGGCAAGCCTCTGATTGCATTCACATATAGGCATAGGCTTGTCAGTCACTGTCAGTGGGCCTGTTTAAATAGCATGGCTCGGTCCCCAGCAGCCATTAAAACTATTTTTCTCTGAAACCCGATCAGTTAAGAAATAAACATTACATGGCTGTGATCGTACATCCAATGGCTGATTACATGTTGCCCACGGTTCATGAAGCATGACAGGTACCTTTAAAGTCAATATATGTGCAGACAATGGAGCTGAACTTGGAAGCACTAAAGCTCTGGGTTCAGGGTGAATCTCTCTGTTTACTACATCAGAATCCATACTAAATATGATTTAAGCCATGTGCTCATGTTCTTGCTCACTGTCACCAGAAGATGGCTTGAGGCCAGTAAAGCTCTAAAGTCTTCATTTAATGGAAGTTCTTTCCTGGAAAATGCAGAAACCTTAATGTAAATGATCACCAATCTTTTTGGTCTTTGGCCTTTTTAATAAAATGCAATTTTAATTCTAAATAAGCAAAGGTATTAAGGGCTAAGGTTAATGGAAAGGAGGAGTTCAGAAGGTGTTCAAACACTGCATGTGAGGATTTTCTATGTACAGACTCTCAACATTCTTACACAGAGGTATTTGGTAATTATTTTAAAAGAGCACTTCAACTTATACAATATAATGTTTTTTAAGAACTTCATAAACGTTCTTTATTAGAGCAAGCCCTATGCAGAGCTCTTAAAGGATAACTGTGCTTTCAAGTAACTTGTAAGAATAAGCAGCCTTGTGTTTGTGTTCTTGAAGACTAACACTGTCACTAGCCATTATATGACTTGTATCCTATATTTTTACCAGATTTCCCCTTTGCTGGTTCTTTTTATAATCTGCAACCCACTCAGAGCTGGGAGATGGAGACTAGCTTTTTAGTATACAGTAATGAGCAACAACAACATGGAAGATGATATAGAGCAGTGCTGAGATTTCTAGATGAGATTCAGCTCTGGGGTTAGGTAAAAGACAATCTAGAAAGCTCACCTTGATGTTTTTATGTTTTCCTCTGCCTGTTTCCTCTCCTTGCTCTTCCTCCCCCTTCCCGTTCATAGAGTATAATGAACAGTGAGTCTGCAGTCCATCTTTCCTGAGCAAGATGGATTCGAGCTGTTTTCAGAGCAGAGAACATGCTCAGGAAATGGAGGAAGGGAAAAAATGGCTTAAAAATGGGTAAGGAAGCTGATTTTTCTAAGATATTTTGCAAAGTTTTATAAATTCACCTGGTTTATTGGTTTATGAAAATGTTATTGAAAGTACAGTTCAATTTTAAGTTACCAGAACTGTGAATCTAATCCCTGACTATGGCACACTGTCACTTCCGAACTTTGCAGGATATCTTAGGCAAACTTTTTCAGAGTTTCTTAATGACTTATGGATAAAACCACCATAACTACAGTAAAACTAGGCACTAGAATAAATACACAACACATTATTTTGGTTGTCAAAATGGCCACAGCTTTATTTAAATCACAGGATTAAAACAATCACAGTAGGAGTCAAGTGAAGTGCTAGTACATTGGGATTCACAAGTACTGTGATATCCCCAGCTGTCTGACATACAGAACCAGGACAGAGAGCCATAAAGGGGTGGCACGCACTGGCTTGCCATTCAAGCAGAGCCAGTAAACTTTCAGGGCACCAATGACCCTATTATCCTCACTCCTATGCTTAACCACTGTGCCCGCCCCTGATTGACGCTGCCATTACAACGTCCTTGAGGCTGGCCACCAAAGCAGAGCCTGTTCACCACCATGAGGCTTTACATCCTCTATTAGTTAAAATGAGTCCACCTTAATTTGTCTGCAACTTCCACCTGACTCCTAAACTGCCACCAGAGAGGCCATTTGACACCTTAAATGGACTAGTCCCTGACTATGGCACAGACTGTCACTTCCTAACTTTGCAGGATATCTTAGGCAAACTTTTTCAGAGTTTCTTAAAGAGTAACCGTCGGTGTAATTTATATTTTTATAAATCAATAGTAGACATGAAAATAAGCAACTTTGTAATATATCTTTTCTTAGAGAAATCGGCTTCTTTCTCCTCCTGGACTGATCAATCATTTTCAAAATTCTCAATTCCTGCATAAAATATGTTTTCAGTGAAGACAGATTTTTAAATAAGGCCGGGATCACACATACGAGAAACTCGGACGAGTCTCTCATCTTAATACCCGACACTGCCACCGGCACTCGGGAGCAGAGCTTCCGGCTGCATAGAAATACCAAGGTGTCAAACAAGAAACCTCTCATGATGGGTAAAACCAGTGAGCTGTCTCGAGTCCTTCACAATCTAAAGGGCCTGTCACACTAAGCGATATCGCTAGCAATATCGCTATAACGTCACTGGTTTTTGTGACGTTATAGCGATATTGCTATGTCTGATACTTACCTCCGAGCGGCTCCCCCTCTGGTTATCGCTGATCACGCGAGAACGTCCTGGACCATTTCTCGACGTCTGCTTCCTGCTGGGCTTCCTGCTGTGGAGACGAGCGACGCGTGGACGCGGGCAGGAGGACGTCAGGATAGCCTTGTCTGACAGGTAAGTAACGACCCTCGACCCCTGCGATGTCGCTGGTGAGATCTGCCTGTGTGGCAGCTCACTAGCGACCACTTAGCGATGCACCAGCGATCCTGACCACGTCATATCGCTGGTCGGGATCGCTGGTGCATCGCTAAGTGTGACAGTACCTTTATTGTTGCAAAACTTAGTGATGGCATCGTTTACAGAAAAATTTCTTAACTACTAAAGGCTCCAGTTAGTACTTTTGGGGCCATAATCCGGAAGAGAAAAGAACATAATGTCACTATAAACCAGCCAAGACCAGGTGCTTCCCGCAAGATTTCAGAAAAGAGTTAAGGTACTGTCACACTTAGTGATGTACTAGCGATCCCGACCAGCGATATGACGCGGTCAGGATCACTGGTACATCGCTAAGTGGTCTCTAGTGAGCTGCCACACAGGCAGATCTCACCAGTGACATTGCTGGGGACGGGGGTCGCTACTTACCTGTCACACTAGGTGATCCTGCGTCCTCCCGCCTGGCTCCACGCTAGTCGCTCGTCTCTCCACAGGAAGCGCCGCAGGAAGCTGACGACGAGAAACAGTCCTGGACGTTCTCGCGCGATCAGCGATAACCAGCGGGGGAGCGGGTCGTAGGTAAGTATCAGACACAGCGATGTCGCTAGCAATATCGCTATAACGTCACAAGTTATAGCCGTATTGCTAGCAATATCGCTTAGTGTGATAGTACCTTTAAAGTAATTATAAGAAGAGTTGTCCAAGAGCCGAGGACCACCTGTGGAGAGCTACAGAAAGACCTGGAATCAGCAGGTACAATTGTTTCCAAGAATACTATATAATGCACTCAACCTCCATGGCCTCTGTGCACCACGCAAGACTGAGCAAATAGCATGTTCAAGCATGTTTAAAGTTTGGCTAACAACCTTTAGATAAGCCTATTACATTCTGGGAGAATATAGTCTGGTTAGAGGAGGCCAAAATTTAACTCTTTGGATGCCACATACAGACCATGTTTGGAGGTGGGAACATCATGTTGTGGGGCTGTGTTTCAGCATATGGTGCTGCCAAACGTCATATAATTGAAAGATGGATAAATGGACATATGTACCAAGACCTTCTTTATAAAAATATGCTGGCATCCATCATGATGACCACGACGATACACAGCCAAGGAAACCCTCAATTGGTTTCAGAGAGAGAGAAAATGAAGCTGCTAGTATGACCCAGCCAATTACCTGACTGCAACAGAAAATTTAAGGAAGGAACTAAAGCTCAGAGTTCATAGAAGGCGCCCACCAATCTCTCAGTATATGAAGAGTGTTTGTGTGAAAGAATGGACCAAAATCACACCTGAGCAATGCATGCAACTAGTTTCTCCATAGAGAAGATGCCTTGAAGCTGTCCTTACCAACAAAGGCTTTTCTATAAAGTATTACATTTGAGTAAGCGTGTGCAATACTTTTTCACTCTGTTATTTCTCATTATTACACATAATTTATGGACACCTAAGGTTTGATTTTTCTCTGTGTGGATTGTATTTTTGTTACCAACATCTGGAGAGAATTTCATGTCATTAGCACCTTTATATTATTATACTTAGAAAATTGGAGACATGTCCAATACTTATTTCACCAGCTGTGTATGTTAATAATATATGGATAGCTACTAACATTTCAATCAATTTCTAGGTGCAGCATGTTACTGAGTCCATGTAACTAACCCCAGTGATAAAATCTCGGAAAACTTTTGGTAATTCCAATGGATTGTAAAAAGCACTGCAGAATATGTTGGCTGTATATAAATACAGATTATTTTCATTTCCTATTAAGTGTTTCCTAAATTTGAAGAAAAAAGCTCATTTTGGTTTTTCATGATAAAATCTAGGTTAACATCCAAATGGTAACATAGAAACAGCAAACAGTATATAAGAGCGGCACTATTATGTCAACTGCAAAGATTGAGTGATATGGTCGCTATGGTAGTAGTTCCAGCTTTGGAAAAAAAAAAAACAAGGAAGAACTATGTAATACTATTTATTAGAAAAGTGGTTGGTTAGGAAAAAAAGAATGGGGTTGACTATGTGGGGGATGTCGAGGGAAAAAAAGATTTGGGACCCAGTCTAGCCACAGAGAGCATACTTACTAGAACCAGTTTCATAAGCTTTAGCAAATAACCTGCACAAATGTACATTTGCGGAAAATATTTAAAAAGTTTGACTTCTAAGGGTACATTTCCACATATCGTATTACTTGCGCTTTGGCCGGAGCGGAAAACCTGCTCCGCCCAAAGCCCCGCCCCCTTTTATCCACGCGGTGATTCCGGAGTTGTTCAGTGAACACACCCGGAATCGCCACAAGGTACCCATAGAGTAGGCAGCTTACCTTGCGGAGACTGAGCGTCTCCGCAAGGTAAACCGACATGCTGCGGTCTAAAGACGCGCCGCATGTCCGGTTTAG
The DNA here is from genome assembly GCF_039654945.1 of Dendrobates tinctorius. Taxonomy (NCBI): domain Eukaryota; kingdom Metazoa; phylum Chordata; class Amphibia; order Anura; family Dendrobatidae; genus Dendrobates; species Dendrobates tinctorius. The sequence continues at coordinate 14,267,407 of NW_027361679.1, read as the reverse complement.
CAGGTGTGTCACCCGCGTAATCTGACACACAGTGGAGACGGGATTTCATAAAATTCCCTCCAGTATGCAGGAACATCTGGCCGCTGCGGATTAAACACTGCGGCAGGACGCAGCGTTCAATCCACAGCAAATAGTGAATGTTTCTGGACCGTGGAAACATACCGTTAGATGGTCCCTGTGTCTAAATACAACAACATTAGTAAATATCAGTCATGTCCATATATTAAAGATAAGAGGTATTTAAAGGGAATGTGTAGAATTTCCCTGGGCTTGTGCAGTGGTCACATGAAGCCGGGGTAGGATCACTTGGCTTCTCCATGGGTGCTTAGGGAAGGATCCTTAGAGCAGATGTGATGCTGCAATGAAGTGTATAGCGGAGGAGGATCTCAACCACGCAGAGGCATGATAACAGGAACTGAGGATGGACTAGTCTAGGGAATGCGATGCCCCTCTATTCCTGGATAATTAGCATAAGAAGAGCAGCACTTTTAAAATGCTTGGCTTTTTTTTACCATAATGGAATGATTGTGTGGGATATCAGGACCTTTGCTGTAACTTTAGTAATAGACCAATGTAACTAATGGCGGCTTGGGAGTCTTAGTCTATGTTTACATTTTGCAGTTTTGTTTTTTTTTTTCTGCAGCAAAATCTGCCCTCTTGGCAGTAAGAAACTTGCTGCTAAAATAAGTTTTGCTTGGCTTTTATTGCATTCTTTTGCTGTGTATTTTGTGTATTTTTTTGCCGCGTTTTTGTCACTCTGCATTTGTCTCTTCTGCATGCTGATAAAGTTGAGTGCAAAAAAAACCCGATTCTACTTCATCAGGTTTTGACACAAAAAATGCAGCAAAGCCTGATACCTACTTTTTTTTCAGCATTTTTTTGCACCACCCATTGCTTTCAATGGGTGAAAAGTGACATGCCTTATTTTGCAAAACCCATGGTTTTACACAAAGTAATGGGGACAAAAAAACAAGCTGTGTGTATGAGATTTCTGAAATCTCATACATAGCTGGTACTGCAAAACACAGCTAAAATTAGAATTAATTAAGCTGAAAAAAAAGTACCAAAAACTTGTACGTGTGAACATAGCCTTAGAGGATCTGATATGTTCCCTATAAACTACTGAAGACATTTTACATAACAATTGTTTGAAGGAGTACGGTACATATGTTTTTATTTTTAGTCGTGCATTGCACATACTAGTACTAGAACTACCTGGAATGCTGATAAGTTCATGTTTGTATTTTTTTGTGTGATTATGGCATGCTGTCCTTGTGTAGAAGAATTAGGTGTTCTGGCATCAAGTGCAAACATGTGGACTTGTTCATAGTGCTCTCTATATTTCGCTCCCTGACCACTGGGTAATAACTATTTTAAGCTTCTTTATATTGTATAGTTGCTAAATGATTTGGATATGCAAAATAAGCAAAACATCTCACTGCATCGTTAAATAGATCTTTTACAAAGGTATTGCCCACTTTGAAGGTTTGAAGACCCCTATTCATGTGTAGCAAAACATCAAAATGCCACCTCTCCTCTGAGGTTTCTTCTGATTACTAACTCCTCCTTCTTCAGAATCCTTATGCAACAATATGATTAAAGGGAACCTGTGAGGTCCCCCGTGCCCCGAGAACCACCAGCAGTTGTGTCTACCTATCTAAATTCCCTGCCTAACATTACATTGAACACACAAACTGATCTTTATAAAAAAAGTTTTTCTAAAGTCCGTTTATGATATATAAATGAACCTTTTGACTAGTCAATAGAGTTAATTTCTGCACTTCCAATCATGTGCAGTGCGCCTCTCTGAAGATGGGAGGTGCACACCGGGCTTCAGAGGCTCAATGACGTGAGGGAGCAAAGCCGCGCACAAAGGGTTCATTTACATATCATACAGTTGTGCTCAAAAGTTTACATACCCCAGCAGAATTTTTGCTTTCTTGGCCTTTTTTTTTTTTTTTAGAGGATATGAATGATAACACCAAAACTTTTTCTCCACTCATGGTTAGTGGTTGGGTGAAGCCATTTATTGTCAAACTACAGTGTTTTCTCTTTTTAAATCAATAGCACAAACAAAAAAAAGAAGATTTGAAATATATCAGGAAATGTTTTTTTTCCTTCCACTTATGAGCCACATCTTTTCTTCCCTCTGTAATCTAAACTCATCCTAAGCAACTCCATCTTTTTGAAAATGAAATTACAGCTGACTAGTGAAGTCTATAGAAAGGGGGATATGGTAGGAGTAATAAGAAGCAGAGTGGGAGAAAGTCAGACACACATAGGCTATTAGTAATCCTTTAAAGTCCCTCAGTGCTGAATTCATGTCTACCCTGCTTAGTACTGTTCTACATTGTCCTCCATGCTTCTACTGCCTCTAAGGTTGTGCCACATTGAGGAGCAGGAATACAATATGTTTTTGCTTGCTGTGTATGGGGACATCTATATGGGGGTCACTATTCTCCTACCAGCCCAGAGACCACTACAAATTAAAGTCTGCTGAGAAGAAAATTCAGGATACAAGCCAAATACAGAAATAGTGTTATTCCTCATTTACACGTCCATGACAACTTATTCTGATAAGTCACTGTTAAATAATAGGTATTGGCAATACATTTAAAGGAGTTTACCAAGTTTCAAATGTAACCCCAATCCATAAGACAGAGAACTTCCCAATCTCTCCGGTTCCCACCACTGGGACCCACACTGATCCAGAGACAGAGGCTCTACAGAGCCCCATCTGAATGGTATTGATCGTGGGCACCTCTAGTTCATTCATTCTCTATGGATAAGGATCATTTTCACACTTACAACAAGCCATTTAAAAAGTTCTTTTGACATCCCACTGAAATACTCATATGGCTCCCCTTTCTCGGTAATCCTCTTTGGAGGTGCAAAGTTGGACAAGTCTTCCAATAGCCTGAAAAACTTCTAAAGATTCTTGCATATTGCCAAAATATTTTTGTGGAAATCCCATTGAATGTAATCCCTACCACTTTAATTTTTCCTTAATAATGTAACAGCAGAAGACAGAACTCCGAGCCATTGAGGGTGTTGAACATTTCATGTAGAACACTTGTGTTAGATTTTCATACTTCTTTTTCATTTGTGAGTAGCACATAGGATTTTACAGCCTATTCCTCTTTGGTACATACTTTTGACCGTAAATAGAAAGCGTGAATGACAAACATAAAGCCTGATGTCCTTGATGCAGTGCTACAATGAAATGTAAAAATACCTGATGTCCTGGGGTGCTCCAGTGTTACTATGCGCTTAGATGAATGTACGCCATAGAATTGAAGAGCTTTTCTACTCCTAAAAGAAAGCAGAAGAATAAAACATTGAATGCAGACGAGCCTTTAAAGGATTGCCTCTGTATAGGGCTCCCATTCACCTTACAACTGAGTGAACTGCTGTGAAACATCACTCCTTTTCTACGGCTCTGGATTTGGTGACTGTAGTTGAAATTTAAAGAAAAAATAGTCTGAGGAGTACTTGAAAAGGAGGCCTGAATCTCATTGACTTAGCTTTAGATTGTCAAAGTCGGTTTGCTCTGACTCAAACATTCATACATTTTATTACTTTTTAGGTATCATAAGTACAGTCACATTGATGTGTACTTTGCAGTCTGGGTATTCCTACAGCTCCTATAGTTCCTCCTAATCTCCCCTAACACTTGCAGAATTTTCTAAAGTTGATAGTCATTTTGCATTTTCAGTGCATTGGGTGTAAAGGCCCCATTACATTTAGCGATGCACTAGCGATCCCGACCACGATATGACCCGGTCAGGATCGCTGGTGCATCGCTAAATGGTCGCTAGTGAGCTGCCAAACAGGCTGATCTCACTAGCGATGCTCAGCAGTCGTTACTCACCTGTCAGATGCGGCGAGGGTGATGTCTTCCGCCCGCATCCATGGCTCGCTCGGCGGCGCCAGCAGGAAGCCGACGACAAGAAATGGACCAGGCCGATCTCGCGCGATCAGCGATAGCCAGCGAGGGAGCCGGGTCGGAGGTGAGTGTCACATGTAGCAATATCGCTGCTGCATCACAAAATCGGTGACACACTTTAGCGATATCGCTATGTGTAACAGGCCCTTAAGCAAAACATTTTTGGGTAACCTTTAAAAGGATCAGCTCTCCTTTAAGAGGTTAATTTAACCCCCTTTCATATGTCCTGACTCTTCCTAACAATCACTTTTCTTATACATTTCTATTACCTGCGCTGTTTCTGTAAGTACAGCTGTGTGCGGGTTACACTTTCCTCTGTTGCGATGCAGCCACTGCTACTTCCAGTCTGAGGACTGGAATCAGTCAAACTGAGTAGTGCACGTATTGTTGGGAGTGGGACTACCTCTCAATGAGTGACAGCTGTCTTAGCACTCCTGCTCAGATCAGGCTTCCCTCCTCCTCTGCCAATGCTTTAGAACGCTGTCCCTTCAGCTGGCAATCGCTGCGATCTGCTGCTGATCCTTAGTAAGCATATCACAGGGCTTGCCATCTGAAAGGATGGCCCTTCAAAGCTTCAGAAGGATCCTGTCATGGATTTACCAAGACAGCCAGGAGCCAGTAGACCGCAGTGTCTGATTTCTCCTACTCCTGCACTGGTTACCCCCCCCGAAGAAGCTGACGCGAAACGCACATCGGGGTTTTGCATCTTACTGCCAGATAATGCACCTTGCTTTTATCTATTTATGTTTACATCCATGTGGCACTTTGCATTATTCTAAAGGGATCATGTGCAATAAATACTGTGGGCTTTCTGCAATATAGTATGGACTTCTTTTTTATTATCTTTAATGGAACAATTTCCAAGGAACTATGGAACTATATGAGGCCATAAGGCTACTTATGTATAACAATATAAATCCCTAGATTATTGGAGCTTTTTTTGATAGCTTATTGGATCTATATACCGTTTATATTTTTACTTATTTGCTTTGGCCCTGTTTGATGTCCTATTTTTAATATTGACACTCCCCTTATATATTACATTATTTTGTTTGCTTGCATGCTGTGTAACATTTTTTGTGCCCCTGGCTTTGTGACACTTTTTGTTTCATCTCCTTATTTTACATTCATTATTTTGGAGTAATAAAAAATTTTCCTGCACTGGTTAGAAGCACTTCACCTTCATGTTAAATGGTGTAAAAAATTTTTAGCAGTGCAGGGGTTAATCTGCTCAGTTGAGAGATCCTGGAAGCTTTCGCTCTCTGCTATGCACTGTCAGCCACTCCTGTCTCCTATATATCTGGGCCCTTGCTTGATCTCATTGTCAGAGCTAGCTTTTGCTGCATGGCTGGAGGTTGGTGGTGGTTGTTGTTGGAGTAGGTGTTTGGTGGATTTTTCTATGACTGTTGCTAAGTTTTCAGTGTGTGATAATTCCCTTTCTTTCCCTACTTTTGTTTAACCCCATCCTCCATTCCCCGATGCATTCCTCTGTTATCTGAGGTAGTATGTTTGGAATTTTCGTTATCCCTGTTAATATTACCTTGTTAGTATGGTTTGTGTATTATGGTACACTACGACTCCCCTCTTCTCTGGTTGGGGGACGAGTACAGACTGAGGGTGGATTATGAGCTAAGGCAGGGTACATGGCACCAGCATCTTCATCATCAGAAGTAATCAGGGGAACAGGGTGAGCTAGGGTTCCTCTAGCGTTAGGGTCAGGGAAGGAGCCCCTAGTCCTGGGACACCTGACAGAGTCGTAACAGATCCAAGCACTCTAACAATGTCCAACCAGTATTAATAGTGTTAGATTGTGTAGGGACACACTGATCATATATTTCCAGGTAGAATAATAGAGGAATATCACAATGCACAGTTCTTAAATTTCTCCAAAAAGTGTATTATCTAGACAATGAGTATTTACTAAAACATGCGTGTCAAGAAGACGGACTGTGCTCCTCAATTAAACAACTGTTTTCAATTTGGCAGACAGCACCACATACCTCATCCCGCTGTATCCTAGACCAATAAGAGTATGCTTTGTAGAGAGAAAAATGTAAGAATCATTTACGTTTTTTAAGCAAATACTTGTATTTTTCATTAAATAATTTTGGATAATCTTTTATAGATCTCTGCATGGTTCTGCTCTTCTGTTATATCTACTGGAAATGTAGCAATAAATCGAGAACTGGGTATTACCAATTGGAAGAGTTCGTACACAAACTGATATTTTCCAATCACTGATACCAGGATCATACTAACCACCTTGTCAAGGAAAATTGTAAATCCTCGTTATCAATGTAGTCATATATAGAAGAAATAACATTGAAATGCACGGTGTGGGTTTATAAGACCATATACTCCCAAATTGTTACTTCATGAGAATAGCAAATATTTACTAAAACAGACAACTCGGAAAAGCTGTATAATAAAGTAATAAAAATAATGAATGGTTCAACCGACATACATATTTTAGTGATTACTATTATCTTCTTTAGAATTATTTAGCTGAATATATTAGAGGAGTGACGACTGCCATGTGGTGTGTTCGTAATATAATGGTTTATGACGCTATCAAATACCCTGAAGTTTTTATAGTAAATGTAATTGATCTTCTCTTGGGATTTTTTTTTTTTTAATCATGCTTTTTTTTGCCTTCACCATGTATCTGTAAAAGAAAATATATTTTTTATTAGTTGTGTTACTGTTTTCCTCACCCACTAATATATAGATATGGTTAAATTGTGGTTATTTAATAAGCCTGTTATGTTATGCTGACATGATAACTTGTGAGTCTTAAGAGCTATGATGTTAAAATGGATTATACAAAGTAGACGTTTGTCTGAAAACGTTATTTTTAAAGGGATTTGAGTGTGTGAAGTAAGATTACCAGATTTAATGGTTTTGAAAAGCAATCCAGATTCCAAAGATGCTGTGGGCAAAGCTGATAAAATATGGGCTGCAGTAATGATTAAAGAAAAGACGCCATGTAAAAAAAAAATACTGTTTAACTCCTCAAGAAATAATTTGTTGATATACAATGAAAACATACAGCAAAAAAGGCAGAAATGCTTACCTGCTAAGTCCTCCAAACAAATGCAGGATGCAGTGGACCCAAATAGTTAAGAAGGCGGCAACACAGGTGCAAAAAATACCGATGAGACAGCCGCTCACATCCTACCAATCCATGGAGGGGGCGGCTGCTTGGTATATAAATGCACAATGAAAGCTTGTATGTGGCACTGTTCACACTATGGCAATGCACAGCATCCAGGTTAACAGCCTATTAGTTACGCCCTTCTATTAGTTCAGGCGGGCTGCCCAGTGCTATCAAGATGCATCCCGTGTGAACAGACACCACAGATTACAAGACCAAATGGGCCCAACTGCACCCTGAATAAAAAAAGTGCAAAAACACATTAAACAATGTGAGGTATTAGTGAGGTATTTTGGCCAAAATATGTAAGCTCGTAATCCTCGTCACGGAACCCCACGTTTACGAGTCCCTAAGGCTAGTTTCACACTAGCGTTTTTGAGCGCAGCGACGGCCTGCGCACGGCCGCCGCTAAGCCCCGCCCCCTGCCACGCCTCCGCCGGTAGCTCCGCCCACTGGCGCATGACGCTGCATGCGTCCTGCGTCCCCTATCTTTATCACTGGGGGCGCAGGCCGTGCGCAATATGCGTATGGCGGCGCACGCGTCCTTTTGACGGTGCGCCGAACTGCGCCAAACGCAACCTGCTGCAGTTTGGTTGTGCCGGCGCACCGTCAAAAAGGCGCATGCGCCGCCAAACGCATACTGGGCACAGCCTGCGCCCCCAGTGATAAAGATAGGGGACGCATGCAGCGTCATGCGCCGGTGGGCGGAGCTACCGGCAGAGGCGCGGCAGGGGGCGGGGCTTAGTGGCGGCCGTGAGCAGGCCGTCGCTGCGCTCAAAAATGCTAGTGTGAAACTAGCCTAACACTAATCAGCAATAGCACAAAAAGAGGACTTAAAAATCCTATCCTCCAAAAATTCAAACATACAGCAAAAAAGGCAGAAATGCTTACCTGCCAAGGCCTCCAAACAAATGCAGTATCAGGATGCAGTGAACCCATATAGTTAAGATGGCGGCAACACAGGTGCAAAAAATACCGATGAGACAGCCATGGAGGGGGTGGCTGCTTGGTATATAAATGCACAATGAAAGCTTGTATGTGGCACTGTTCACACTATGGCAATGCACAGCATCCAGGTTAACAGCCTATTAGTTACGCCCTTCTATTAGATTAGGCGGGCTGCCCAGTGCTATCAAGATGCATCCGATGTGAATTTTTGGAAGATTTTTAAGTCCTCTTTTTGTGCTATTGCTGATTAGTGTTAGGGACTCGTAAACGTGGGGATTCGTGACGAGGATTACCAGCTTACGCATTTTGTCCAAAATATCAACTAATACCTCACATTTTTTGCACTTTTTTATTCGGGGTGTAGTTGGGCCCATTTGGTCTTGTAAACTGTGGTGTCTGTTCACATGGGACGCATCTTGATAGCACTGGGCAGCCCGCCTGATCTAATAGAAGGGCGTAACTAATAAGCTGTTAACCTGGATGCTGTGCATTGCCATAGTGTGAACAATGCCACATTCAAGCTTTCATTGTGCATTTATATACCAAGCAGCCGCCCCCTCCATGGATTGGTAGGATGTGAGCGGCTGTCTGATCAGTATATTTTGCAACTGTGTTGCCGCCATCTTAACTATATGGGTCCACTGCATCCTGATAGTGCATTTGTTTGGAGGCCTTGGCAGGTAAGCATTTCTGCCTTTTTTGCTGTATGTTTGAATTTTTGGAGGATTTTTAAGTCCTCTTTTTGTGCTATTGCTGATTATTAATATACAATGTATTCAAGTATTAATCCAAAAGAATTTCTCCAATATACACCGCACATCTAGGGTTAAGATATATATTTTGAATTGTAAATTAAACCTTTGTATGTATATTGTGGTGTAGTAACCAGTGTGTCCGCTAGGGGGTGCTGTGTGGATGTCCCAGGAGAAAGGATTAATGGCAGAATACTGAATGGCCATTATGTATCTCAAAGTGGGTGGCTTTGAGATGGAGACTTATGTGTTGCTCAGCAGTGATACTGCTGAGGTGCTGCTTTAATGTGACAGGGAGAAGTCTCCAGGTAACTAGGGAGATGGGTGGGCCAGTTACCTACAAACACACCCCCTGGGTGTGTTTAAAGAACACTGTTGTAAAGAGTGTGTAAGTGCTTGAAGGACCTGTGATGAGGTCAGTCATGTGACCCGATGGGCGTGGCTATGAACCATATAATGTGGCCAGGGTAGGTCACATGTGGTGAATGCTGGGACCCGATTGGTCCAGTGTGGAAGGTCCCGCTGAACTGGAGCTTCCTGGCTAACAGCCTGTGAAGTGGCTGTGGTGAATGGCTGCACGTGTCTGAGAGTTCCCAGGGGAGGGAATGAACGTCTGCAGTAAGCTGAAGCTGCCATGAGGAAACCCAGATGTGGGTGAGATAAGTGAGGCTAAGAGAGTCTGTATGCTGGACATTGTACAACCTGTGTGAACACAGGGTTTACAGAGTGAAACTCTGCCATGGACGCTCTGCTGTTTATATGAAGTTTTGTTGCTGCTGTGGGTTTATGATGTTGAATAAACCGCATGAACTATGCTTACTTTATGGAAAATCTGTGCCGGATCTGATTTTGTGGCTGCTGAGCGAGTATCCCCTACCCGAATAACAGCGCTACCTCATATATATGCTTCTCACAAAGTTAGAATATCAACAAAAAGTTATTTCATTTTTTCAATACCAAAGTGAAACTCTTATATTATATTTAGTCAATACAAGCAGCGTGATCTATTTTGTTTATTTCTGGTAATGTTGATGATTATGACTTACAGCCAATGAAAACCCAAAAGTCATTATCTCAGTAAATTAGAATACTTTATAACGCCAGCTTGAAAAATGATTTTAAAATCAGAAATGTTGGCCTACTGAAATGTATGTTCAGTATATGCACTCAATACTTGGTCAGGACTCGTTTTGCAGCAATTACTGCATCAATACGGCGTGGCATGGAGGCGATCAGCCTGTGGCACTGCTGAGGTGTTTTAGAAGCCCAGGTTGCTTTGATAGCAGCCTTCAGCTCATCTGCATTGTTGGGTGTGGTGTATCTCATCTTCTCATCTTCCTCTTGACAATACCCTATAGATTCTCTATGGGGTTAAGGTCATGCGAGTTTGAAGGCCAATCAAGCACAGTGGTACTGTTATTTGTAAACCAGGTATTGGTACTTTTGGCAGCATGGACAGGTGCCAAGTCCTGGTGGAGAATCAATTTTCCATCTCCCATAAACTTGTCGGCAGAGGGAAGCATGAAGTGCTCTAAAATTTTCTGGTAGACAGCTGCGGTGACTTTGGTCTTGGGGAAAAAAAACACAGTGGACCTACACCAGCAGATGACATGGCTCCCCAAATCATCAAAGATAGTGGAAACTTCACACTAGACCTCAAGCAGGTAGGATTGTGTGCCTCTCCACTCTTCCTCCAGACTCTGGGACCTTGATTTCCAAATGAAATGCAAAATTTACTTTCTTCGGAAAACAACACCTTGGACCACTGAGCAACAGTCCAGTTGTTTTTCTCCTTGGCCCAGGTGAGATGCTTCTGGCATTGTCTGTTGGTCATGAGTGGCTTGACACAAGGAATGCCACACTTGTAGCCCATGTTTTGGATACATCTGGTCTGTGTGTGGTGGCTCTTGAAGCAATGACTCCAGCAGCAGTCCACTCCTTGTGAATTACCCCAAATTTTGAATGGCCTTTTCTTAATAATTCTTTCAAGGCTGCGGTTATACCAGTTGCATGTGCACCCTTTTCTACCACACTTTTTCCTTCCACTCAACTTTCCATTAATATGCTTGGACACAGCACTCTGTTAACAATCAGCTCCTTTAGCAATGACCTTTTGTGGCTTACCCTCCTTGAGGAGTGTGTGAATGACTGCCTTCTAGACATCTGTCAAGTCAGCAGTCTTCCCCATGATTGTGGAGCCTACTGAAACAGACTAAGGGACCTTTATAAACACTTAGGAAGCCTTTGCAGATGTTTTTTGTTGATCTATTTTAATGAGATATTGACTTTTGGGTTTTCATAAGCTATAATCAACATTGACAGAAATAAACACTCAAAATAGATCACTCTGTAATGACTCTATATAATATACGATATTCACTTTTTGTGAAAACCTACATCTCCTCAACATGCAGGTGGGGGCCAAGGTCCAAATTTTTTACTGGGGCCCATTGGATTCTAGTTATGCCACTGATTCCCTTATCAGACCTGAGAATTGTCAAAGTCCATGCCAAAATTTAGAGAACATTCTCTAGATAACTCTTATTTGTGTCCTGAATTTAGTCCAACATTTAACCAAGATTGATACTTGTATAATAATTGTCTAGGCAACTCATGATGACTTCTTTTAAAATTGCCTCATCAGCTCATAAAGAATTTTAGCGTATCTCATTAGTGAGGTCACGTCACAGTTTGAGAAGAATAATTTTGTATTAGATCATTCTTGGATCGCATAGAAAATCAAGTAAATAGCTATGACGAACCAACCTACTTCTTTATCCATGTGTTCATTATTTTTTTTTCATGTGGGGATACATATAGAATAGAAGCATTGCGTTTCTTTTCTAGGCTATGATGGATCACTAGGAAAGCATTAAAGTGATACGTTTTTGGGAAGAGTTTCTCAACATTTGCGTAATATTCCTTGAGGGAGTGTTTGTAATGCCTGAAGGAATGTCTGAGTGCAAGCATCGGATTTTAGTCTGACCTCGAGTTATTTCACTCTTGACATCGCAGACACCTGTGGCTTTTTCTATTTGACCTCCAGCTTGTTGTTTTAAAAGCTTCAAGTAAATGGATGTGTTAAAATATGTCACAATTTGATGTGTTTGGGGCAGAATAGGAAGAAAACGTCTTTTTCTGTCTAAACTGGCTTTAGGGCTGGGATGTTTAATCTGTCTACAGTTGTCTTCTGTCTGAATACAATTTGTGTGATCATGTGAATTGGCTAAGTCTTGTGTTTGTTTGTTTAGCTGTGCGCTACTGGCTGGAGCCTTTTGGGTTATTTTCTGGTGGGTTATGTTGGAAATGAAGATCAAGTATAATCAAAGTGTTGTAGCAGAGAAATCAGGGTCTTTCCCCTACACTATGCTGCTCTTAGATGGGGTAGCAAAAAATAGGTGATATATTTCATTTGATTAGATCTTTTGGTCGTCCCATGCCTGCTGTACTTATTAAAAAAAACTTTGACAAAACCACTAAATAATTATTTTCTAATATTTTCTCATCTGAGATTGAAATTAGCATTTCATGTGGGCAGTACCCCGAAACAGTGTCTGCAAATGGAGATTCTGGCTTGGCTTTTATCCTAAGTCATGTAACTAGGCTCGTTAACGGGTCAACATTGACTTTTAGGATTGCTACCTCCAATAGGTGGCACTAGAGTTCTAGTCCTCTTCCTCCCTGAAGAGACAATTTGCATAATTAGCATGTGGGCTCCTGAAATGCTCATCTTGATATGAAGATTATGCAGCCATGGAAGTTTACAAGAAGTAGTTCAGCCCCATTAGATGGAAGAGATTGATTTAAAGGGAATCTATCAACAGTTTTTTGCTGTATAATCTGAGAGCAGCATAACTAGGGCAAGGAAGCCTGACTGCAGGGATGTCACTTACTGGGATGCTTGGGGCAGTTTTGCTATGATCCTTGTTTTCTCTGATTATTGATGTAGCAGTGCTCAGAAGGCTGAGTTGTGTAGAACCTCACCCACACTCCTGACTGTGTACACTGGGCATTGTGAGGAAGTTGGTATTCAGTGGTGGAGATAGGGTTGCCCAGATTAGAGTGATTGCTGGTCCCGTGAGCTGTTGTCTGGCAGTGTTTAATTTTCTGATGATCCAGGGGATAACATGATATGTCAAGGTGAGGAGACTTTTAAACTGCGATGCTCCTCTGGGAAATATGCAAATTGTCTCTTTAGCGAGGAAAAGGACTAGAACTCTAGTGCCACCTATAGGAAGTATCAATCCTAAAAGTCAATATAGACCCTCTAATGAGCCTTGTCACATGGCTTAGGATAAAAGCCAAAATGTCAATACTGTGTTTAGGGGGAATGCCCCTCATCAGTGAAAATTGTGAGATCTGGTTTGGCTGGGTGAGAGGCGTTTGACCTGGAATGAAGGGGTAACATTTCTCCTTGCGGAGAGTGAGATGTCAAGCCTGACATGCCAAGGTGAGAAATTTTAAGGCACATCTTCTGATGATAAAACTCTGTATTGAAACTAGAACAGATTGGGCTGTGAAATCTGGTGATAGATTTGTTTTACAAACGGGTTTACCATAATGCAATGCACACACGGTCATGATTCCCCTTTATTCACAGCTCACATGGCCACATGTATGCGATATTCATATTTGCAGTGACATGCCGACTAAATTATTCCATGCTTCTCTCAATGTTCTACTTGCGCTGTGAATGCAGGGGGATCGTGACAGTGTGCTCATTCCGCAGTCTACACATACAGACTTCTGTGTTCAGCTCAGATGGCCTCTTTAAAGGGAATCTGTCACCCCTTTTTTGAGATATCATATAATGATATCATTCAATTGTGTGTCACATAAGGATTCTCTTAGTACTTTTACTTCCCCCTGACCCCGCACCTTTCATGCATAAATACCTTTTTTATATCGGTTCAGATGTATGTAAACTGCCGCTGTCCGGTCTGCTTGGCGGGGTTCATTCTACTGCTCCCCCCTCCCTGTCTTGCTCTACACATTTCTTCTTGTGTAGAACAAGACAGGGAGGGGGGAGCAGTTGAATAAGCCCCGCCCATCGGACCGGACAGCGGCAATTTACATACATCTGAACCGATATAAAAAAGGTATTTATGCAGGAACGGTGCGGGGTCAGGGGGAAGTAAAAGTACTAAGAGAATCCTTATGTGACACATAATTGAATGCTATCATTATATGATATCTCAAAAAAGGGGTGACAGATTCCCTTTAAATGAAGAAAAATAATAGGAGACTAGTAGGGGACTTTAAGTGGAAATCCACCGAGAAGAAGAGTAATTTGTAAACTGGGAAGAAATGAAAAAAACGATGAGTGTGGAAAGAAGAAAAAGATTTAAAGGGAAAATGTTGATTGTGATAGTAGAACCAGTCCATAGCAAACATACTGTACATATACGGTAAGTTCCAGACTCCATGCACTTTTTGGTTTGATAAAGCTAGTGCTGTAGTTCCTACAAGATTACCTGTAGGATGACGCATACTATAAGCTCATTATATTACACAGAAAAGATGGGTTTGTTAGTATAAGAATTCAATTAGGTTCATTGCAGACTGGATAATAAGGTTCTTCAGACAGATGAATATTACACAATGTTTATTTTATGTTCACCTTAGATACACTGCTCCAAGATATATGTGACGGTCACAGCAATTATTGATCCAGATGCCTTCTGCTCATATCAATTTACTCAAGGGACAGATCTACTGTAGCCAAAGTTAGGTATGCGTTCATATAAATGTGTCTACCTGGAAAAGGTTTCTTTAGATCTGCTCACACAAATGAACTTAACGAAAATATGTCAGCAGGGTCTTGCTTTGTAATCCGAGAGTAGTCTGCGGTAGGGACAGAGAGCCTGATTCCAACGGTGTAACACTTAGTTCATTGGGTGCAGCAGTTGTGATAAAATCAACAACAAATTCACCGCAAGAAATGTATCATAAAAAATAACTTTTATTGAGCAACTTAAAATGTTATTATCTAAACAATTATAGATTTATTTAACTACTACCAAAACCAGACTAAAGGGATCAACGGATAAGAAGATATAATATGGTGTAGATAGAATACCCTATTGCAGAACATCACACCCTGCCTTGCTGCTGAGGTTGGCACCCTACATACACAATTGGCGCCCCTGATTACCAACGGCTGACCCTGATAAAGCCTATGGGCCTTAACCCCTTCACTACCAAGGGTGGTTTGCACGTTAACTCCCGGGCCAATTTTTACAATTCTGACCACTGTCCCTTTATGAGGTAATAACTCTGGAACGCTTCCATGGATCTTGGTGATTCTGACATTGTTTTCTCGTGGCATATTGTACTTCATGTTAGTGGTAAAATTTCATTCAAATAACTTGCGTTTATTTGTGAAAAAAAATGGAAATTTGGCGAAAATTTTTAAAATTTTGCAATTTTCCAACTTTGAATTTTTATGCCCTTAAATTACAGAGATATGGCACACAAAAAACTTAATAAATAACATTTCCCACTTGTTTACTTTACATCAGCACAATTTTGGAACCAAATTTTTTTTTTATTAGGAAGTTATAAGGGTTAAATGTTGACCAGCGATTTCTCATTTTTGCAACACCATTTTATTTTTACGGACCACATCACATTTGAAGCCACTTTGAGGGGTCTATGTGATAGAAAATACCCAAAAGTGACACCATTCTAAAAACTGCACCCCTTAATGTGCTCAAAACCACATTCAAGAAGTTTATTAACCCTTCAGGTGTGTCACAGGAATGTTTTTGAATATTTAAAAAAAAATGAACATTTAACTTTTTTTCACAAAAAAAATACTTCAGGTTCAATTTTTTTTATTTTACCAAGGGTAACAGGAGAAGTTGGACTGCAAAAGTTATTGTGCAGTTTGTCTTAAGTACGCTGTTACCTGATATGTGGGGGGAACCACTGTTTCGGCGCATGGCAGAGCTCAGAAGGGAAGGAGCGCCGTTTGACTTTTTCAATGCAAAATTGGCTGGAATTCAGATCGGACGCCGTGTCACATTTGGAGAGCCCCTGATGTACCTAAACAGTGGAAACCCCCCACAGATGACACCATTTTGGAAACTAGACCCCCCAAGGAACTTATCTAGATGTGTGGTGGGAACTTTGAACACCCAAGGGCTTCACAGAAGTTTATAACGTATAGCCGTACAGTTAAAAAATCATATTTTTTTCCACAAAAATGAACTTTTCACCCTCAATTTTTATTTTTCCAAGGGTAACAGGACCCTAAAAGTTTTTGTGCAATTTGTCCTGAGTATGCTGATACCCAACATGTGGGGGTAAACCACTATTTGGGCGCATGTCAGAGCTCGGAAGGGAAGCAGCGCCATTTGACATTTTTGGCTGGAATTGAGATCGGACACCATGTCGCGTTTGGATAGCCCCTGATGTACCAAAACAGTGAAACCCCCCCACAAATGACACCATTTTGGAAACTAGACCCCCCCAAGGAACTTATCTAGATGTGTGGTGAGCACTTAGAACCCCCCAGTGCTTCACAGAAGTTTATAACAACCGGGTGTGAAAATAAAAAAAAATCGTATTTTTTCAACAAACATGATCTTTTGGTCCCCATTTTTTTATTTTCCCAAGGGTAACAGGAGAAATTGGACCCCAAAAGTTGTTGTCCAATTTGTCCTGAGTACGCTGATACCCCATATGTGGGAGAAAACTACTGCATGGACATACGTCGGGGCTCCGAAGGGAAGTAGTGACATTTTGGAATGCAGACTTTGATGGAATGGTCTGTGGGTGTCATGTTGCCTTTGGAGAGCCCCTAATGTACCTAAACAGTGGAAACCCCCCACAAATGACCCCATTTTGGAAACTAGACCCCCTAAGGAACTTATGTAGATGTGTGGTGAGCACTTTGAACCCCCAAGGACTTCACAGAAGTTTATAATGCCCGGGTGTGAAAATAAAAAAATCGTATTTTTTCAACAAACATGATATTTTAGTCCCCATTTTTTTATTTTCCCAAGGGTATCAGGAGAAATTGGAACCCAAAAGTTGTTATCCAATTTGTCATGAGTAGGCTGATACCCCATATGTGTTGGGGTAAACCACTGTTTGGGCGCATGGCAGAGCTTGGAAGGGAAGGAGCACCATTTGACTTTTTCAACGCAGAATTGGCTGGAATTGAGATCAGACGCCATGTTGCATTTGGAGAGCACCTGATGTGCCCAAACAGTGGAAACCCCCCAATTATAACTTCAACCCTAACCCCAACACACCCCTAACCCTAATCTCAGCCCTAGCCCTAACCCTAATGGGAAAATGGAAATAAATACATTTTCTTTTAATTTTATTATTTTTCCCTAACTAAGGGGGTGATAACGGGGGGGTTCATTTACTATTTATGGCGGTTTTTATGTTTGGCAGCTGTCGCACGCTAAAAGACGCTTTTTATTGTAAAAATAGTTTTTGCATCACCACATATTGAAAGCTATAATTTTTCCATATTTTGACCCACCGAGTCATGTGAGGTCTTATTTTTTGCGGGACGAGTTGACGTTTTTATTGGTACCATTTTCGGGCTTGTGACATCTTTTGATCGCTTTTTATTCCGATTTTTGGGACCCAGAATGAGCAAAAACCAGCGTTTCATGAATTTTTGGGGGGGTGCGTTTACACCTTTCCACGTGCGGTAAAATTGATAAAGCGCTTTTATTCTTCGGGTCAGTATGGTTACAGCGATACCTCATTTAGGTCTTTTTTTATGCTTTGTTTTTTTGGTTTTATGCAATGAAAACAATTTTATTTAAAACATAATTATTTTTGCATCGCTTTATTCTGCGAGCTATAACTTTTTTTATTTTTTTGCTGATGATGCTGTATGGCGGCTCGTTTTTTGCGGGACAAAATGACGTTTTCAGAGGTACCATGGATATTTATATGCGTCTTATTGATCACGCGTTATTGCACTTTTTTTGTTTTGCATTATATTTTGCTTCGTTTTTTATTTATTAAGGGGTTCTCTAAAGGGGTTAAGTAATGGGACAGTTTTACAGGGCGGGTCGTTATGGACGCGGCGATACCAAATATGTGTACTTTTATTGTTTTGTTTTTTTTTATTTCCAAAAAATGAATTTATTTGGGAACATTTTTTTTTTAATTTATTTAGCGATTTTTTTATTTTTTTTTTTAAATTATTTTTACACTTTTTTTTTTTACTTTATTACATTGTCCCAGGTGGGACATCACTGTCCTGTGACAGATCGCTGATCTGTCACATCACGGATCACTGTGACAGATCAGCGATCTGTCACAGGCACTGCACAGGCTTTCCTCATGCCTGCGCTCTGCAGGCACTGATGAAGCCAGCTCCCTGCAGGCCCCCGAAGGTCCCCGTCACCATCTTGGATTTGGGGGCCTGCAGGGAAAGAGCCCCCCGCAGCAGCGCTGCACATTGCGCTGCTGTGGGGGGCTCAGGGAAGCACGGAGAGAGCCCCCTCCCTGCCAATGCTTCTGTTTAACCCCTGGTACACCGCGATCGTGTTTGATCGCGGTGTGCAAGGGGTTAACGTGTCGGGGGCGGTCCGTGACCACCCCTGACACATTGTGCCGGGTGTCAGCTGTGATGATCAGCTGACACCCGGCCGCTGATCGCTATGACGTAATATTCCATCCATGGAAATTAGGTCCACGGTCACATGGACGGAATATTACGTCCATTGTAGGTAAGGGGTTAACCAATCTAATTACTATGGGAAAAAAGACAAGCAATACAATAAAACCAATCAAAAGATGGTATAATAGGATCGGATGTCTATTCAAAGGTAACGGAACAAAAGGCTATAAAGGTGCACAAAAGCCAACATAGCCCAACAACTAATTACATAAAGGTGCACACAAGCCGACATAGCCCAGTGACTAATTATACAGTGGGTACGGAAAGTATTCAGACACCTTTAAATTTTTCACTCTGTTTCATTGCAGCCATTTGGTAAATTCAAAAAAGTTCATTTTTTCAGACCCTTTGCTCAGTATTGAGTAGAAGCAACCTTTTGAGCTAGTAAAGCCATGAGTCTTCTTGGAAATGATGCAACAAGTTTTTCACACCTGGATTTGGGGATCCTCTGCCATTCTTCTTCCTTGCAGATCCTCTTCAGTTCCGTCAGGTTGGATGGTGAACATTGGTGGACAGCAATTTTCAGGTCTCTCCAGGATGCCCAATTTGGTTTAGGTCAGAGCTCTGGCTGGGCCAGTCAAGAAGGGTCATTGTCTTGTTGGAAGGCGAAGTCTGAGGTTGAGCACTCTAGAAGAGGTTTTCATCCAGGATATCTCTGTACTTGACCACATTTCATGTTTCCTTCAAATGCAACCAGTCGTCCTGTCCCTGCAGCTTTAAAACATCCCCATAGCATGATGCTGACACCACCATGATTCACTGTTGGAATTGTGTTGGTCAGGTGATGAGCAGTGCCTGGTTTTCTCCACACATACTGCTTAGAATTATCACCAAAAAGTTCTATCTTCATCTCATCAGACCCAAGAATTTATTTATCATGGTCTGGGAGTCCTTCATGTGTTTTTTTTTTTAGCAATCTCTATGTGGGCTTTCATATGTCTTGCACTGACGAGAGGCTTCTATCGGGCCACTCTGCCATAAACGCCTGACCGGTGGAGGGCTGCAGTGATAGCTGACTTTGTGCAACTTTCTCCCATCTCCCTACTGCATTTGTGGAGCTCAGCCACAGTGATCTTGGAGTTCTTCTTTACCTCTCTCACCAAGGCTCTTCTCCTACAATTGCTCAGTTTGGCTGGACAGCCAGATCTACGTAGACTTCTGGTGGTCCCAAACTTCTTCCATTTAAGAATTAATGAGGCCACTGTGCTCTTAGGAACCTTGAGTACTGCAGAATTTCTTTTGTAACCTTGGCCAGATGTGTGCCTTGCCACAATTGTCTCTGACCTCCTTGGCCAGTTCCTTTGACCTCCTGATTCTCATTTGGTCTGACATGCACTGTGAGCTGTGAGGTCTTATATAGACAGGTGTGTGTCTTTACAAATCAAGTCCGATCAGTTTAATTAAACCCAGCTGGACTGTAATGAAGGAGTAGAACCATCTCAAGGAGTATCACAAGGAAATGGACAGCATGTGACTTAAATATGAGTGTCTGAGCAAAGGATCTGAATACTTATGACTGTGATATTTCAGTTTTTCTTTTTTAATAAATTTGCAAAAATTTCTACATTTCAGTTTTTTTTCAGTCAAGATGGGGTGTAGAGTGTACATTAATGAGAAAAAAATGAACTTTTTTGAATTTACTATATGACTGCAATGAAACAAAAAAGGAAAAATTTAAAGGGGTCTGAATACTTTCCATACCCACTGTATAAAGGTGCCAAGTGCTATATACAGATCTAATCATAGGATTGAACTGCAAATATCACAGGTACGAATTGTCAATGTTATTCAGCTATTAGCCAATGCTGCTCATAAATGTATAGAAATGGATATATATCCCAGGTCAATACATGGTGTCAGGGTGGTTAATGCAAAAAATGTGTTATATATATATATATATATATATACCTTATCATGTCTGTCTGTAACCGAAATCACGGGTCACTGATTGATCGTGGCCGCCAGGCCGCAACCAATCAGCGACAGGCGCAGCTGTTTGTAACGGTAAGCTGCGCCTGCCACTGATTGGTCGTGGCCGCCCGGTCGTGACCAGTCATCGGCAGGCGCAGTCGGGCGCAACGCTCAATCGGGCGCAGGCATTTAATCTGTAAAAAAGAGAATTAAAATAAAAAAAGGTTATTCTCACCTTCCGACGGCCTCCTGTCTTCTTTCCACGTGCCTGGCCTCGCGTTCCCAGTAATGCTTTGCGGCTTAGACCGCTGATGACGTCACTCTCGCGAGAGCGAGAAAAAACACTGACGTCACTCTCACGAGAACGAGAAAGACGACCGACGTTATCAGCGGTCTAAGCCGCAAAGCATTACTGGGAACGCGAGGCCGGGCGCGTGGAAAAGACAGGTGGCCGTCGGAAGGTGGGATTAACTTTTTTTTAACATTTTTTAAAATTATTTTTTTACACGCTAGAGGGTCGCCGCAGTGATTGGTCGTGGCTACAGGGCCGCGTGGCTGATTGGTCGCGGACAGAGGGCTGGCTACACGGAAAGGGGGGTGAGGGGACCATGCATACCAGGAAAGGGGGGTGAGGGGACCGTGCATACCAGGATTGGGGGTGAGGGGACCGTGCATACCAGGACTGGGGGGTGAGGGGACCATGCATACCAGGAAAGGGGGGTGAGGGGACCATGCATACCAGGATTGGGGGTTGAGTGAGGGGACCATGCATTCCAGGATTGGGGGGTGAGGGGACCGTGCATATCAGCAAAGGGGGGTGAGGGGACCATGCATACCAGGATAGGGGGGTGAGGAGACCATGCATACCAGGATTGGGGGGTGAGCGGACCATGCATACCAGGAAAGGGGGGTGATGGTGAGCATACATACCAGGATTGGGGTGTGAGGATCATGCATACCAGGAAAGAGGGGTGAGAGGACCATGCATACCAGGATTGGGGGGTGAGAGGACCATGCATTCCAGGATTGGGGGGTGAGGGGACCATGCATACCCCGAAAGGGGAGTAAGAGGACCATGCATACCAGGAAAGAGAGGACCATGCATACCAGGATTGGGGGGTGAGAGGACCATGCATTCCAGGATTGGGGGGTCAGGGGACCATGCATACCAGGATAGGGGGTTGAGGGGTAGCATGCATATCAGGATTGGGGGTGAGAGAACCATACATATCTGGATTGGGGGTGCGAGAACTACACATATCAGGATTGGGGGGTGCATTATTGCATTATTAAATCTTCAAAAATAAACTGCATACATATTCTAGAATACCCGATGCGTTAGAATCGGGCCACCATCTAGTAGGCAATAACATTCTTATACGTTTATAGAAACAAAAGGAACAGAGCAAAGCACTAATTCCATTAGACTCAATGTGTTTTCCCTTTCGAAAGGTTCTTAAGGAGTAATGAACTGGATAATGCAATATTAGAAAGGTATACCTAGCTGGTTTCATTCCAGATGACTGTCATCAAGGCAAAAAAGGTGCCAAAAGATATAGCATCACAGGGAGCACAGAGAAATGGTGTCCCATAGGTGGTGTGTAAAATACACATTGAGCCTTTTGAAAGGGGAATCCAACTCTCAGGACCTACTTCATGGAGCTCTCAGATTATATAGCAAAATCTGCTGATAGATTCCTATTAACCCTTTCACAACATATGATGTACAGGTACGTCATAGGTCATGTGCAGGCTCCGACACTGAAACCGCATCTTTTCCAGCACATGACAGCCACTGATGGAATTCGCGATCTGCTCAACATTTTAAATGTCGCTGTCCATCACTGACAGCTGCTTTTAAGATGTTTGTGTCGGAAGTACCTCACTAACCCGGCCCATTGGAGCCCTTGTAACATGATTGCAGAGTTTCGATGAGTTGGCATGATAACCCGGGGTCTGCAGAAGTGCTTGTCTTTGCCAATCTGCTATAAGCGCCTCCCAGTGGCTGGCGTTTATAGAAAATGAGCATTTCTGCTACATATGGCAAGTAAAAAGTTGAAAAAAGTTTTTAAAAATATAAAAAAATTAAATAACAGTTTCAAACACCCCCTTATGTCCCATTCTAAATAAAACAATACAAATGATATCCAAAATACACAAATCTACACTCAATGGTGTTGTTCAAAAGTACAACTCGTCCTGCAGAAAACAAGCCCTCACATGGCGATACTAACCAAATATAGTTTTGCTCTTTATTCCTGCTGCTCTCCAAGGTTTTCAGTTCTTTTTTTTTTTTTTTTTAATTGACAAAACAGTTCCAGAGATATGGGCCTTTTTTTATCTAGTGCTAATTTTTATGGTCTTTACTAGGGGACGTCCCTCACGTAATTCTCGGAGGATGTGTCTATACTCTGCTTTTCATTATTACCCTGTGAGCAATGCCTGCTTAGAATAGACCATCAAAGTGAGCACTAAGCAAAGGTGCAAATCTCTGAAGCCATATAGCGAATTTATATAAAATTATAAGAATACTCGGGGAGAAGCAGAATAAAATAGTAAAACTGGACACACTTAACCTGGCGACAGGTCCATGTTAAGTTGCTTGGTGTCCCTTGTACCTAGATATGGATTATCATTGTATGGAGGTATGAAGAACCCCTTAAATAGAATACAAATTATTTCCAAGTGAGACATGCCTACAGTCTGGCATGTAGGTGGCTTTGTGATTAGCACAGTCTTGTACCGTAGGATTAGTGATTTTTCTTATGCCCAGATAAAATTTGCCTTATTTTCCCTTTGTTTGCTTGACTTGTTGAGATTGAGAGCATCACTGGAGAACGGCACTGTTGTTACTGCTAGGATTTAGCTATGCCACCTAACTTAGTTGGGAAATTGTTAGATATCTACCAATGTTGTTGACTTTTTCTGTCTGTAGCACCAGTATACTCTATTTACTGGGCGCATATTAAATGACTGACGGTATTCCCAAGTAGGCACATTTTCGATATACCGGATGAATTCTAACTACTCTTTCTTGGCTTAGATTGCTACAAAATACTTCACTGCAAAATCACACTGATGAGGATGAGGAGCACTCGCCTTGAGGCGTAGACACGGTTCCTGTTTTAGACAATTGGTAAAATTAGAGTCCTTGTTAGGAATGCAGGCCATAGGTCAATTACAGCGGCTCTGTGTGAAAGACCTACTAGATCATGTCAGCGCCACAATATTGATTCTGCAAAATTTGTCTTCCCACCTGTAACCTTTTATTATTATTACATGGTAGAACTGCAAAGTCTCCATGGGTTGGGAGTAATTGGAAACATATGTTTCAGTGTCTGTCTCTTCTCTTATGAAGGGTATCCTGAGATGGAAAAAGATAAAATAATATGAAACATGAAAAAAAGCAAGAAAAATGGTCAGAGCAGCCGCTTTTATTCTAATGTAAGCAGGCATACCTAGAATGCTGCAGTCTCAGACCTTGGCTACACTACACCTTTATAACCCTACTGATGGATTTCAACTAATAAGTGGCAGCTGGAGTCCACCTAATTGCATACAGCTCAATGTATTTCTTTGAGCTGCAACTGTAGCTAAATAGTTAAAATCAAGCAGTAGCTACAAAGTCGCAGTGTAGCCCAGGCGTTAATCACATACAAGTAACAAGTAATGCTGTTCCACATAAACCTGGGTCGGAACACACACGTTTCATTACTGGCTTAGCCTCTACACACAGGAAATGACAGCAAGTACCGCTGAGCCGATCACTGACTGAGGTGGCAGGGCACCACTGGGATTGGCTGAAGGGGCATTTCCTGCCAAGGTTGAGACAGGACTGGTAAGTAGAGACCTACAAGGGGCCAGGTAAGTGTTGGAATGGGATTGTAGATAGTATGTATCAATTATTGTTTTTATCCAGTCTTAGCCCTTTGCAAAATAGTTCTTACAAACTGGACAACCCTTTTAGAAGGGGTTGTCTACTAGTAGACAACCCCTTTTAGAAGGGGTTGTCTACTAGTAGACAACCCCTTATTAATGGCCAGGGTTGCTGCTTGCATATAATCTGCACTTTGGGTCAAAAAACTGGTGCTGCTCTCAATGCTGTGTCCTCTACTGAAGAATGTCACATGACCACTGCAGCCAGTCATCAGCGACCGCCGGTTCGAGCCTTCACAAATTTGTCTGAGTAGAAGGAAAATGTTAAAGGGGTTGTCCGACCTTAGGCTAAAAGTCTGCCATCACTCTATGTGACTGTATACCTGTGAATCCTCACATCACCCACACTGCTTACTTCCAGCCACATTCCAACTAGACTTGTCTATGCTCAGTACACTTACATTCAGCAAGGCTGTGCCCATCTAGTCGACACATGGCCAATTGTATGCATATCACATACTTTCAGTCACGTGCCCGCCGCTCCCGACACTAGCACTCGAGAGTACGCGCAGCACACAATGTTCAAGCTGTGAGGGTTCACAAGTCACATGAAGTGACTGTAGACTTGTACCCTAAGACCGGTCAACCACTTTAATAATGGAGCTCTGCTGTAGTCCTCTGATACTTGCAAGAGATCAGGACCCTCCAGTAGATGTTTTAATGTACTGAAAACCAGGAGAAGCAGCAGTGTATTAATTCACTGTTATTTCGGGTAAGCGTTCACATAGGATTTTCAACCCAGTTTTCCTACAAGTACCCTTTGTTACCAAAGAGGCAAAACTAATGTTTCCATACCTCCCAAAGTGACCCTGGAGGACTGCGTTGCTTTCAGCCCACTGCATGCCTTATGGTCATTGCTCTACGGGGTTCTATTTACCATCCAGGCAGTATGCCAGCGTATGAGTACCATGGAAACTTTTACTGTTTGTATATAATGCATGATATACTCCTTTTAATACCTATAGTTCTGTGCAACCATTGGCGTTTCATTTACTGTGTCATTATTTTATAACATAGTGAGAGTCTAAATGCTGTTGAGAAGAGAACTCGTCAATTAAATAACGTCCTGCAGCTCCATACAACATGCTGGATTACTTTTACTGTATGGAGTAACACAAAGAGGGGAAAAAAAAAAAAAAAATATATATATATATATATATATATATAGCTCCTCAACATTAAAATTGCTAAATCAAATAGGTAAGGTTGTGCCATTGTTGTGCAATTATTGAAATCACAGGATTGATAGATTGATATAATGTTAATGATAACCAAATGATGAAAAAATGGAAACATTTTAATAATATTTAAATTTATTTAGTATCAAGTATGTACCCTTCTCAAACACATGCACTTATCTTGGCATCTTATCAACGAGGGTAATAATGTCTGAGGAATGATATGCCGCGCTGAATGCATTTGGGCACATAAATCATCAAGATCCTCTGTTGGCAGCTCATTTTGTAATTGCCAATCAATGGCATCCCAGATGTGTAGAATGGAAGACAGGTCCGGAGATGCTGCAGGCCATGGTAAAATATTTAGGTTATGCTCACAGTAGCACAAGCAACATGCATCCTGGCATTGTCATTTTGAAAAATGGCTACTGGGACAGTTTGTAGTCATTATTACATGATTAATCCATTTTCTGTGAAATTGTCAACAGATATCAAACCCAAGGTGTCAAACAGTGTCTACACAAACCATCAGAAGGCATTTGCATGACATTGGGCTATGAGCCAGATGTCCATCTACTGGTCCTCCTCCCTGCAGGCCCCCAGATCCAATATGGCTGCGGGGACCTGCAGGGAGGCGGCTTCCTCAGTGCCTGCTGATAACAGACACTGAGAGTGCCTGTGCAGTGCCTGTCAGAACGCTGTTCTAACAGAGTGCTGTGCAAACTGTCAGGTCAGCGATCTAACACTTTATTATGTTGTCCCACACTGGGACAATATAATAAAGTGAAAACAAAAAAGTGTAAAAATAATCTTAAAAAATCCTAAATAAATAATAATAAAAAAATCCCTAATTCTTTGTAAATAAAAAAACCCAAAAACAATAAAAATACGCATGTTTAGTATCGCCGCGTCCGTAGCGACCTGCCCTATAAAACTGTCCCACTAGTTAACCCCTATAGTGAACCACTTAAAAAGAAACTAGGCACAAAACAATGCTTTATCATCATACCACCAAACAAAAAGTGCAATAACACATGATCAAAAAGACATATAAATAAAAATGGTACTGCTGAAAACGTCATCTTGTCCCGCAAAAAAACGAGCTGCCTTACAGCATCAGCAAAAAAATAAAAAAGTTATAGCTTGCAGAATAAAGCGATGCAAAAATAATTATTTTTTATATAAAATTGTTTTTATTGCATAAAAGCACCAAAACATAAAAAATGACATAGATGCGGTATCGCTGTAATCATACTAACCCGAATAATAAAACCGCTTTATCAATTTTGCACACGCGGAAAGGTGTAAACGCACCCCCAAAAGAAATTCATGAAATGCTGGTTTTTGTTCATTCTGTGTCTCAAAAATCAGAATAAAAAGCGATTAAAAAAAAAATGTCAAGTGCCTGAAAATGGTACCAATAAAAATGTCAACTTGTCCCGCAAAAAATAAGACCTCACATGGCTCGGTGGGTCAAAATATGGAAAAATTATAGCTTTCAAAATGTGGTGATGCAAAAACTATTTTTACAATAAAAAGCGTCTTTTAGCGTAGGTGCAGCTGCCAAACATAAAAACACGATATAAATAGTAAATCAAACTCTCCTTTATCACCCCATTAGTTAGGGAAAAATAATCCAATTAAAAAAATGTATTTATTTCCATTTTCCCATTAGGGCTAGGGCTGATATTGGGGTTAAAGGTGTGTTGGGATTAGGGTTAGAGTTAGAATTGGGGGGTTTCCACTATTTAGGCACATCAGGGGCTCTCCAAATGCAACATGGTGTCTGATCTCAATTCCAGCCAATTCTGCGTTGAAAAAGTCAAATGGTGCTCCTTCCCTTCCAAGCTCTGCCATGCACCCAAACAGTGGTTTACCCCCACATATGGGGTATCATCTTACTCAGAAAAAAATTTCACAACAACTTTTGGGGTCCAATTTCTCCTGTTACCCTTGGGAAAATAAAAAATTGGGAGCAAAAATATCATTTTTGTGGAAAAAAATTTTTTTTTTATTTTTATGGCTCTAAGTTATAAACGTCTGTGAAGCACTTGGGGGTTCAAAGTGCTCACCACACATCTAGGTAAGTTCCTTGGGGGGTCTAGTTTCCAAAATTGGGTCACTTGTGGGGGGTTTCCTATGTTTAGGCACATCAGGGGCTTTCCAAACACGACATGACATCCAATCTCAATTCCAGCCAAAAAAGTCAAATGGTGCTGCTTCCCTTCCGAGCTCTGCCATGCACCCAAATAGTCGTTTACCCCCACATATGGGGTATCAGAGTGCTCAGGACAAATTGCACAATACCTTTTCGGGTCCTGTTACCCTTGGGAAAATAAAAATTGGGGGTGAAAAGATAATTATATAATATGATTTTTTTAATTGTACAGCTGTACGTTATAAACCTCCTGTGTAGTCCTTGAGGGTTCAAAATTCTCGCCACATATATAGATAAGTTCCTTGGGGGGGTCTAGTTTCCAAAATGGGGTCATTTGTCAGGGGTTTCCACTGTTTAGGCACATCAGGGGCTCTCCAAACGTGACATGGCGTCTGATCTGAATTCCAGCCAATTTTGCGTTGAAAAAGTTAAACAGCGCTCCTTCCCTTCTGAGCTCTGCCATGCGCAAAAACAGTGGTTCCCCCCACATATCAGGTATCTGCATACTCAGGACAAATTGCACAATAACTTTTGCTGTCCAATTTCTCCTGTTACCCTTCGTAAAATAAAAAAAGTGGACATGAAGTAATTTTTTGTGTGAAAAAGAGTTAAATGTTCATTTATTTTTTTAAACATTCAAAAAATTTCTGTGAAGCACCTGAAGGGTTAATAAACTAATGTGGTCTTGAGCACCTTTAGGGGTGCAGCTTTTAGAATGGTGTCACTTCTGGGTATTTAGAATGGTGTCACTTTTGGGTATTTTCTATCATATAGACCCCTCAAAGTGACTTCAAATGTGATGTGGTCCCTAAAAAAAAAAAAAATGGTGTTGTCAAAATGAGAATTCGCTGGTCAACTTTTAACCCTTATAACTTCTCAAAAAAAAAATTTGGGTTTCAAAATTGTGCTGATGTAATGTAAACATGTGGGAAATGTTACTTATTAAGTTTTTTGTGTGCCGTATCTCTGTAATTTAAGGGCATAAAATTAAAAAGTTTGAAAATTGCGAAAGTTTCAAAATTTTTGCCAAATTTCCATTTTTTTCACAAATAAACGCAAGTTTTATGAATGAAATTTTACCACTAACATGAAGTACAATATGTCATGAGAAAACAATGTCAGAGTCACCAGGATCCATGGAAGCGTTCCAGAGTTATTACCTCATAAAGGGACAGTGGTCAGAATTGTAAAAATTGGCCCGGTCATGAACGTGCAAACCACCCTTGGGGGTTAAGGGGTTAACATCACGCCACTACACTCAAAAGGCTATTATGGTGCAGAATAGGCCTGTTTCACACTTCCGTTTTTTCAAATCCGTCAAAATCCGTTGTTTTCCGTAAAAAAACGGATCCGCCATTTTTTGCAGGATCCGTTTTTTTGTCCCATAGACTTCCATTACGGTTACCGCGGATCCGTCAAAAAAACGGATCCGTTTTTAAAAAAACGGATCCGTTTGCATCAGTTTCCGTCAAAAAAACGGAAACGGATCCGTTTGGCGGACACAAAAACGGAAGTGTGAAACAGGCCTAAGACAACAATGAAGCCTGGAGTGGAGGTCTACCCTTTTCAGTGATGAGTCCCACTTTGGTCTTGGATATAATGATAGCTGGCAATTTTCTTGGCGCTCTTACTTGTTACTAAATAAATTGTGATTTTTTTTTTTAATTTTTTTTTTTATGTAGTCTCTTTTTTTTATCGTTTGCATCATATCTATCAATCCATAGTGTGATTTCCAGAATTGCAGAACTTTTCTTTCTTAGTGTTGCAATTTCATGTATATACATTTATGGGGAAATACAGCAACTGACAGAAAGCTCACACTGGCTGTGAACATGATGTGATGTGCCTAAAGATCCCCTTGGCTATCTGTGCTGATATAAACTTTCACCAGAAATATTACACGTGTATTTGATCTTGCTTATCTGAAAGGTTAGACCACACACTTTCATGTGCTAAAATTGCTGAAAAAGCACTTAAAGACACACCAATTGTTGGCCATATTTTAGATAAGACTCGGAAGAACATGTATCTCCTGACATTGGTGTCAGAACTGCTCCAGTTATTTCCATATATAAGGTAGATGCAGCTCTCTACACTGTAATTTTACATCTAAAGTTTGGAAACCTTGTGGGAGATTTGCTACTCCAAAAAGTAAATATATCTGAACTCTGACAAATTTGCTCTTAAAGGGAACCTGTCACTAGGAATCATGCTGTTGACTTGCAGATATGGGGTTAATCTGCAGGTTAACAGCATTATGATGTTGTCCGGTGCCTGCACACAGCCAAATGCAGCGGGAAGAAAATGATCTTTATTCTCCCCTCCAGTATTCAGTCATGGGGGTGGGGCGGTGCTGGTTCAGTCACCACTCTGAGTATGCAGAGCGGCTGCTGTAACTGCGCCCCTGACTTTGACTGACAAACGGCCGCAATGTAGAGTCAATGTCAGTCAGGACCACCCTCGCTCCTATGACTGAAAATCAAATGCTGGCAGTGAGAATAAAGATAATTTTCTCCCTGCTGCGTTTGGCTGCTTGCAGGTGCCGGACAGCATCATAACGCTGTTAATCTGCAGTATAAGCACATATATGCAGGTCAACATCGTTATTCCTGGTGACAGGTTTCCTTTAATTTGGCTTGTACAACTTTATTATACCTGCACATCATCTTTATCCAAATTAATTTATATGTGTTGTCTCCTTCTAGTGATTTTAGTTCCCACTGTTACTCATCCACCCCAGGTCCTGCATTGTCTCTTGATGTTGTTCCAATGACTTTGTAGGGCACCACAGTGGCTCAGTGGTTACCACTGCAGCCTTGCTGCGCTGGGGTCCTGGGTTCATATCCATCCAAGGACAACATCTGCAAGAAGTTAGTATGTTCTCCCCGTGTTTGCGTTGGTTTCCTCCAGGTACTCCGGTTTCCTCCCACATTCCAAAGACATACTGATAGGGGATCTAAATTGTGAGCCCCATCGGGAACAGTGATGATAATGTCTTTAAAGCTCTGTGGAATTTATGATGGCGCTATATAAATGAGTAAACTAAATACAGGCTGCTGCAGTGACATCATGTTGACAGCTTCAGTCAATCACCTAGTACAGGGCCTTACCAATATAGATGACAATAGCAGATAATTGGCTGCAATTCTGTTTATGTGATGTCACTGCTGCAGCCTGTACACAATCACTGGGACATAATAAATTATAATCTTTATTTTTATATAGCGCTAACATATTCCACAGCACTTTACAGTTTGCACACATTATAATCACTGTCCCTGATGGGGCTCACAATCTAGATTCCCTATCAGTATGTCTTTGGACATCAGTGAGAATCAGCACTAACGGCTAATGACATACAGGTATATACTATATACAATGCCGGATTATTCAGCTAGTCTGATAATATTGTATTGTCTACTATGATCCAATACTAGTTTATAGATTTTTTCTGAACTTCATTGTTATATTATCATGCTGTACTTTTAATATTGTAAAATAAACTATAATATATATACAGTGTGTATATGTATGTGTATGTATGTGTGTGTATGTGTATATATATATGTATGTATGTGTGTGTGTGTGTGTGTGTGTGTGTGTGTGTGTATATATATGTGTATATATATATACACACACACTTATTTTGATCTATTATCTCATATCTATCTCATATCTATTGCATATCCGTCTAATATCTATCTATCTGATTTCTACCTATCGCTCTATTATATCTCTCTGTCTGTCCTGGTTTTCTCAATGAGTACTGCCATCACTGGCCAGCTTATGCTGCCTGCAATTAGTCTAGCCTATGAGATTTTACAGAACCAGTTATATATTATTTTTGGCACTGAACTAATTATCTTAAATGTGAACTTGATCAGAAATCTGGAGATTGTCAATTCCACAACTACCAACACTTATTCAGGCAGTTTAGGGACGCTTTACTTCCAGCTCTGTTCCCTCCTAGGACTGCCCCAATACTATTTTAAACAATTAGTTGGGGGAGTGGTATGTGTAAACCAGTCTTTTTTTCTGCTTGGGTCATTTGAATTTTGCCATGATTGTTTACCATAAAATATACTAAGACACATTCAGGATGTATGGCACATTTGCAAATCAAGTGAGTTATGTAATGGTAACCATTATAGGCCCTGTCACAGATCTAAGACACAGCATCTAGATCAACAGATATTTAAAAGACTTTTCTCATCTTCTTTTAGCAGGAGCATGCCACTCCCCTGCCTCACAACTTCTTCATTGCTGGGGGCGGAGCTCCTGCTTGATTGACAGTTCAGACTAGCGGCATGGTTGCATCACTGGCCCAAACTGTGTGTTCTCCAGTGTGGTAAACAGAGGCAATTTTACTCCTGTAGAATTGGAGGAGTGCAGTGCACTCCCTCCTGCTTCAGAGGAGCACTTACAAACTCTGTTGGATAGAGCTTGTAAGTACGGCTCTCCTTGTCTATAAGACAGGCCACCGCAGGAAGGCCAGCAACCTAAACAATGAGCAGTAAACAATATAATTAGAAATTCATCCATTTTTGAGAAAATATAGGATTTTTATTAACTAAATTTCAAAGTTACTTATTTTTACAAATACTTTTGCCATTTAGTACATTTATTTATGAGAATGAACCTTTAAAGGAGTATTTAGTAAAAATAAGGTATCAATTATTTTTACAGCATGTGTGTGGACTCTCTGTGCATGTGCTGTGACAGTGACACAGCTCCGACAAATGCAGCTGCAGCGCCGAACAGCCAGCGTGATCCAGGAAACCGGGTTCCCGCTGTAGCTTACTCAGCAAGCGCTATAGCTTGCCAAATAAGCTCAACTCTACTGACGAGTGATAGACAAAGCCACAGCTGCTGTAACTTCTTGGGGAACGCATAGTGAGCATGTGGTATATACACCTCCAATTCTAGCTCATGGAATATATATATATATCTATAATAATAAATGCCCTAAGCAACTTCCGGTTGTAACAACTTCCGTACAGTTGTAACCGGTGACGTCACCGCACACCCCTTTCCATGTTAACCCTCAACACACACACTCCACTCACCTTTCACCATCTCCACTCACGTCCACTCACTCTTTCACTCCACATACGACCCTTTCTCTCACTCCGTCTCTCATACTCACGCCGTCATCGCCGCTGATCCACGATCCCCGACATCATCTTCCGCTGGCGCCATCCTGGATCCAGACGTCCTCCACGCCGGCGACATGTTCTTGCGGCGACGCCATTTTGGATCGGCGAAATCCCGCGATAGTCAAGATGGCGTCGCCGCAAGAACATGTCGCCGGCGAGGATGACGTCGGGATCCAAAATGGCGTCGGCGAAAACTCGCGAGATTTCGCCAACGCCATTTTGGATCCCGACGTCATCCACGCCGGCGACATGTTCTTGCAGCGATGCCATTTTGGATCGGCGAAATCCCGCGATAGTCAAGATGGCGTCGCCGCAAGAACATGTCGCCGGCGAGGACGACGTCGGGATCCAAAATGGCGTCGGCGAAAACTCGCGAGATTTTGTCGACGCCATTTTGGATCCCGACATCGTCCACGCCGGCGACATGTTCTTCCGGCGACGCCATCTTGACTATCGCGGGATTTCACGATACTCAAGATGGCGTCGCCGCAAGAGCTTGTCACCGGCGTGGACAACGTCTGGATCCAGGATGGTGCCGGCGGAAGAAGATGTCGGGGATCGTGGAGCAGCGGCGATGACAGCGTGAGTATGAGAGATGGAGTGAGAGAAGGGGTCGTATGTGGAGTGAAAGAGTGAGTGGAGATGGTGAAAGGTGAGAGGAGTGTGTGTTGAGGAGTGTGTGTGTTGAGGGTTAACATGGCAAGAGGTGTGATGCTATCGCATCCTCCCGATGCGATAGCATCGGGCAATAATCTAGTCTATAATAATAAATGCCCTAAGCAGCTTCCGGTTGTAACAACTTCCGTCCAGTTGTAACCGGTGACATCACCGCACACCTCTTTCCATGTTAACCCTCAACACACACACTCCTCTCACCTTTCACCATCTCCACTCACTCTTTCACTCCACATACGACCCCTTCTCTCACTCCATCTCTCATACTCACGCCGTCATCGCCGCTGATCCACGATCCCCGACATCATCTTCCGTCGGCGCCATCCTGGATCCAGACGTCCTCCATGCCGACGACATGTTCTTGCGGCGACGCCATTTTGGATCGGCGAAATCCCGCGATAGTCAAGATGGCGTCGCCGCAAGAACATGTCGCCGGCGTGGAGGACGTCGGGATCCAAAATGGCATCTGCGAAATCTCGCGAGATTTCGCCGACGCCATTTTGGATCCCGACAGCATCCACGCCGGCGACATGTTCCTGCGGCGACGCTATTTTGGATCGGCGAAATCCCGCGATACTCAAGATGGCGTCGCTGCAAGAACATGTCGCCGGTGAGGACGACGTCGGGATCCCAAATGGCGTCGGTGAAAACTCGCGAGATTTCGCCGACGCCATTTTGGATCCCGACGTCATCCACGCCGGCGACATGTTCTTCCGGCGACGCCATCTTTAGTATCGCGGGATTTCATGATACTCAAGATGGCGTCGCCGCAAGAACATGTCGCCGGCATGGACAACGTCTGGATCCAGGATGGCGCCGGCGGAAGAAGATGTCGGGGATCGTGGAGCAGCGGCGATGACAGCGTGAGTATGAGAGACGGAGTGAGAGAAGGGGTCGTATGTGGAGTGAAAGAGTGAGTGGAGATGGTGAAAGGTGAGAGGAGTGTGTGTGTTGAGGGTTAACATGGCAAGAGGTCTGATGCTATCGCATCCTCCCGATGCGATAGCATCGGGCCATAATCTAGTATATATATAATAATATATATCGGAATACAATCATTGACAACTCCACAATAACAAAAAGGAACCACTAGCTGCTATCGTCAATCGTTTATACAGGCCAATTGGACACCCGTTACAAGTAGTGTAAGGCCTCAAGGGTGCAGTTTACAGAGCAAGAGGGTCAGAGCTGTTAAGTTCTATATATTTAATCTTAAAAGAGAGTTATAAAAAACATACAAGATGATACAAAAAGGAAACAAAACAATAAAGTATTTACAATTGCAACATATAAAAAGGAGTAACAAAAGAGAATTACTAAATCTGATGTTGCAGGAATGGCTTTTATCTTTAGGGCGGGAAGCATTCCACTTAGGAAAGTGGACCTCTCACAGCGAACTATATCTTCCATAATGAAGAATCACAGAACCCCAAACTCTGTTTTTTAATAGCTCAAGGTTACGCCCACATACCTTCCCTTGGTGAGCTCATATGGGGCTGGTTGAGTGATGTGCTGGGGCTGGTTGAGGGGCGTGCTGGATCTTTTATAAGTTTGTGTGCATCTCCAACTTTCAAGATATCTTTTCCCCTGAAGGACCCAGGCAGTAGATATTGTTATCATGTTTCCTACTGTGATTTTATCTTTTTATAGAGATGAAACATAGCATGGATAGAATCATCCATCTGTCTCGATATTAAGTTGGAGGGGTTAGAATGGCCTTACAGTGATGTTAGTGAATACATTATGTTCGTCCCTTCACTGAGATGCCGAAAATATATCTTCCATAAATATCAGATCGATGTAAACCCTATTATCCGTTACTAACCACTGGCTCAAAAAAGTCTCAGCTCTTTGAATAGAGGAAACTCTTGCCTTAGAAGTTTACATCTCTGCGTTTGAAGAAGCGAATCCTAGTCTTGGTGTCTGGTTCTTAGAGCAGTTCTCGCATTGTAATTACCTAGTAACAGGAGGTCCTTCAATGGAGGTTGAATTGTCAGTTCTTTATGGCTTTTAATTTTTCTCTGACATTTTTCTTCAGGAGGCACAATGTATATTTATTCCAAAATTTAGCGAGCAGACTGTATAATTACTAATAAATTCAAAAGTCACAGTATGTATATTTTCTTTATAAATTCATGGGGTACATTGTATATTTATTCAGGGGATAGGCACAATGTATATTCATAAATTCAGGTGGTACAGTATATAATTATTTATAATTTGAGTTATCTAACGTTCCCCTAAAAAGTGGATGTGTGAACATGTCCTAAATTTGAGATACAGTGTAAATTAACACTTTAGTGGAGAAGACTTTTCCTGTGTTCTTTGTCTACACAAAGTTATAATTTTTACAGAAGATAAATAGTATTTTTCCTCTGACAACTTCCACTCTTTTTTTTCTCCTTTTGTGAGTAGAGTTGCTCCAACTATTTATCTAAATGCCTGATAAATGACTGTCAAGGTGATGTTTATAGTCGGACAGTTCCTGAGAAGAGAGTCGGCACTATCTCCTAGACCAGGGTAGTCATAACTAATGATGCTTTTGCTTATACTAGATGGCTCACGGAGAGACAACGGCCTCCTGAGTGGTGCCGTGTATATGAATCTAATGCAGTTTGTGTGTGACGGCGCCAGTTAAAAAAGCTTCTCTTCATTCCTTCTGTTCTAATTAGCACACACTGTTCGCCCATTTGAGA
This sequence comes from Dendrobates tinctorius, assembly GCF_039654945.1. Lineage (NCBI taxonomy): Eukaryota > Metazoa > Chordata > Amphibia > Anura > Dendrobatidae > Dendrobates > Dendrobates tinctorius. The sequence goes on along the minus strand of NW_027361679.1, from coordinate 14,231,239 downwards.
ACGTAAGATGCTTATGTGTTATAGGTGACTCTGATATAAGCAGGAGCCTCCTAAGGGTATGTTCACACGTTCAGTTACTCCACTTTTGATTGCTTGGCAAATTGTATAATGCCTGTGTAAGTGCCTATTCTCCATGTCAAGCTATACTAGTCATGAGTTTCCAACAGATGACAGTCACGGCCCAGGGTAGTGCACGTTGTACTGATGGCACATATTGCCATTGGGGAGAAAAATGTCCGCGTTCTTTGATATCAGGGAGTAAATGTATCCAATGGCCTTTAATGAAGCCCTTGACCATGTACTTATGAACAGTAGATTGATTTTTTTTTTTTTCTTCTTATCTAGAATTACCAGGTAGTTTAGATAATGGTAAGAAATCCATTGCCCAAGACAGCTGTTGCATTTCAGGTTGTAGAAGGACAGAATGTGGAAAAGACAGCAAAAACTTTTTCATAGTTTTTTTTTTCTCATGAAGCCAAGACATTCCAGAGATTTGGTATTATCTAGTAATACGTCAGAGCTAAACCCTTTTTATTGACTGGGTGCATTGGTTCTTTGTACTTATCCTTCAGGCGTGAGGAGTTCAGCTGGTAAGAATTCTGGTAGTTGTTATTTCAAAGTGAGCGCACTGTCACGATTACCCTGTATTCTCAACGCATGTAGAATATTTCAGAAGAATGTAATAAATTAGTCGTCATGTTACTGCAAGTATACAAGTCGCAGACATGTGGTCATGTGAGCTGTGAATAAAGGGGAATCATGACAGTGTGTGCATTGCATTATGGTAAACCCCTTTTAACATATTTAAAACAGATTTATCACCAGATTGTACAATATAATCTGCATACAAGGGAATCTATCAGCAGGATTTTGCTATATAATCTGAGAGCAGCATGATGTAGTTGCTGTGTGGGACTCATGCTGTATATAGGAGGCTATGTGTGGCTCATGCTGTATATGGACGTCTATATGGGGGCCCATGCTGTGCACAGGAGGCTATGTGGGGCTCACACTGTACATGGGGATGTAGGGAGGCTATGTGGGGCTCAGGGTGTATATGAGAGGTTACTTGAGGGCTCAATCTGTGTATTGGAGGCTATGTGATGGCTCATACTGTATATAGGAGGCTATGTGGAGGCACATACTGTATATGAGAGGCTAGGCTCATGCTTTTATATAGGGGCTATGTGGGGTTCATACTGTATATAAGAGGCTATGTAGGGGCTCATACTTTGTACAGGGTGTTATGTGGGGTTCATAGTGTATATAGAGATGCTATATGGGGCTCATGCTGTATATGGGAGGCTATTTGGGGGCTCATTCTGTATATAGGATGCTATGTGCTATGTGAGGCATATACTGTATATAGGAGGCTATGTGGGGTCTCATACTGTTTATAGGAAGCTATGTTTGAATCCCATATTGTATATAGAGAAGCTAAATGGAAACTCATACTGTATATAGTGGGGTTGTGTGGGCTCTAACAGTGTATAGAGGGGGGCTGTGTGTTGGTTCTTACAGTATAGGGGGCTTTGTGTGGACTCATACTGTATATATAGGGGGTTGTCACCATAATTGATTATGCTTAATATTAAAGGATACAATTAATATTTATATAAAATAATTATAATTAATGTTTATTTCAATATTGAGCAGAACCAATTTCAGCTAATTGGATCAGCCTCCACAACAGTCACGGTCTCATGTGGCCCCTTGGGAAAGTCAATTGCCCACCTCATGCTCTAGCAATTGTTTGCCCCTTTACCAACTCCAGACACTGCACTCTTATTATTAATTTGACATCATTCGTGGATACTTACTGGCCTCTCCATTCCTGTACTGGCTCTGACTGCCTTTTAGTGACCATAATGCCCTATTCTGTATGCTCCCCTTTTGATAAATGTCATGCCTTGGTAACATATGTGCCTTTAAATAAAATGAGCTGTCAGTTTTCAATCACGGAGAATACTGAGAAAAGCAGCTGGTGTATTCTAGTGGTATAGCCGGGAGCTCACTTCTTAGATGCCATATAACACATCACAGGTGCAGGATTAGCCCCAGTGCGGAGTGTGGCTTGTCCTTAATAGATGTCCCTTCACTTCTGTTCATCCTCACATGACTCCTATTATAACGCTCTTATACACATTAACGTGCTGGAAGCAGTATTGATTGCACTGTGTCCGGCAGTGAATGTCATGTGCCAAGAGGTTTGGGATATTCATTGAAACCTTATCTGAAAAAAATGTATATCCAACATGGTAATGTTTCACATTAACACACTAGAACTACTGATGGAGTCATTTTGACTCCTTTCGTTTTTTATTTCTCTTCTGTGACTACATTTTTCAGAATTCCGGCTTGAAACTCGGTGACTTTTCCTCAAATATGATGTGAAAAAAGATTTTGTGAGAATAAATAATTTTGGTGAAAAATTTGCGCGTTTTTTTCAAAATTTACCAAGAACTACTGAAGGGAGTCATTTTGACTCCCTACTATATTTTGAGGTCCTTTTGTCACTAAATGTTGCTATAAAGTTTTGTGCATAATTTTTTCACTCTGTCTTATTTACCCTGATGTTCATATAGATGTAGTTCAATTTACATGTCAACTTTTCACATTTTCCTTGTGTTTTACCAGCTTGTATTACTGTGTTATACTGAACAAAATAGCTTGTTTACTCTAGGCTCTTATCTTATCAGATTTGATGAGAAATCTACTCAATCGGAGAGACTGCAAACGGACAAGTTTGCTCTATTTTCTACTGTGTGGGACAGGTTTATTGAAAATTGTATTGCGTGTTACAAACCTGGCCCATACATAACGGTGGATGAGCAACTTTTCCCAAGCAAAACTAGGTGTCCATTCACGCAGTACATGCCTTCCAAACCAGATAAATATGGCCACAAATATTGGCTAGCTGTTGATAAGGAGAGCAAATATCTGGCAAATGGCTTCCCTTATCTAGGCAAAAGATGACACACGCCGTGCTGAGGACCGTTTAGCTGACCATGTGGTAATGAAGTTATTGGACCCGTTTTTGAAAAAAGGTCGCAATGTTACAACCGATAATTATTTTACTTCAGTAAAATTAGCTAAACAGCTAAAAAGCAAAGGAACAACCATCGTGGGAACACTGAACAAGAGAAGGCGAGAAGTGCCTAAAGAAATAAAATCCATGAAAGAGGAATTGTACAACACTAAAGTGTTTAGAAATGAAGACAATTTTACACTTACAGTATATCAAGGAAAGCCCAACAAAAATGTTGTCATTTTGAGTTCCGTCCATCCAGATGTTGTTGTTGCGTCTGATTCCGCTAAAAAAACTCCAGAAACGGTAAAGTTTTACAATGAAACAAAATATGGAGTAGATGTAGTGGATCAGATGGCACGAAAATATACCACACGAACATGCACAAGGAGATGGCCTGTTCATGCATTTGAAAATGCCTTAGACTTTGCGGGTATAAATGCATGGATAATATTCAAGGAGATTACCCACCAAAAAATGTCACGCAAGGCATTTTTGCAAACGCTTGTGAGAGAGTTGAGTGGTCCTTATGTCACAGATAGGGAAAAGGGTTCCACGTCCCAAGTTTCTACATGCTCAGAAGTGATGGTTCAAACAAAATTTTGCCAGATCAAAGAAAAGTGCAAGAAAAATAGATCTGTCGGCAATTGTAAGACTTGTGGTAAGTCTTTGTGTGGGCAATGTACTGCCATAAATCAAAGGCAATGCCTAAAATGCGAAACACCAAATGTTTAGAAGGTGAATTCTGCGCCATATTTTCATTTTTATGCTCCTCCACCTACATTTTCTCTGCTTTTTGTTCTTCAGTTGTTGTTTATATGTGTGCACTTGAATAAAAAAAAATGTTTGAAAAACGTCTATTATAATTATTGTTATTTTCTGTAGAAAAATAAGAAAAGCAGAAAAAAAACAATCAAAAGCATTACTGTTGGATCTCACAATAATAATACATTACAAAAAATATAATTATTAATAAATAACCACAAATGAAACTCTAAAAATAAACGAAAACAAGCAAGGAGTCAAAATGACTCCTTTCAGTAGTTCTAGGCGGGGTCAAGAGTCCAGTAGTCCTAGTGTTAAAGAACAGAAACATCTAAACTTTTAAAATCTTGCTTAAAATTCAAATCATTACCATAGCATACTGTATAGCTAATTGTAGGCAGGGCAGCCAACCACCCAGAAATTCCAGAACAGTCCGTAAAAATTATCTACAATTATCAGAGCAAAATTATTAGGCACTAAAAAAATGAAATTCAGATTCTACTGGATTCTTCCATTGATGATCAGATGAGTTAATTAAGAATCTGTCAGGGAACTCATTCTGATGGCTTAATGGGAAAGTTTCTAATTTTTATGTTATGATTTTGCTTTACTTCCCCTCAGCTGATTAATGGCCACACACCAAAGTTGCATGTTTGGGGAATCATAATGCCTATAAAGCCAAACGGTGCAAGATTTTTAATGAAACCGGATGGCAAAAATAATTTTTAGTCCAAAATACGGTACATGTATTTAAGTAAAGAAAAAAGAAGTGCCCACAGACTTTATGATCTAGCGTATATGTAGCGAGTGTATATTATAGATGGACAGAAATGGCAGTACAATGGTTAACATTGTTTTCCGAGGGAGCAAAGTAAATATACCGCTCATTCAGTCTGAGCAAAGGCAGCAAGGTTTACAAACACAGAAAGGCTTTTAGTTTGGGAGAGCGTTTACCGTGAACCGTGCCAATCCTTTTTGTGGTCAGAATTGATTGCTGTTGTCCCACAAGTGCAATTAATTTCAGAGTGAAGTGGAGAAGCCTTGACTACGGGAGAAACATATAGAGGATTTATCACATATTTCTTCTAGTACGGCAACAAATCAAAATACAGCAGAGCGGTATTACCATATGCTGGGCGACAGCGAACACCATTCCAAGACGGTATAAATTGTAATAAAAGCGCAGTTTCTAGTTTATTGCTGTCCTACTGTCTTCAGCAATGTTCTCATCACAGGGATCTAGATTGTAAAGCATCTTTGTTTTAAAAATTGGACAGCAAAACGGATGTGTGCTGGATGCTCACCGATTGCTGTACGGAAGGACTGCTGTAAAGTGATATTTGGTGGAGCAGAACCGCAACCATCACCGTTGTTTTTACATTCTGCAGTTATGATGCCCTGACACAGAGAAAATATTTGGTCTGTAAGGAATGGGTTTATAACATACCATCCTACACATCCAAGGGTAATATTTTGAGTTTTGTTAGACACTGCCTTGAGTGGTTTTTACTTTCTTGCTATCTTTTCTTTAATGTTGTCTAGTAGCGAGTTGTTAGCATTTCTCCATTTATGATGTGATAAAGCAGCTTAGCTTAGTAAATGTTTAATCCAGTTCTTCGCGCTAACTCTGCCCACAAAGTACGATCTGACGCTAACACTAGTGTCAGGACATAATCTTTCATTGCCTGTGCCTCAGCGTTTAGTAGTGAACACTGTGCGCTTGATCACATACCAAGGAGAAATTAATGGGGTGGCGGCTTTTAAAATACTGCTGCCGGCCCAAGAACTGGTCTCTGGGCTGTTACGGCCCTTCAGTCTCAGATTCCCCATCCCTGGTTTGGACAGTAGACAGATTGACGGATGATTGAGCAGGAATTTCTCTCCAAGGTCTACAATTGCATGAAAAAGTGTATGTCCCCTTCCTTATTTCCTATTTTGCATGTTTGTCACACTTAAATGTTTCAGATCACTAAACAAATTTAAATATTAGACAAAGATAACAACACAAACACAATATTCAGTTTTTAAATGAAGGTCTTTATTGTTAAGGGAAAAAGAAATTCAAACCTACAGGGCCCTGTATGAAAAAGTGATTGTCCCCTAAACCTAGCGTTTGTGATAAATGACAATGAGTCTTTTACAATGCTCTGGAGAGAGAGGTTTTTTCTTGTGAACTTTTGTTTTGCCATTAATTGCACACATTGTGGTTAACTGATTTGTAGTGACGTCTCTCTTTCTGGAGACATCTTGTTTTTAATTTAATTTGTATGTCTTTTTTAAAAAAATATTGAAATAAACTTAATCTTAATGGGACTCTTCTATCTGCAGTTTATTTACTCAGGTTTGTGATATATAAATTAAATGTGGCTTATCACATCTTTGGGAAACTGAGTTTAAATTCTCTAGCCACACCGAGACCAAATTACTGTCACACCTGTTCTCATTGAAGAAATCATTTAAACAGGACCTGCCTGACAAAGTGAAGTAGACCAAAAGATCTTCCAAAAGCTAGAGATTATGCCACAATGCAAAGAAATTCTGGAACAACTAAGAAACAAAGTAATTGAGGTCTATCCATCTGGACAAGGTTATGAAGCCATTTCTAAAAGTTTGGGACTCCAGTGTACCACAGTAAGAGCCATTATCTACAAATGGCAAAAACATGAACAGTTGTGAACCTTCCCAGGAGTGACCAGCTGACCAAAATTACTCCAAGAACTCAGTGACGACTCATTCAAGAGGTCACAAAAGACTCCACAGCAACATCCAAAGAACTGCAGGCCTCACTTGCCTCAGTTAGGCTGCTTTCACACATCTGTTTTTTTAAATCCGGCACGATGCGGCGAAAATTGTGAAAACCAGATCCGGAATTGGATCCGGTTTTTTCACATAGAATGTAATGATCACCGCATCGTGCCGGATGGACATGCGGCGCCTCCGAGTTTTGACGGATACGGCAAACATGCGCCGTCAGGCGTCTGCAAAAAACATTGGCTGCAACGTTTTTTTGCAGCGCCGGACTGGCTTTTTCAACAGCGCATGCCCGGGCACTGTGAGTTTTAACCCCACAAGTGCCCGGCGCGCATCTCTCTCTCTCCCCCTCCCCTTCTCTCTCTCTCTCCCCATACGCTCCATACCTTTCTTTGGCTGGCTCTCTCGTCCCCCGCTGTCTCTCTGGCTGCTCTCTCGTCCTCCGCTGTCTCTCTGGCTGCTCTCTCGTCCCCCGCTGTCTCTCTGGCTGCTCTCTCGTCCCCAGCTGTCTCTCTGGCTGCTCTCTCGTCCCCAGCTGTCTCTCTGGCTGCTCTCTCATCCCCTGCTGTCTCTCTGGCTACTCTCTCATCCCCCGCTCTCTCTTTGGCTGCTCTCTCATCCCCCGCTGTCTCTCTTGCTGCTCTCTAGTCCCCCGCTCTCTCTTTGGCTGCTCTCATCCCTCGCTGTCTCTCTGGCTGCTCTCTTGCCTCCCGATCTCTCTCCAGCTGGCTTTCTCGACCCCCGGTGCTGCGGCTCCTTTAAATGTCCTCCAAGCCGCATCAGGCGCCGCATGTACATCCGGTGTCAACGCTGCCGGCCGGATCCGGCGGCCCGGCTTTTCGCCGCACGCTGCTGGACCCCTGACACCGGATGTGTGAAAGAGGCCTTAAGGTCAGGGTTCATGATTCCATCATAAGAAAGAGACTGGGCAAAAATGGTCTGCATGGCAGAGTTCCAAGATGAAAACTTCTGAGCAATAAGAACATAAAGGCTCATCTCAGTTTTGCCAGAAACAACTTGATGATCCCCAAGACTTCTGGGAGAATACTCTGTGGACTGACGACAAAAGTTGAACTTTTTGGAAGGTGTATGTCCCAATACATCTGGCGTAGAAGTAACACAACATTTCAGAAAAGGAGCATTATAAGGGTACTTCACACATAGCGAGATCATTAGCGAGATCGCTGAAACGTCACAGGGTTTGTGACGCGACAGCGATCTCGCTACATGTGACACATAGCGGCGACCAGCCCCCCACTGCGATATTGATTATCGAGCTCAAATGTCCTAGGCCATGTTTTGATCAATGGTGTCCCGCTAGCCAGCATGCATCGCTGTGTTTGACACCATAACAACGATGAGCGACTTCAGAACTCAGGGACGCAGGCGTGATTTTGCTTTGTCTTTTCAACGCTCCCCTCAGCTCCGATTGGTGGTGTCAAATTAGGATCTTTGTAGTGTTTCCTTTTATAGGTCAGCTATCAATTATATGCAATCATAACATTTAATATGTACAGTTATCATAATTGCATCTCCCCATGTCAGTGACTGTTGATCCACGAATAAATAGCGCACAAGCGACTCAGACAGGGACGTTGAAGCAAATCACGTAGTGATAGCCAAATAGTGGCCACCAATTGAAGCAGAGGGGCGTGGAAAAGGCAACGCTGAAGCACGCCTATCGAGGTCTGAGTCATCAGAATAGCTGATATGTGACAAGGTCCCAACGACCGCCGAGGCCATTATACGGATTGCCGTATCGTTGGTGCGTCATTGAGTAGATCTGCCTGTTTGACAGCTTACTAGTGACCATGTAGCAACGTACCACCGATCCTTATCAGGTTGTATCGTTGTCGGGATCGCTGGAGCGTCGCTATGTGTAACGGGACCCATACCATCAGTAAAATGTGGCGGTAGTGTTATGGTCTGGGACTGTTTTGCTGCTTCAGGACATGGAAGACTTGCTGTGGTAAATGGAACCATGAATTCTGCTGTCTACCAAAAAATCACAATGGAGAATGTCTGGTCATCTATTCGTGACCTCAAGCTGAAGCGCACTTGGATTATGCATCAAGATAATGATCCAAAACACACCGTCCCCCTCTGAATGGCTTAAGAAAAACAAAATAAAGATTTTGGACTGGCCTAGTCAAAGTCCAGATCTTAATATGATTGAGATACTGTGGCATGACCTTTAAAAAGGCGATTTAATTCTTGGAAACTCTCCAATGTGGCTGAATTACAACAATTCTGCACAGATGAGTGGGCCAATATTCCTCCAGAGCATTGTAAAAGACTCATTGTCATTTATCACAAACGCTAGGTTTAGGGGACAATCACTTTTTCACACAGGGCCCTGTAGGTTTGGATTTCTTTTTCCCTTAATAATAAACACCTTCATTTAAAAACTGCATTTTGTGTTTACTTGTGTTATCTATGTCTAATATTACATTTGTTTGGTGATCTGAAACATTTAAGTGTGACAAACATGCAAAAGAATCGGAAATCAGGAAGGGGCAAACACTTTTTCACACAACTCTATTACCTCCGTTAGGTACCTGGATTTAGTCAGGATTCGGCAGATAAATCCAGACATAATTGGCCTATTTTTAGCCGGCAGGCTTTCTCACCTCACACACTGGGATGATTATCACTAAAATGTTTTCACACACACTTGTTTCAAAGCTCAGATGTGTCTGTAAAGGTCAGATATCAAAGTGAAGCCATGAAGAGCTTCAGATTACCGAGCTGCTTGTTCCATCCAGTCAGACTGTTGTTCGCTTGTCTGGATCTGCCGCGCATATTTGGAGCATCGTTCCAGTCGACTGTCGCTTCATTTCTTTTGTTTGTGTTGTAGGTGAGGTTTTCCCTTATCACCTTTTACCGCGCTGAATAAATTCTATGAAAACTTTAAGGGAGGCATCTGGTGTTTGATTTGTGATTATTAATGTTTACCAGGCAGATCCTTTTTCTATGCGCATGTTTTATTCATTTCGATTGGGCGCAAAGCGGTCACAAGAAAAACGATAACCAAGTTTATTCAATGGAAACACAATACCGTAAATAAATCTGATGTAATGCTATGCACAGATTGCGATCAAAAGGCTGCTAGTGAACATCTCCAGTATAAAGAAATCAATGTCTCGGCCGAAATGAAACATATTTAACTCTTTATTTACAGGATTAGACATATTGACATACTGTAACTATTCAAAATCACAAATCCTGTTTTATTCAGTAGACAGAATTTTTATTGTAGACAGAGAAAGAAAAAAAATACATCTATGTTAGGAAGAATAGTAACCTACCATAAGTGACCATGTATGATATTGCTCTTTCAGGCTTTGTGAGCATAAAGGTGTACTCATCTCTAAGAGCATAGGGGCCACTCATCAAAGCTATTTTGCCAGATATCTGATGAAAAAAATCTTTGAACAGTTGCTTTCTTTTTGTACAATGCAAGGTTGAGCAAAAAAAGTGATTTCTGGTGGTTTCTCGTCATTCTCACCACAGATTTAACAAAGTGGCTAAACTTTGGGCGCGATGGCGCTGTCACGACCCCAGCTCATCAAATTCGCACACTTGTAACACCAAAAATCTTTCTCCAGCAGGGACTGGAGTAAGATTTGTGCCAAGCCAAGAACATCCACTCCAAAAAATGTGGTGAGACTATTGCCGATCTTGATGACTCATTCCCATAGTTTCTAAAAGAGAATACCTCTGTACATATAGGGCCCAATTAATCAAAGCTTTCATGTCAGAATTCTGGCATAAATGTACTCTGAGTTGTGCCAGAATTTTCACACTTTTTCCATTTTCACACCAGTTTCTCCCAGCTCCAGCAAAATGGATAGCGTTTGGGCAAGACAAAGGCATGGCAGCCATTCCTCGTCAAATTTATAATGAGCGGCAGCATTTGCTATGCCACTAATCTTACTCAAGTTTTAGGATTTGTAGTTTGTCGTACACAGAGGTGTACGCCGTTCATCCAATGCTCCTTATTCATGAAGATGTGTACGCAAAATAGGTTTAAATTAAATTCTCATTGTAGGTTATGTGTTGCATGTGGGTGTGTGTTTCCATGTACAGATGTGTTTTATCGTACCGTTCTTCACCTTTCCTCTTTACTCAACATACCTTGAGATGTTAATAGCCAAGTCACAAGAGAAGTATAACCGCAAAAATGTTTAAGAAAATATATTACATTTTTATTGATTCACAAATTTCATAGAAAGAAAAAAAAAAAAGGCACAATGAGTACACAGAGAGGGCAACAGAAAACAGCAGGAAGAGGTGGGATGTATAGGCTAGCGGTCAGATTCGTAATAGGGTACATTGTAAAGTTCATAATATACATAGAATAGTTCATAATATACACAGATGAAAAGCTGAATATTACAGTTAATATGTGGATAGTGACAATATGACCAAGTTGGGCAAAAAATATTTTACCAAGGTAGTACACAAATCATATAAGTGCACAAACCTGAATTCATCATCTCCTGCTGGAATGGCTGGTCCCGATGTGCATTTTGGTATTAGGCTTAATCAGGGCTTTGTCATTCCCCCGATGAAGGCTAATGCCGAAATATGCATCTATACCTTGAGATGTTTGGCTCAAGATGATCACCTTTGAACAAAAAACATGATTTTGTGACACTGTCGGGAAATGTTTTGCTGTGTGTCTATATGTGGCCATGTGTTGGTTGTGTAGTGAGTTGCATCTTTTCAAGGTTATTGCTGGCATATTCCAATATTGGATTAATGTTGTTTAGCAAACAATTGGAGTCCTTATCAAAATTGCCATGTGCAAAATGAAATCTACAGACCAGTGTGATCGACAGTAGTCAAGTAATACCTTATCCCAAATACATGAGGAATGTCAGTACCTTAGTGATTCACTGTAATTCGCTGACTACCATGAAGGCAATCTGGTTGACTTGTGCAAAGATTGAGCAATGTTGAAGGAAAAACATCCTCAAGTTTAAAGAGGTTGTCCAATGCTATAAGTACTTATCATTTAGGATAGGTGATTAATGTCTGATAGGTTGGGGTGTGACACCCAGCACCCCCGCCAATCAGCTATTCTTGGTGTTGCTGACTGCCAGAAGCGCTCAGTTATGGATCTACTCCATCTACCAAAAGTCGCTGCAGCTGGGTACTGCACATCTGCGCCCTATTCAAATCAATAGGAGGCGATTATACAGTACCCGACCATGGCCACAATCATTACACGGAGCATCTCCATAACTGAACTCTTCCAGCAGCTGCTGTTCCTGAGAATAGCTGATCAGCAGGGGTGTTGGGTGTCGCACCCCTTCCGATCAGACATTGAGGACCTATCCTAAGGATAGGTCATCAGCCTTAAAATAGTAGACAACCTCTTTAACATTTATAGCTGGTATGAATGTAAAGGTCCTCATCCACAATGGAGATTCTAGCAGGTCCTCCACTTATCATGTGCCATTATGTTACTGGTGTCTTCTTATATGGCAGGCATCTTTAGGACCCAAGTACGTACCATGTGCCATTTAAACACCTTTATAAGACAAAAGTAAGTACATAAAGGGCACTTCCAAATAACAGCAAAGAAACCCAAATACAGTAGGTTGGGAGGTGAAATCATTCTGACAGATTCCATTTAAAATAGGCAAGCAAACACAAAACAAGACAGAACTTCTCAGTATTCATCTTTGGCATCGCATAGAAATTCTTCCTCAAGTTTCCCATGTTTCCCTGATGGCTTTTGATGCTGCGTGCTACCTTACTGAAGAGACACTTTGCACTTGTGACTTCCCACAGACCTAATAAGAAACAAATGTCCTCAAGGATGCTCAGTGCACTGTTATGTCTTTTTATTACATGCATTATTTTTTTCCAATTGTCTCATTTCCGATATTTCTGCTAGACACGAGACTGATCTATCACTTCTCTTCCCAAAAGGTGGTGGAGAGACTGGATAACATTAAATTTCATCCAAAGTCCGTAATGTCATAAGAAAACACAGACCTATGGTTTTCGGTCCATATTACTATTAATGTTGTTATTTAACTGTGCCACCCTATGAGCCAGATGTCTGAAAATCTCTGGCTGGAGCTTATTGAAAAAGTTCATTCTCTATCCATGAATAACAATGTTGTATAGTTACAAAACCAGCTTTGTGACTGCTTGCTGAAAGAGAACTTATTCTAAGAGGTTATGTTCCACTGACCCAGAAACACAACATCTGTTCCTGTTCATTTATACAGGCCACATTTCAAGAGTATCACAAACCAGTGTTAATTCTTTTTATGCAAAGACAGTCATGAACACCCTTTTATTTAAAAAAAAAAAAAATTAGTTTTCATGGTTTATGGCTCATGTTTTTACTGAAGCTACTGGTTAAGTGTAATATATGGCTGGAATGATGGCCATGTTACAATGACAAGTAGACAGTGAACTAAGGCTGGTTACTTTACTTTACAGTCATGAGAATGAGTAACACATCAGGCTGAAGTCAAAGTCATGCAATCCAGACTTTCACATGCTACACCCAAATAAAGTCTAAATGACTCTCTTAATTGTTTTATGGCTTCCTCTTCACACCTATGTTTCCTTTTCACACTTATTGTATGTTCCCCATGTGTTCTGAAATGTACAGCAAATTATGCTTTCTGCGTTCTACACAATTTACAAGAGCCCCAGTGTGTCTCCTCCATTTTAATTCACCAGTCCATCAATGACACACTTACAAAACAGTTAGATTTCTGTCCTCCTAATGCTCATTCATTAACAGACATTCCTAATAACCCTCTTAAGCACATGCAAGCTCAGTTTGGCTAAATGTACATGTGTTGTCAATAGAGAGAGGGTAGTAAACCCCACCATACACATGAGATGAAAGTTGGCTCAACTGACTAATTTTGACCATCTGATGTGTATGAGGACATTCCTACTCTCTTCCATGATGCTGAGGTAAAAAATAAAAGGTAGTTGAAGTTTGAACACCCAATATTTTGAATTTTAGGAGAGATGAGCCTCTGCCACAGGCTTCTGTCACTGGCTTTTTCCTCTTTACCCATTGAAGATACATGAATGCTCAGCCCTATGCTCTTGTCTAGGGAGAGATAGCTGTCTGCTGAATGCTTATTAAGTCTGCAGATATCTCACGTGCATGTTCACCTTTAGTATCTGCCAAATTTCTCTGGCAGTAGCCTATCACCTTTGGAGGTAAACGATTGGGCGTCCTGCAAATAAACATCAGGATATCTCATACACATAAGATGGTTGTCGAGTCCTGCTACATTTGGTGGGTTAGAACGAACTTAGTCCTATGTGTATGATCACCTTTGGAGATACTGTAGACTTATGATGATGTTGTCAATGAAGTCGTATGAATTCATGACATACGTTATGTTAGAGTTGTTTTATCATTTAGATGAATAGTAGCAAGTAGGCAGTTGTCAAATAGATCCGTATTATGAGAACATGTGATACTGTGCTTTCGTCCGTAGAATAGTTTCCCTGGAACAGGGCCATTATTAGAAGCAGACTCGAGGAGATAAAGAACTTATTTCATTATTAAATAATGTGTTTTTAAATTTTTAACATAGGTTCTTCATGTTAATAAGTGCACTAGGATTGCATGCAGTGATATTACAGGAGCACTTCTTAAAATCTGTGCAGGTCCTAAGTGGGAAATCACAGAACACCAAAAATAGGGGTCTTGCCGTGTCCCTTTAGGCCCTTCCCTAGGTAGAACACTGCGTGTCCCCGAGCATTCTTTTTATGATGTGAATGCTATGTCACAAGTGTTCAGATGCTTTTTGTGTTCATTGATGGGACTAGTCTACAGCAGGTGGAAGTCACACCAGTTGTGTTGAAATTCTTCGGCTGTCAAGAATGTTTTGTAATTCAAAGCTGTGTCCTCTCAGCTATCCATTAATAAGCTCATTAGTGTCTTCACAGAGCTTCATCATGTTTAAGTATTAGATTTTGACACCATTATTCTACATTCTTGTTATTAGATATTCGTCGGTGCCCTTTTATTTCCGCATTATTATTTCCTTTGGATCGTGGGTGTTCCTTTAACATTATCATTTATTCTACGGCTGCTAACAGTGAACTAGTGAATGTGTTGCTGGAAGTCTCTGAAGATTTATAGCGTTGGACGTTCATCTGGTAATCTTTGGAAGCTTACTGCTTTCTTCATGGAAATCCAAAGTTTAACCTACTGTGAAATTATTCGCTTTCTTTTTGGGATATTTAAATATGTCCAGAGGCTGGCCTTATGCCCAGATCGTATAATTTATCCGTTTCCCTTTCAGCAAATCTTTTTGATAATATGCTCCTGAGGAGCTCCGTAAAGCTCAACATGGACAGCAGGAAGGAGGACACGGAGAGCACAGCACCTGCCCCACCACAGAAGATGCTGTCATGTTACTGTCATCACCATTGCCCGGAGGACTCATTCAACAATACCTGCTGGTTGGTACACATGACTCCGCATGGAATGCCGCCATTCATTTTCATTATGCATGTGCTCATTATATAAAGGGGGCCTTCTTTTTAAGTTCCTTTCTATAAAACAGTAGGACATTGCCTTTGCTTACCCAAAACTGAAGGAACTCGGGATATATAATTTTTCAGTTAAATAACATATATTTGATTATCTACATAGTAACCATACATTAAATAATATTTATTAATAAAAATGACTAATGATATAGATATTATTGATAAATGATCATAATGACAATTATTGTGTTAAGGAAGGAAAACATCCACTTGTAAAATCTATTATTGTAGTACAGTACATCTATAGAATACTTTTAGCAATCTGTAGAATATCGGTTAGCGATGTATCCTACATCCCACTCCTTGTCTTTACAGTGGGATATGTTGTAATCTTAACTTTGATTTTTTGGAATAATCCTTTATCCCCATTTCATTGGATAGGGGTTACTTTCTGATCATTGGTGGTTTCTACCACTGGGACTCCCAACAATCCGGAGCTCTGTGGGTTTAGATCCCCTAGAACAGGGCTTTGCGGTCCTGTTTTAAGTGTAGCAGAGGTGGACATTCATGGACTTAACTCCGTTTATTGCCTGTCGAACTGCTGAGTGCATCACTCCACTAATCCCATAGAAAAAAAATTGGGCTAACTTGTATTTTTGGGAATAACCACTTAAAGTTATGTGAACAGGGACGAAAGACAGCATTAACCTGCTAGCTGCTTTGATGAAGATGGTGGCGGTGAGACCTTATGCAGCTGCACTGGTTGCATTTATAATATGTGTCTGCTTGCAAACTTATTTTATATTTCCAATTATTTATAAATTACCAGATTAACAAATGAAATTGTCAAGTTGACCATTTTGTACTGCAATGCGCATAACCAAGAGTAACCAAGAATTGTTGACTTGGACAAAGATGAATGCACATGTCCTGACTCGTGTAATAAAAGACAGACATCTCCGCAAAGATGGTAAAACGTAATCCAAACCTTCAATAAATTGGAGCCTAGCGTAGAAAATCTGTCTATGGGCAACATGGGACTAGTCACGTCTCAGACTTGAACATACCTGACTGCAATTGTGCAGCCAGACTTCAAATCAGGATGCCCATAATTTGGACTGAAATAATCAAGTGATAGGTTTCCTATAATAATGAAAAACAAATGACATGCCCTCTTGTGTAGTGCAAACTAGGCACATTTCTTACAATGACATAGTAAGACTGGGTTCACACAGCATTTGACAATACGCTTAGTGGCTCAGTTGGGGCTTGCCTCCGAGACCCTGCAAAACAAGATTCCGGCATATGGGGCAGTTGCTTATAATGATGTTGTCGGAGTCACAGTGTGTGCTCTGTCATGTATAATTTACAGCTGTATACGTCTATTGGAGGTGGGCAGCAAGACGTAGTCAGGCATAAACTCCAACGGAGCCGCTGAATGTAATAACAAATACCAATATATTTTGTATGTACAGCCCAATCTGTAATTGTAATGTCTTTGATTGGAGGAGGTGATCCATTTTTTGCTACTGCATATTACCTGGTCTTTCATCATTTAATTAACAAACCAGTTATCAGTCATCTTTTACTGGAGTTGTAAATCAGGGTAAATGCAGCCAATGTTAGTGCTCATCATGGAACGGGCCAGGCCGTGTTGGTATTGTAACTTCAGTTGCCTTAGAAAAGCAGAGTTTCAATACTCTGGGATATCAGCCAAGTCTGGCTTTAGTCTGTCTCTAGTGATCTGTGCCATGTGGAAACCTACCCTAATACCAAATAGAAAATTCTCAGTGTTTTACAGGGTGTTAACATCATTATTAATGGAGAAAACTTGAAAGACTGTTTCGAATAGGATTATTGTTGGATATAAAAATATAGACAGAGAGGAAAAGTGATGTATCTTTTTTAGAAACAGCAAAGTGAATTTGCAAGCCTTGCATCTATGCCAGTAGGTAGAAGATGCCCATATGTCCTTCTTCTGTCTCTACTACATGTACAGTATGTCACTGTATACATATGTACTACTGGTGGCACCATTCAGAAACCGTGCACTCATGTAAACTTCATACTTTTTTTTTTTTATTATTATTTCATGCATTGGGATCCCAAGATAAACAGTGGGGAGAATAAGTATTAGATACACTGCCGATTTTTGCAAGTTTTCCCACCTACAAAGAATGGAGAGGTGTGTAAATTTTATCATAGGTACACTGCAACTGTGAGAGACAGAATCTTATGAAAAAAAAGCCCAGAAAATCACATTTTATGATTTTTTACATAATTGATTAGCATTTTATTGCATGAAATAAGTATTTGATACAATAGAAAAACAGAATTTAATATTTTGTACAGAAACCTTTGTTTGCAATTACCTGGGTCAAATGTTTTCTGTAGTTCTTTACAAAGTTTGCACATACTGTGGCTGGGATTTTGGCCCACTCCTCCATACAGATCTTCTCCAGATTTTCAGGTTTCAGGACTGTCATCTGCCAACCTTGAGTTTCAGATCCCTCCAAAGATTTTCCATTGGGTTTAGGTCTGGAGACTGGCTGAGCAACTCCAGGACCATAAAATGATTCTTACGTAGCCACTCCTTAGTTGCCCTGGCTGTGTGTTTCGAGTCATTGTCATACTGGAAGACCCAGCCATGATCCACCTTCAATGCTGCTACTGAGAGAAGGAAATTGTTGGCCAAATTCTCACGATACATGACCCTAACCATCTTTCCTTCAATACAGTGCAGTCGACCTGTCCCCTTTGCAGAAAAGTACCCCCAAAGTATGGTGTTTTCCCCCACCATGCTTTACGGTTGGGACAGTGCTCGTGGGGTTGTACTCATCATTCTTCTTCCGCCAAGCAGAGCGAGTGGAGTTGAAGCCAAAAAGTTCTATTTTGGTCTTATCTGACCACATGACCTTCTCCCATGGTCATTGGTGAACTTCAGACGGGCCTGAATATGTGCTGGTGTGAGCATGGGGAGCTTGCGTGCCCTGCAGGAATTTTGATCCATGATGACATAGTGTGTTAATAACGGTAATGTTTGAGACTGTTGTCCCTGTTCTCTTCAGGTCATTGACCATGTCCTTCCATGTAGTTCTGGGCTGATTTCGGACTTATCTCAGAATGATCCTTACCCCTTGAGGCGAGATCCTGCATGGAGCCCCAAATCGAGGACGACTGACAGTCATTTTGTCATTTCCTCCATTTTCTATTCATTGTGTCAGCAGTTGTTGCCTCTCACCAAGCTGCTTGCTTATTGTCCTGTAACTCATCCCAGCCATGCGCAGGTCTACAATTTTGTCCGAGATGTCCTTACATAGCTCTTTAATCTTGACCATGGTAGAGAGGTTGGAGTGTGGTTGGTTGATTGAGTGTGTGGACAGGGGTCATACAGGTGTTTACAGGTAGGAAGTTCAAACAGGTGTAATTACTACAGGTAATGAGTGCAGAGTAGGAGGTCTTCTTAAAGAAAAACTAACTGGTCTGTGAGAGCCAGAATTCTTGTTAGTTTGTAGGTGATCAAATACTTATTTCATGCAATAAAATGAAATTTAATTATTTAAAAATCATATAATGTGATTTTCTGTTTTTTGTTTTTTTCTTTTAGATTTGGTCTTTCACAGTTGAATTGTACCTACGATAAAAATTACAGACCTCTCCATTCTTTGAAGGTGGAAAAAATTGTAAAATCAGCAGATTATCAAATAATTATTTTCCCTATTGGATTAAATACTTTTTTTTTTAAGAAAAGCTGGAGAAGCAGCTATTATCATTGCCAGAGAACATTACCATGCTCTTCAGAGTCAGTTCTACACTTGCTTAACACTTACAAGACTCTTAGACCCCAATTAATTTAAACTGGCATTTTGTACAGTAGTCTTTATGTAGTAACTAGCTGAAGAGCCCGGCGTTGCCTGGGCATAGTAACCAACTGTGGTTAGTTATAACAAATTATAATGATTATATTGCACATAAAAACATTTCACATCTTGCCCAAGTATCCTCTCCTGTGTGATACTTTCTGCTGAGCTGTGTATCTAATCCTATCGTGTGTTACTGACTGATCAGCCGTGTATCTAATCCTATCCTGTGTGATACCATCTGCTGAGCCGTGTACCTAATCCTATCTTGTGATACTTACTGCTGAGCCATGTATCTTAAGGTACTGTCACACTTAGCGATGCACCAGCGATATGACGCGGTCAGGATCGCTTGTGCATCGCTAAGTGGTCGCTAGTGAGCTGCCACACAGGCAGATCTCGCCAGCAACATCGCAGCAGTCGGGGGACGTTACTTACCTGTCAGACGAGGCGATCCTGACGTCCTCCCGCCCGCGTCCACGCGTCACTCGTCGGTGCCGCAGGAAGCTGACGACGAGAAACGGTCCAGGACGTTCTCGTGCGATCAGCGATAACCAGCGGAGGTGCGGTCGGAGGTAAGTATCAGACATAGCGATATCGCTAGCAATATCACTGCTACGTCACAAAAACCAGTGACATTATAGCGATATTGCTAGCGATATCGCTTAGTGTGACAGGCCCTTAATAGACGATAACACCATAGAAATGATAAGAATAATAGGCCTCAGTTACCACAACTGTCTACAAAGAAAACTGTTGCTGATAGCAACCAATCACAGCTCATTTTTTATCTTTTAAACAGTTCTGGGACAGCGTGGTGAGTTTTGAGTGGTGACTTTTGTGTTTCAACTTTTATGTGGCGAGGTTGGTGTGTGTGTGGTGAAATGTGTGCTGAGGATGGTATATGTGTTGAAGCACATGGTAGTGTGTGGCGAATTTTGTGTGTGTGTTCATATCCCCGTGTGTGGTGAGTATCCAATGTCAGGGCCCCACCTTAGCAACTGTACAGTATATACTGTTTGGCGGCATCGCTCTCATTCTTTAATTCCCCCTTGTCCACATCTCGCAGCTGTCAATTTGCCTCCAACATTTTTCCTTTCACTTTTTCCCCATTATGTAGATAGGGGCAAAATTGTTTGGTGAATGGGAATGCGCAGGGTTAATATTTTGCCTCACAACATAGCCTATGACGCTCTCGGGGTCCAGACTTGTGACTGTGCCAAATTTTGTGGCTGTAGCTGCGACGGTGCGGATGCCAATCCCGGGCATACACACACACACCCCCACACCGAGCTTTATATATTAGATGTCTGGAGTAAGACGCTCCAAACTCATTAAAAGGTTTGTGCTTCTGAATTTGGCGCATCTTTCTGTGCACCACTATGGCAATCAGGGACTGGAATACATTTTTGTCATAATTTACAACACCTTTGTGGTAAATTATTATGTATTTTATTGATTGTGCTTGGCTATGATCTATCCAGCCCAAACTCTCCCCATTTTTATAAAAGTTAGCGGATCTGGCTAGAACTGGCATAAAAATACCGAAAGTTGTTAAATTATTATGTACCTTCAAGTTGTCCAAAACGTTACAGCATTTCAAGCAGTTGTACACCAAACTCCAGATGAAATAAAGGCTTAGGGCCTTGGTCCCCGATTCGTCAGAGCTTTTCCACTGAAAAAGTTGTGCAAAAGCTATGAAAACTTACAAAGTTTGGTGCAACTTCGAGTCATTACAAAATTTTGTAACTCTTAGAGATGCGACTTTGCCTTTTTTCGGGTCGAGTCGGGTTTCATGACTCTCTCAAAAGTCGGGTCGAACGAAATCGGCCGATTATCGTGAAAAGTCGAAGGCCGACTGAAACACGAAACCCAATGCAAGTCAATGGGGAACCAAGGTCGGCAGGGAGTGGAGGACATGAAACTCACCTACAGTGCCCATTTTAATGCCAAAAACATCAATTCTTTTTACTTAAGCTTGTCAACCTTAATTTACTTTATAATAATAGTTAGGCATTGAAAACTAGGGGTTATTTGGCCCAGGGCCCACGAAAATCTGGAGCCCCAGCACTACCCCCCCGACAACTTTAGCCAAAGAGTGTCACTGGGCTCTTTTAACACATGCCACAATTCATGATCCTCTGATATGGCAGAGAAATAGCGGTATAGTACAATGAAAAATACTTCACTTCTTACATCTCATGACTGATATACATTTTAAATTCTCCAATAGCTCCAAAAACGGACAGTATATTACTCCATACAGTATTATGGCCACCGCATAGTGCACTATACAGAGTAATGAGGCCCATATATTTCTCCATACAGAATCATTGGTCCCATAAAATGTTTGTAACAGTATATGATGAGCTCCACATAATGCTACAGTATATGTTGGTCCCCATGGATGAAGCTCCACTGTGTTATGGACCCAAATAATGCTCCATGTATAATGGGCCCCATTTCTATTGCTCCAGTGCATAATGGGCCCTGTAAATGCTGCTCCAGTGTCTGATGTCCACCTTTGGAATGCTCCAGTGTATGGTGGGCCTCATATATCATTCTCCAGAGTATAGTGCTCCCCAAAAATAGCTGTCCCAACATTGAAAACAATAAAATAAGTCTCCTCGCTCGGGAATCCCTGTACTAGTCTGGACTCCTCGTCATCCCCATCTTCCATCTTACTGCACTTGGACTGTTTAGGCAGAGGGCGTACAGACGTGATGTCATCGTGCTCTCTGACCAGAAAGTCACTGTCAGGAAATGCGGAAGACGTGACGGCGGTGGAGCAGGGAGAGGTAAGTATTTCAACTTTGCAAGTGCTGTGATCCTGAGCAAGCAGGGTGGGCCCACTCGTTGGCGACATCACTGGCACAGAGCCCCTCATAGTACGGCGGTGTGTCTGACGGCGGGTGGGCCCTCCCACCGGCAGAGACACTTTTGCGTACTATGAGGGGCCCTGTGCCAGTGCCGTTGCCCATGAGCATGCCCCCCACCTGCTCAAAGAACCTGCACTTTCATCTGCACCTTCATCTTTGTCACCGTGTAAGGTGGTATAGGATGCGGGAAGGGGAACCTGCGTTTCATCAGGGTCAGATTCTGGCTGTGTAGACTGCGAGGGGAATGTAGTGGTCTGGGTCAATGTACCAGCAGAATCATCTAGCAGTGGCTGGGCATCAGTGCATTTGTGGCGCCCCCAGGAGTACGGTTGCCACAGTGACATTACCTTCCTCCTAGGGAGTGTGATGTCATGCTTGGGAACAACGAAGGATCTCTCTAGCAGTTAAACCAACACAGAACACAGTTCCCACTCCAGGCCAGCAGGGAGACCTCTGAACCTGACTGCTGAGGAGCTGCTCTCTGTGGTTGGGAGGAGGTAAGTTAGGGCACTCTGTGCAGGGAAGGGGAAGTGTGTGAACATGAGAAGGGGAGCTGGAGGATGAGCAGAGTTAAGGCTCACTCCTAGCTGGAGCGCATGGTCGGGATTCCGATCTCCGAGTTTGTAGGGACACTGACGGTCCTGCAGCAGAAACCAGAGGAAGTAGCAGCTGTAAATGCTCTGTTCCCAATGAAAGCTCAGGGGCCCCAGCAGCGACGTGTGTGAGCCAGAACGAAAAGGCTATGGCTGCCTGCCATACGAGAAAGTTCGAAAAGAGAGTCATCAGGGGGAACTTCAGTGAACTCAGTACTGCGAGTACCTCGGGTAAGTGCTAGAACGGAGGCCACACTACCTATCTGCAGAGAGAGAATTCCAAATTTGCTTCCAGGCTGGACCAACTCCTTCTCCATCTGTACTCTGGGTCCTGGACGGCACTTACCAAATACAGGTAAAGGAACTGCATGACTTTGTCTGTCATCTTTCTCCTGCACATGGTTCTGCTACATCCTGCACTGCAGACCATCTACCAACTCTTTCATCTGCCCTGCGAATACGGCCCTACCTCTGCAGGGCTTCTACATCTTAGCTGCACCACAATATCTGTCCCAGAGAAGCGACACTGCAGCGTGGGTCAATGTGATCAGAAACCACAGGTGGCGTCACGTATCATTCACCTATAAACGTTATTCACCCCTTTGCATGGACGCCCAGGGCCACGGAATGAGTCATCACCACCAACGTGACACATCCCTCTGAGACACCGGCCTGGTACCGATTAACCCCACTGTCCTGGCTGGCCACCCACACTCCATGTCAGATTCATCTTGGACTGGGGAATTCATGATTTGACTTGATAACCCAGGCATGGTATGATAGGAGCTACATGGACTAATGTAAAGTGTGGCCTGCTGCATCATTCACTTTTGGTGGGGGTGAAGGACACAAGGAAAGGGGTTCTTCCTGACCAGGAGCCAGCACTTGATGACTCAGTGCTTCCATTTTTTGAAACTTCAGAAGAGGAGGGCATATTTGCTGGAGTCTGTTTCAGCAATGTAAGCCAAAACTAGTTCCTGTTGCTCCGGCTTTAAAAGCGGTTAACCTACTCCCAGAAAAGGTAGCCTTCCAGGCATTCTGGAGCCAGACCATGACACAGGCTCAGCACCTCCTGCCTTAGCTGCTAGTGTGCTTTTGCCACTACCAGCAGATGCCCCACCACCATCAGCACCAGCTGGCCCCCCCACGTCCACGGCCTCTTCCACCAAACTTCAAAATGTTGCAGAACATGAACCCAAAATAACATCAGATATATGGTACTGTATCAGAAGCGTACAGCTCCATACAGTCAAAGGATGATTGTCAATCTCCCTATATATACCATCAGTCACACAGATGCTCACAGGCTCCGTATGGATTAGACAAGAATATAAAAAGTAGAAAAAGTGTACAGTATCATCAGATAGCAGGTATATATAGTATAGTTTAAACATTCTAAATCTCCGTAGATATTTCAGGAGGCAGACACAGACGCTCTCAGGCTCAGTATGGATTACAACACAATATAAAAAGCCGTAAAACGGTAATGGATCTGAAGAGTACAGCTGTACACAGTGTAGAGGTCATTGTTGTCAATCTCAGTATTTATTTTCACAGTCAGAAAATAACTCTCACTTGGTCAGTTTGGATTAGACCAGAATATAAAAAGCAGTAAATGGGTAATGTATCACAAGCGTAGAGCTGTATACACTAGTGTTGGGGTAATTTTTAAATGTACATCTAAATTGCAGGAGTAACCCACAGATTGTCACTTTCTCAGGATGGATCACACCACAATATAACAAGAAGATCCGCAAGAAATAATCACATGTGGGACAATGTTCCAGGTGTCAATGATACACTTAGAGTGGTGGGTGGAGGAGGACTTCCTGGCAGAAAGGGTACAGTATCACCAGATACCAGGTATATATAGCATAGTTTAAGCATTAAAAATGTATGTCTATATATTCAGGAGTAGTGTTGAGCCACCCCGCTAGTGTTCCAGTTAGTTTTGGTTCGTCGAACACGAGGCAGGTTCGTCGAATGTTTGTCAAACGTTCGACGAACAATGTCGAAAACCATTGAAAACAATGACAGACAAACACATACAAACACATAGAAAACAATTACAAAACACCTTAAAAGGTGTCCCAAAGCAGACAAAATGCTCAGAATACAAAAATAACATATGGAAAACGGCAACTACATATAGAAAAGAGGTGGAGGAGTAAAAATAGGAGGAAGGAGACACAGATATAGGCATGTCATGCCCTTATGAAGTCAAGAAAGGCTGGAATAAAA
Source organism: Dendrobates tinctorius (assembly GCF_039654945.1). NCBI lineage: Eukaryota > Metazoa > Chordata > Amphibia > Anura > Dendrobatidae > Dendrobates > Dendrobates tinctorius. The sequence goes on along the minus strand of NW_027361679.1, from coordinate 14,206,626 downwards.
ATGTAAAATACCAAAAAACAGTAAAAATCTGAAATCGAAGATGATCATATACCGTCGGACTTCCCACCATAAATTAGGCCAACTGCTGATCGGGCAGCGTTATTCCCACCAACCTCCGAACAGCGTCCATGAAGGCAAAGTGTTTGGCTTCCGGGGCCAGTATGGTTGCAAAGCTGAACCTTAAAGGAATGTCCAGAAGGGCACCACCAGAAGTGGAGCCTGCGGCTTAATTCAACTCCACCTGGGAAATCTCAACCATGCCAGCTACAGAAAAGATTGACAGATTGCAAGCTTTGTTGATTCTGTGGGTGGTGGTGGATGTCCATTTTTAGTTGTGCTAGTGATTTGTCAGCTTAATTCCATTAAAGAACGAGACTCCGGCATGCCCCCGCGGTACGCGTCAAGCTTACTAGAGGGACACTCGAGGCTCTGGCATGCGAGATCGAACAATAACAGGTCTGTCATACCCTTACATGTCCGGGGCTGCATGCGCGCTACACTGAAAGGTCTAGCGTGTGTCGCTTACAAGTGCAGATAACCCGCTGAACCCCGTTAGTGATGGGGATCTGGGATTACAATTCTTCCCCACAAACGAGGATTTTCCAGTAAGTGCAGGTCAACCGGAATTCTGGAATTAGGCCTAACCGGAATTCCAGAAAAAATGAAAAAATTAAGTGTCCAAACCACAGGTGCTGTAGCTTGCTTAACAGCTGGGCTCCTATGCTGAGTAGCACGCAGTTCTTACATAAACAGGTGGCATAGCTTGGATCACTGGTGGGCTCCTCTGCTAAGTAGCAGACAGTGCTACAAGGCCCAAAAGGATTTTCTGGACAAGATGCGGTAAAAAATAATTAGAAACACACACGGTGTAGCTCCTTGACAGGTGTACTACACCGATTGATACCACACACCGCTACTATGCCATGAAACAGTCTATTAACACGGAAAACCATTATTTATGTGAAAATGAAGTTACGCTTTTGGTGAACGAACCGTTCTCGAATGGAACCTCGAACAGCCGAATTTTAAGCAAAGTGTTTGAGTTCAATGAACGGCTCGAACACCGCCCAAAACAGCTGGAATTTTAACTTGGCGAACAGGTCGACTCGAACACCGCTCATCTCTAATCAGGAGGCAGACTTAGACGTTCTCAGGCCTAGTATGGATTCGACAGGATTGTAGAAAGTTGAGAAAGGATACAGTATCACTGGATAGCAGGTATATATAGCATAGTTTAAACATTAAAAATCTGCGTGTATATTTCCGGAGTCCGACAAAGACACTCACAGCCTCAGTATGGATTAGACAAGTATCTAAAAAGAAGAAAAAGGGTTATGTATTCGAAGCGTGCACCAGAATACACTGTTGGGGTATTTTTCAATCTTCATATATATTTCAATCTCAGTAAGACAGTCCAGACTCTCCGCAAGAGGAAACGAGATGGATACAAGTACAGACGGAAGTCGACTGATTGCAGAAATTTTAGAATTACTAATCACGGTAAAAACTCCCGGGAGAATTCTCATAGGCGATGCTGACCCTCAATTACTTTGTCTGTGGAAACAGCGAAAACAGTTCTTGTGAAGAAAGGTTTGCTGTATCGCAGTACCGAGGAACCCATCACCGTTACTCATTTCCATCAAATTGTGATCACAGGGACAGATGTAGACATTGTCCTCACTGCCTATCATGATCTGTCAGGTAACTTTGGAGTGCAAAAGACACAAGCCACAGGCTGTAGGCGATTCTATTGGATTGGCATGAGAGGACACATTTAAAAATGTCGGCAGGAGTGTCACACGTCTGTGAGTCGGAAAACCGTGAAAGCTGATGTTAAACCACCACTGCATCTCATTGTGAGTTGACGTCCATAACAAATGGAAGCCATTGATCATCTGAAAATAGAGCCCAGCAGGACAGGGCATAGCTATGTCTTAACCATCATCTACAGTATCATTTCACCAAATTTGTATTGACAGTCCCAGTGAAGTATTTAACAGGCCAGACTACACAGTGGTGGAGCAGGGAGAGGTAAGTATTGCAAGTGCTGGTGCCCTGAGCAAGCAGGGGGGGCCCACTCGTGGGCGGCGGTACTGACACAGGGCCCCTCATACTATGCCAGTGTGTCTGATGGTGGGTGTGCACCCCCACCATCAGAGACACTTGATTCTACTATGAGGGACCTTGTGCCAGTGCCGTTGCCAAAGAGTGTGCCCACCCACCTGTCCAGTGCAACTTCACTCGCACGGGTGCGTGCGCCAGGTGGTGACCCCGGCCCTGTGGGGGGAGGCAGCCCAGTTAGGGAGGTGGAAAAAATGGCATATGTTGATGTTGGATATTCAGCAGCTGCAAATGGAGTAATTGGAGAAGTCCACGGAAGAGGAGAACAAAAGCAAGCCATTTTTCTGGCAACCTACATGTCAGTAGGGGAGGGTGGGACAAAATCCTTTGAAACTCATGCATGGTTCATTTTAATGAAGGCATTTTGGGTTGACAGACGGGTCCTTTTTTCTGAAGACTCGTTCAGATAACACACTAGCAGCAGGACAAGCGAGCTCCTGTAAGGCATATTGTGCCTATTCTGGCCAGGTGTCCAGTTTACAGGCCCAGTAGTCAAAGAGGAATGACCGGTGAGGGAGAACATCGATAGGGGATGAGAAGTAGTTTGTTACCATAGTTGACAACTGCTGTCTCCTGTCACTTTCGATCGATGCAGTATTACCAGTTGTGTGAGCGGTACTTGAAAAATCAGTCCACAACATGGTCATGAAACCCCTGTGTCCACCGCCACTTTGGCTGTGTGCACCACAAACACCTTTTCCTTGTTGCCCCCTACGGCTCGTTGGAAAAACATCACCGCCGCTGTGTGCTGGGAATGCCTCAGTCACCAGAGTTGCTTGTTTGTTAGCCAATATTAGCTCTAGGTTCTCCTGTGGCATGATGTTTTGGAATTTGCCTTTATAGCGTGGATCCAGGATGCTGGCCAACCAGTAGTCGTCATCATTCATCATTTTTGCAATACGGGGGTCCCTTTTTAGGATCTGCAAGGCATGATCAGACATGTGGGACAATGTTCCAGGTGTCAATCATGCACTGCGAGTGCTGTGTGGAGGAGCACTTACTGGGAATTCAACATCCCTCCAGTCACACACAAACCCTTTACCTGACATTGCCACGCCAACATTTTTTCTTGCCCCTGAGAAGAATCCTCCTCCACAAAATAATCATCCGCATCATCCTCGTCCTCCTCCTCTTCCTCCACCTTGTCCACGAGACTTCCCTGAGCAGACAATGGCTAACTGTCATCAAGGCTTCCCTCCTCCTCTTCCTCCTCAGCTGCAGACGCCTGCTCCTTTAATGTGTGTCAAAGTTTGCATGAGAACAGGGATGCTCATGCTTAGGATGGCGTCGTCTGCGCTTACCAGTCGTGTGCATTCCTCAAAACACTGAAGGACTTTACAGAGGTCTTTCAGCTTCGACCACTGCACACCAGACAACTCCATGTCTGCCTGCAAACTGCCTGCCCATGTTTCCTCCCACAAATGAATTACAGCCTGCCTCTGTTTGCAAAGCATCTGAACCATGTGTAGGGTGGAGTTTCACCTTGTTGCAACGTCGATAATTAGGCGGTGCTTGGGAAGATGGAGCAATCGCTGCAGCTTCTTCATACGACTGGAGTGTACGGGTGACTGGTGGATGTGCGAGCACAGTCTTCGCACCTTATGGAGCCGGGGTGTTAACTCCGGATAATTATTGAGGAAGCACTGCACCACCAGGTTCAAGGCGTGAGCCAGGCAAGGTATGTGGCTGAGTTTTAAAAGGGCTACGGCTGCCACAAAATTCCAGCCGTTATCACTAACCTTGCCTGCCTCAAGATGTAGACTGCACAGCCATGACACCGTTTGTCGCTGCAAGTAGTCGGCCAGTACCTCCGCCATGTGTCTGTTGTCACCCAAACACATCATCTTCAACACAGCCTGCTGACACTTACCACTAGCTGTTCGATAGTGGGACAACTCGTGTGCAAAACTGGCAGCTGCGGATGGAGTGCTCGTGCGACTGCGCTCTGTGGACGAGCTTTCGCTTCTGGAGGGGGAGGAGGGTCGAACGCCTACAGCCAACTGTTTCCTATACCGTGGGCTAGGCAGCACTGTCCCACCGCCGCTGTCCCCTGTGGACCCTGCATCCACCACATTAACCCAGTGTGCAGTGAGGGACACGTAACGGCCCTTGCCATGCCTACTGGACCATGCATCTGTTGTGAGGTGCACCTTTCCACTCACTGATTGCTCAAGTGCATGGACAATGCGGCCTTTCACATGCACGTGGAGGGCTGGGATGTTTTTTTGCAAAAAGAAGTGCCAACTGGGTAGGTCATAGCGTGGTACTGCGTAGGCCATGAGCTCGCGGAAAGCTTTGCTTTCAACCAACCGGTAGGGCATCATCTCTAATGAGATTAGTTTGGCAATGTGGGCATTCAAAGCCAGTGTACGCGGATGAGAGAATGAGTACTTTCTTGTCCTACTCAGAGTCTCTGGTAGGGTGAGCTGGACTTGAGAGCTGCATATGGTGGAACTAGCGGTGGACTGAGTGAGGGTTGGTGATGGTGTTGGTGGTGTTGCTGATGGCCTAGATTCAGTCTTTCGTAGCAATAACATTGTGATTCCATGACTGCTTTGCCCTTGCGATGACACCTCAACATTTGCTGCTGGTGGTGTGCTAACCGGTGGGCTTACAGTTGGGGAAGCGATGTAGTGTTGCTGACTACCTTCCTTCATTCGGAGCAGGTGCACATGTGGTACGTGAGGTTTGGTAGTCCGTCCACGCTTGCAAGTACATGGTGGTTAAATGTCTAAGCATGCAACTGGTATTCAAATTTCTCAGATTTTTCCTTGGCTATAGGTCTTTGCGCACTTCTTACAGATAACCTTTGCCTGATCATTAGGATTTTGTTCAAAAAAGTGCCACACTGCACTCTTCCTACTATGGAAGACATTTTGAGACCTTGCACGCTGTGCTAATTTGACAGTTTGGCCAAGCTGTCCTGCAACTCTTTTGGTTTTTGTAACACGTTTTTGGACTGCTACGGTCATGCCAGATAACAGCTGTTGCGATGTCATTGCCTGCTGCGGAACCTCCTCCTCCTCTTCTGAGCTATTGGCAGCGGCACCCTCTTCCCCCAATGGATGCCAATCTGGGTCAACAACTGGGTCATCCATCACCTCCTCTTCAATTTCATGTGCACCTTCCTCTGTGTCACTGTGTAAGGTGGTATAGTATGCGGGAAGGGGAACCTGAGTTTCATCAGGGTCTGATTCTGCCTCAGTACACTGCGAGGACAATGTAGTGCTCTGAGTGAATGTATCAGCAGAAAAATCTAGCAGTGGCTGTGCATCAGTGCACTCCATGTCAGATTCATCTTGGACTGGGGAATTCACAATTTGACTTGCTAACCCAGGCATGGTATGTGAAAAGAGCTCCATGGAGTAATCGGTAGTGTGGCCTGCCACATCCTTCACATCCTGCCACATCCTCACAGGACACAAGGAAAGGTGTTGTTCCTGACCAGGAGCCTCCACTGATGACTCAGTGCTTTTATTTTTTGAAACTTCAGAAGAGGAGGCGAGAGAGCTGGAGGCTGTGTCAGCAATGTAATCCAAAACTTGTTCCTGAAGCTCCGGCTTTAAAAGTGGTTTACTTACTCCCAGAAAAGAGAGCCTTCGAGGCCTTGTGGAGCCAGATGATGACGCAGGCTCAACACCTCCTGCCTTAGGTGCTATTGTGCTTTTGCCACTACCAACAGATGCAACACCACCACCACCATCGGGACCAGCTGGCAACCCCCGCTCACTTCCATGGCGTCTTCCACCATACTTCCTCATTTTTGTGAAAATGTATCCAAAATACCACCAGCTATATGGTACTGTAAAACAAGGTATAATGTGTATCTACTATTGGTGGGAATTTGAATCTCACTATAGATTTGTGGACGGAGAACTATTGTCTCAGGCCCAGGAGAGATTACACCTCAATGTAACAGGCTGAAATTGGAAGGTGTATGACAAGGTGGAGGGTGTCTATAGGATTGGTGAGAATTTGAATCTCACTATAGATTTGAGGAGGCTGAACTATTGTCTCAGGCCCAGAAGAGATTAAACCTCAATGTAACAGGCTGATATTGGATGGTGTATGTGTGGCACCCCCCGGAGTATGGTCGCCACACTGGCTTTGCCTTCCTCCAGGGGAGGGTAATGCCAGGCTTGGAAGCAGTGATGGGTCTCTCCAGCAGTTAACCTAATGCATGCAATACAGTTCCACTCCGGGCCAGCAGGGGGAGCTCTGAATCAGGATTGAGGAGCAGAGTGCTCTCTGAGGGTCAGGAGAAAGGAGTAGTGAGATAGTGTGAGGAGGTCCACGTGTGGAGCGGGGTGGAGGTTGAGCTCCGGGAGGAGAGCTCCCTCACCGCTAGAGCGCAAAGACTGGAGCCTGGTCTCCACGGTGGTACGGATACTAATGGTCCTGCCACAGATACCAGAGGAGTAGGAGGCTGTAAATGCCCTGCTCTCACCAAAGACTTGGGACACAACAGCAATCGAATAGAGAGCCAGGACTCAGGAGAGGAGTCCCCGAGAGAGGCTACAGCTGTCTGTCATACAAGTAAAGTTCTAGGAACATCTGAAGAGAGGCATTTCAGAGTAACTAAGTACTGGAGTGCTTCACACTACAAAACGCTAGGAAGGAGACTGCACAGCCCTTCTGCTGAGAGAGAATCCTGATCTGCTTCCAGGCTAACCTGCTCCAATACCATCTGTAATCAGGACTCTGGACTGCATATACTCAGTAAAGGTACAGAAACTACAACCGCTGTGTCTTGTCTTTTCCCTACGCTTTCGGCATTGCTACATCCCCGTGCCAGCTACATCTACAGTGCCCTGGGACTACAGCTTCACCTGTGGGGAGCTTTACCATCTAAGCTGCACATACCATCAGTCCCAGCAGATCTGTATGCAGCGTTGGCCTGACACCATATTTGCCAAACACCACGGGTGGCGTCACGAACTATTCAACTAAGCAATAACACTATTGACATCACCGCCATTGATATTGGGCGCCCAGGGCCACGGACCGGGTCACCGCTGCTGTGACACATCCCCCTGACACCGGCCCGGTACTGAGTACCCCACAGCCCTGGGAGGGCAACCCATATGACAAGGTGGAGGGTGTCTATAGGATTGGTGAGAATTTGGATCTCACTAGAGATTTGAGGGCGCTGACAATGATGCTCTCAGTTCAAGTATGGACGCAGGCAGCCTAATAAGCAGGACTGCTGCACACACAAAAGGGTGGAAAAATGAACACTTGGTAACTGTGCAGAAAAGAGGAAGAAAAGTGTTTTTGCTTTTAAAAAAGCAGTTTGCACAGCAGTGTGCAAACAGCAATGCAGCTATGGGTGAGCCTTATAAGGCAACCTAATAACCAACAGAGCTGATGCACAAAAATAGAGCCTCCCCTGTCACTGCACACAAAGTGTTGTGTTGTAAGTGGAAATCGCTAACAGCAGAAGCAGTTTTTTGGTTCTTCTTCCCTGCCTAACGCTCTCCCTTATTCTGAATCAGCAGCCAGCAACCTCTCCCTAATGCTAAGATCGGCAGAAGTAAGATGGCGGTCGGCGTTCACGACCTTTTATAGCCCCTGTGACGCCACAAAAAGCCAGCCAATCACTTGCATGCCCTTCTCAAAGATGGTGGTGACTGATGCCTATGTCATTGCGTTGCCCACAGTGTGCGTCCTCCAACATTGGCTGAAAAAGGGCGCTGGAAGCATCTTTTGAAACGCGACTTTGGCGCTCTGGTCGCCGACCTCACGCTATGGTCGGGTTTCGTTTCAGGAAACCAGACTTCAGCGAAAGTCGCCGACTTTTGAATATGACCGACCCGTTTCGCTCAACTCTACTCTTACTATTTTCATACCAGTTTCTCCCAGCCTCACCAAAATGGATGGAACTGGGTCATGGCATGGCCATGAAGTCACAGCTTTGCTAATTCATGATGGGTTATGGCACTCATCCAGTAGCACAAGGAATGTACACGTACAGTACTAGAGGCATTATTTATCTGGCTACCCATAATGGCATCTTAACACATGTTGCCTCATTGTATACATGTTTCCTGATAGTTTCCAGTAGTGGTGTGAGTTGGGATATGTTAATGAATCCACTTTAACTAGTTTGTTAGATGAATATAAAATGATCGTTTAATGTGATTCATTTTCTGGCAGTGTAATGCAACCGGGGTGCTAGATTAGATAAAATGGGATACTCGTTTCTTATCTATCTGTTTTGTGGTAAGGCAGATGCTGTTACATCTGTGGTAATGTCCTCAATTCAAAGGTGAAGAAAGACTTAATTTTAGGCTTCAAATGTTTTATGAGTCTGTTTCAGAGACTTTTCTTCACCACAGGTGAAATCTGTCTCTGTCACCTCAATGTGAAATGCTTGCCTTGCCAAATTAATTTACTTGTGACGTAATTCAGTCAGTGGATGACTGCCGGGGAAACATTTTCAGAGGCTGTCAAATATATATAAAGTGATATTGGGGACAAGAGTCCAATACTGATACATTAGCCACTAATTTTAGTTTGTAATACAGTATATCTACAATATACTGTATAGATAAAGAGATATACTGTACACTGCTCAAAAAATAAAGGGAACACGCAAATAACACATCTTGGATCTGAATGAATGAAATATTCTCATTGAATACTTTGTTCTGTACAAAGTTGAATGTGCTGACCATAAAATCACACAAAAATCATCAATGGAAATCAAATTTATTACCAATAGAGGCCTGGATTTGGAGTCACCCACAAAATTAAAGTGTAATGTAATGTCCTTAAAACAAGTCAAAATGAGGCTCACTATTGTGTGTGGCCTCCGCGTGCCTGTATGACCTCCCTACTGTACAAAGCCTGGGTATGCTCCTGATGAGGTGGCGGATGGTCTAATGAGGGATCTCTTCCCAGACCTGGACTAAAGTATCTGCCCACTCCTAGACAGTGTGGTGCAACATGACGTTGGTGGATGGAGCGAGACATGATGTCCCATATGTCCTCAATCAGATGCAGGTCTAGGGAACGGGTGGGCCAGTCCATAGCTTCAATGCCTTCATCTTGCAGGAACTGCTGACACACTCCAGCCACATGAGGTCTGGCATTGTCCTGCATTAGGAGGAACCCAGGGCCAACCGCACCAGCATATGGTCTCACAAGGGGTCTGAGGATCTCATCTCGGTTTCTAATGGCAGTCAGGCTACCTCTAGCGAGCACGTGGAGGGCTTTGCGGCCCAACAAAGAAATGCCACCCCACACCATTACTGACCCACTGCCGGCTGGTCATGCTGAAGGATGTTGCAGGCAGCAGATCGCTCTCCCCGGCGTCTCCAGACTCTGTCACGTCTGTCACATGTGCTCAGTGTGAACCGGTTTTCATCTGTGAAGAGCACAGGGCGACAGTGGCTAATTTTGCCAATCCTGGTGTTCTGTGGCAAATGCTAAGCGTTCTGCATGGTGTTTGGCTGTGAGCACAACCCCCATCTTTGGACGTCGGGCCCTCAGTCCATCCTCATGGAGTCAGTTTCTAACTGTTTATGCAGACACATGCACATTTGTGGCCTGCTGGAGGTCATTTTTCAGTGCTCCTCCTGTTCCTTCTTGCACAAAGGTGGAGGTAGCAGTCCTGCAGCTGGGTTGTTGCCTCCCTACAGCCCCCTCCACATCTCCTGGTGTACTGGCCTGTCTCCTGGTAGCGTCTCCAGCCTCTGGGCACTACGCTGACAGACACAGCAAACCTTCTTGCCACAGCTCGCATTGATGTGCCATCCTTGATGAGCTGCGCTACCTGAGCTACTTGTGTGGGTTGTAGAGTCCGTCTCATGCTACCACGAGTGTGAAAGCACAACCAACATTCAAAAGTCACCAAAACATCAGCCAGAAAGCATTGTACTGAGATGTGGTTCCCACCTACAGAACCACTCCTTTTATTGTGTGTTTTGATAATTGCCAATAATTTCCATCTGTTGTCTATTCCATTTGAACAACAGGATGCGAAATTGATTGTCAATCAGTGTTGCTTCCTAAGTGGACAGTTTGATTTCACAGAAGTTTGATTTACTTGGAGTTATATTCTGTTGTTTAAGTGTTCCCTTTATTTTTTTCAGCAGTGTATATGTCAAACTAAAACTAGCGGCTAATACACAGTGAGGAAAAAGTATTTAGTCAGCCACCAATTGTGCAAGTTCTCCCACTTGAAAAGATGAGAGAGGCCTGTAATTGACATCATAGGTAAACCACAACTATGAGAGTCAAAATGAGAAAACAAATCCAGAAAATCACCTTCTCTGATTTATCAAGATTTATTTTGCAAATTATGGTGGAAAATAAGTATTTGGTCATCTAAAAATATGCAAGATTTCTAGCTCTCACAGACCTGTAACTTCTATAAGACGCTCCTCTGTCCTCCACTCATTACCTGTGGTAATGGCACCTGTTTGAACTTGTTATCAGTATAGAAGACACCTGTCCACAACCTCAAACAGTCACACTTCAAACTCCACTATGGTGAAGACCAAAGAGCTGTTGAAGAACACCAGAAACAAAATTGTAGCCCTGCAACAAGCTGGGAAGACTGAATCTGCAATAGGCAAGCAGCATGCTGTGATGAAATCAACTGTGGGAGCAATAATAAAATAGAAGACATACAAGACCCCTGAAAATCTCCCTTGATCTGGGGCTCCATGCAAGATCTCATCCCATGGGGTCAAAAAGATCACAAGAACAGTGAGCAAAAATCCCAGAACCACCTGGGGGGACCTAGTGAATGACCTGCATAGAGCTGGGACCACCATAACAAAGGCCACCATCAGTAACACACTATGCCGCCAGGGACTCAGATCGTGCAGTGCCAGACGTGTCCCCCTGCTTAAGCCAGTACATCTCCGGGCCCATCTGAAGTTTGCTAGAGAGCATTTGGATTTTCTAGAAGAGTATTGGGGGAATGTCATAATGGTCTGATGAAATCAAAGTAGAACTGTTTGGTAGAAACAAAACTTGTCATGTTTGGAGGAGACAGAATGCTGAGTTGTATCCAAAGAAGACCATACCTACTGTGAAGCATGTAGGTGGCAACATCCTACTTTGGGGCTGTTTCTCTGCAAAGGGACCAGGACGACTGATCCGTGTACATGAAAGAATGAATGGGGCCATGTATTGTGAGATTTTGAGTGCAAACCTCCTTCCATCAGCAAGGGCATTGAAGATGAAACATGAATGGGTCTTTCAGCATGATAATGATCCCAAGCACACCGCCAGGGCAGCGAAGGAGTGGCTTCATAAGAAGCATATGAAGGTCCTGGAGTGGTCTAGCCAGTCTCCACATCTCAACCAATAGATCTGGACCCATAGAAAACCTTTGGAGGGATTTGAAAATCCGTGTTGCCCTGCGACAGGCCCAAAACATCACTACTTTAGAGGATATCTGCATGGAGGAATGGGCCAACATACCACCAACAGTGTGTGCCAACCTTGAAAAGACTTAAGGGCCTGTCACACTAAGCGATATCGCTATAATGTGTCAGGTTTTTGTGACGCTATAGCGATATTGCTAGCGATATCGCTATGTCTGATACTTACCTCTGACAGCACCCCCGCTGGTTATCGCTGATCGCGCGAGAACGTCTTGGACCGTTTCTCGTCGTCAGCTTCCTGCTGGGCTTCCTGTGGTGCCGACGAGCGACGCATGGACGCAGGCGGGAGGACGTCAGGTTCGCCTCGTCTGACGGGTAAGGAGCGACCCCCGACCCCTGCTATGTCGCTGGTGAGATTTGCCTATGTGGCAGCTCACTAGCGACCACTTAGCGATGCACCAGCAATCCTGACCGCGTCATATCGCTAGTCGGGATCGCTGGTGCATCGCTAAGTGTGACAGTACCTTTACCGAAAACATTTGACCTCTGTCATTGCCATCAAAGGATATATAACAAAATATTGAGATGAAGTTTTGTTTATGACCAAATACTTATCTTCCACCATAAATTGACAAAATAAATCTTGCCAAATCAGACAAGGTGATTTTCTGGATTTGTTTTCTCAGTTTGACTCTCATAGTTGTGGTCTACCTATGATGTCAATTACAGACCTCTCTCATGTCTTTAAGTGGAGGAACCTGCAGAATTGGTGGCTGACTAACTATTTTTTCCCCCACTGTATCAGTATTAGAGCCTTGTCCCCAGTATTCCTTCACTCCAAGCAATTAGAAAGAGAGCTTAAAAAAATAAAAATAACTCATACTATTTCTTCCTTGGAACGTAAAGCATCAGTTTTTTTGATAAAAGTTTCATATGCAGTACATGCATCTTTATTACCAAAGATACCTAATGCCACACTGCAGTTGTTATAGAGGAACATGTCCATTTTGTTTAAGGGTTCGCTCACAATTGCGTATAAATCGGACCAATGTTATTCAATGAGGCATTGCAGATCTGCATATTTTTCTCAACATTGTAGATTGTAAGCTCTCACCAGCAGGGTCGTCTTATTTTGCTTTAATTATTGTATTGTTAACGTTGTTACTTATGACTTGTGTTTTAAACTGTAAAGCGCTGCGGAATATGTTGGCGCTATATAAATCAAGATTATTCACTGTATTTTGCATGAGCATAAAAATGGCAGCATGCTGTGCTTTCACTTCGAAATCTGACAGTAAGAGAAAAATCACACTTCTGAAGCATCGAAAGCTGTACATGGTCCTGTTAAAGATTCTATAACAGAGCAATTTTCAGTTTCCTATGTTATAGAATTGAAGTCGGTTGCTATACTGATGGTCTGAATGGCATCCAATTTTCTTCTTGCACCTACCCGATTTTGGAGTGAAAGCACAGCATGCTGCTATTATTTTCTCATGCTAAATACAGCTGTGAAAAATATGCAGATCTGCACTGCCTCATTGAATAACATCGGTCCGAGTGCAATCTGATTTTTTTTTTTTTTATCAGTTTGCACTAGTAAAATTTATACTCTAGTGTGAGCAAACTCTTACAAGAAGTGTACTGTACAGTAAATGCTTTTACAAATACATTCATAATGGCGCTAATGATCACATTCTAATTTTAAGGGTAAACGCAAAAATCATCTCTCTTCACATGCTTATGTCCATACAATAGATCTGCCTGCAGAAGGTTTTGCCCACAATTAGAACAACAAGGGTACCCAAATCTATGCAATAAAAAGGGAGCAATCTTCAGTTTGTGAATTAACAAAAGCTATTATTTTATGTCTATAATTGGGTGAGGAAGAATGTGCCATTTTGCATGCAAAAAAATTCCCCCAAATTTGTTCCTAGAGCGTCCAAGATTTAAATATTATGTTAAAGGATGCAAGATCACTAATTTATACAGAACGTTCCTGCATTTTTTGAGACATTATATACTCAACAATGGGTGAATACTTGAACACATTTTAGCACCACTCTTTTTTTTTTTTTTTTTTTTTTTTATTGCTGCGCTGGAGTGGTGCTACTAATCTAAGTTTCCTGTCCCTAGTCTTATACTTACCAGCCGCCATCTTCTGCTGTTCCCGGCGCCGCTCCAGTTCCTTGACGCCATCTTGTGATCGCAACCTTTGACTGACCAGAAGTCAGAGGTAACGTTCACAAGCTCTCAGTGTAAGTCTATGAGAGCCTTGTTCTGGTCTCGTTCTTTTTCTTATAGACTTGCATTGAGTTGTGACTTCCAGATCGCTCCACCAGACAGCAATACATCAGGTCACAAATTTCTGTATACCGATCAGAGCAACGCCCATAAGACGGTGTCTGGTAAGTACAAGATTAGGAGCCAGAGGCATATTGTAGATTAGGAGCACCACTCCAGCGCTGCAATAAATAAAATGCTGGAGTGTATGGGGTAGACCCCCAAAGTCTAAAATATAGATTATGCGGGACTTGGACAGATAATTGTTGGGGAAGTTAAGGATCTTGCATGCTCATATTGGACGGCCGATCATTTTGTTCTCCAAGTATAAGCTGCTGCCAAAGGAGTATACCAGTGGCTCTTTCAAGAGAATACAGGATTGCTCAGCAGAGCGAGTGCTCCTGTGTATGGGAGAGGCAGATGAGATGGCTACCCCCCCAAATGATTGGCTGAACCATCTTAAGTGTTCTGGCAGCTTTATATTTTGTAATGACAGATTAATTCTCGTTGAGCCATTTGACTCTGAAATTGCTCACCACTAAACTACATAGATCATTGGGCTGCACAGCAAGTGTTGGTGGCTTACCCTGTTACATAAAGGGATTTTTCAGGCTGTGGGAAATGACACTTCTTGTAGATATGTCATTAAACTACAGATAGGTTGACTAGGGTTGCCCTGCTCCGAAGATGATATCTGTCTCTCTCGTAAATGACAGAAGTGGGCATATGACTCCTTCTCAAAGTATCGCCTTCGATATTACCATAATAAACTGTCAGCAGCCAAATGTTGTCATACTTCAGCCATGCAGACTTTGAAGCGTGATAGCACAACCTGCCCTGAATCTACTTCCACACATGCTAAGCATGCTTTCCAGCTGTAGGCTCCTGTAATGACCTGCAAAGTGGCTGATTTTACGATCTTTGTTTTCTGAGAGGTGTTGCCAGCAAATAAGTGAAGTCACATATGGAAACTCGGATCATTCCAATTCCATGTCACTGCTAAGAGGCAACTGCAGGTTGTGTCTTGACAGCTGACATTCATTGTTACCCTGTTGGGCACATTGACTTATAAATCCCAGGCGGTGTCCATCTGTTTGTTGTATGCTAACAGGTGAGACCGTAAACAGCTGAGATCATAGGGAATCGGTGCGGAAATTCAGCCAAGACCACCAAAGAGGGCTGTGATCAGATATAAAACATACACAGAACTGGTAGTACTGGATACTTGCTTTGTCAGAAGTTAAGAAATATGCCATGGCTGCCTGGCCAAGATAAACAGGTGTAACCATTGCATTTTTGTCTACTGTAGGTGTAGGGAAGGTGACCCGACGGACGGACGGACTAGTCAGAGTGAAGAAGGAAAGGTTTGCACAGTGTGGGTAGGTGTCAGGTATTACAGTGGGAAAACAGCTAGGAAAGTGTAGTGGACGTGCAGTACCTTGGGTTGACCATTAGATGGCAGGGAGGAGTGTGAGCAAAGGACTTGACATCAGCTTAGGGCTTTAGAAACCGTTGGTCATGGGGGGCGGAGTGACAGTTTCAAGGAACCGGGTTAGCTATAAATACTGAGGGAGGGTTCCAGAAGGTTCCAGTCCCCAGGGGGAGCTCCAGTGACAGGAGGACTGCTACAGTCTGTGCGCTGTGAGGTGAATCCAGACCAGGGGGACTGAGGAGAGAGAATGTCAGGGGGGTGGTCCTGACAGGAAAGTACCGCAAAAAGGACGAGACAGAGGCGAAACATACCGTGTGGAAGAAGACGTCTGACCAGTAAAATTACTGTTGGTGTACAGGCCTGAGGCGGCCACAGTGACGGACCTGTCAGCAGCGTCATCAAGTGAAGTAGGGACGGTACGTGCATGTACGTCCCTGGTGCTAAGGTACGGTGTGTAAAGCGGGCCTAGAAACGGAGGCCCAGGAAAGTGAAGTGAATTGAAGTGAAGTGCGGTGTACTTCAGAGGCCGTCAGGCGGATGGCAAGCGAATAAACCTGGACCTGTTGTACCTGAATGTTGCCTCCAATTGTCTCTGTACGTCTCTGTGCGGTATAACGAGGGATCACCCCCCTAGTCCGGCCCTCACACCTCTACATTTGGCGTAGTCGGCAGGATCGCCGCCGCTAATACATCATCTTCTGCGGCAGGCCTGCCTTAAAGAATGGAAAAGGACTTGGACTACTCTGTTTGGATTATAATTACCTGTGGATTACAAATTACCTACCTGTCGAATACAAATGGGGAGCGCTGTGGCGAATCTGTGTGGCCAGCAGAGGAATCGGGGTGGTACCAGGTACTGTGCAGTATGGCGGTGTTGCTTCAACGCGGAGGAGAGGTCCGGGTGTTTGCAGCTGTTCAGAATGGAATGGGACCCCCTCCAACGTACCCCAAAAGGAAGCAGTATGTGCCTGGAGATCGACGCTTCCATATATTGGACCCTGACAGGAGGGTGGAGAGGCCTGCTGACACCTCACCTCACAGAGGGAGTGGCACAGAAGAAAAACTTGGCTGCGGCTGTCTGATGCCATTCGAGTGCTGCCCAACGGACGGTATGAGACTCTGCAGGTGTCGGGGCATCGGCCGCCTAGAGTGGCAGTGGCGGCAGGGGATGGAGCTGTGCCAGAAGTCGCCCTCAGAGCCACGGGAGAGCAGCGGGATGCTGAGCTGGGGAGCGGAGCCTGAGCGGAGTCAGCGAGAACGGCCGTCACCAATACCAGCAGAGGACTTCTCAGCGGAGCCCCCGAGTTTGGGGGAAAGACCCGCGGGACAGTGGAGCGAGGGACGGAGGCTGCGGGTGAAGCCGCGTATTGATGTGATGGAGGCCGCAGCGCCGGGGAAGGTGAGAGTACCCCCGGCACCACCAGTGCCTCCGCCAGCGGCCCTCATCATTCCGCCGCAGCACGCTGCCCCCTGCGCACCGGAAGGCCTTGGTACATCGGGCCCGGTGGTGTATGCAGAGTTGAGCGAGGCCCCTGCTCAAGTCCCTGAGGTACCCCGCCTGGAGTCGCCAGTGTGGAAGTCATCCAAAGAAGACACTGCTGCGTTCCCCCTGCTGATAGCAGCTGCGTCATTGGGACCGGCCGTTACTCCGGCTCCATTGGAAGTAGTGGATGCGGCCTGTCCTGAGGCCGCGGTTATGCCACTGTTGGAGTCGACTGCAGCCGATTTAGTGGGCCCTGTGATTCCAGCCTCCGAGGACCCGGTTGTCCCCATTTGCCACCTGGCCCCAGCGGCTGCTGAGCCGCAGAAATCATCGGCCGCCTCTGATCCACGCCCTTCCTCGGTTAAGTCCCGCCCACCGGACTCCAGGGCTCGTGCCGGACCCTCTGTTTGGGTTGCAGGAGTTATAGAGAAGAAGAGGGCCAGGGGGCAAGAAGTCTGGAACCTGCTCCATGAGAGGGGAGAGGCTGGCATGGCGGCTGCACGACGCCCGGGACAGCTCGTTTATACTAACTTGCAGAAAGGGACACTTATTGCATCCTGGGAGCTCCACGGTTGTGGGGTCCCTTACTACTGACCACCGAAAGGAGGATTGAACTGTCAGGAGTTCGTTGCACCGTTATGCAGGTCAAAAGGACAGTTCGCGGTCAGATTTAAAAAAAAAAAAAAAAAAATGTTTATCTGTGATTTTTCATTTCTGTTTTTCTATGTTCCTCTTACAGGATAGTCCATGTTTACTTGTTAGACTGACAGAGCGGGGATACTTAGAAGAGAGGAGTGTTCAGGTCCAAGGAAGGGGGGAGAAAGAAGACATGCAATGTTATGTTGTTATATGTTGGTTTTAAAATGAGCAAAAGAAAACCAAAAAAAAAAATATAAAAATGGGTACTTGTGCTATTATAAAGTTGTTTAATGTATAATATGCCAAAGTAAAATGCAACAGGTCCGGGTTAAGGGAAGGTCTGCGGGACCAAAGGAAAGTGTGAGATCTGGTAGGGATCTAAGAGTTGAGGAGGTCTGGGAGATCGGGACGCCGACCATGACATGTTATTGAAAGAAAGGAAAATGAGTTGGAAGACGTGAGAAAGACAGCCGTCCTAGGTCAGGTCCCCAACACCACGGACACCCCTGAAGGAGGAAGGCGGGCGCTGGTAATGATCTGGAAGGTAAGAGACCTCGATCATGGTGTACCGAATAGTGGAAGGGGAGAGTAGGGGAAGGTACTCGCCATAGAGAGAATATGGGTGTACCTAGCCCAATTTGAAAGACGTTGTCATGTGGCGTGCGCGCTGGTGAGTAGCTGTAGGCTGCTCAGAGCATAGTGCTCCCAGTATGGTTCGGCCCCCGCAGATAGTGGGTTTGGCTCAACAGCTGGTCTGACAACAGAATGTAGGTGTAGCTTCAGAACGACGAAGGCAGGGATGACTATTGTCGAGGACGACAATGGACAAAGGAAGGGAGAGTGTAGGGAAGGTGACCGGACGGACTAGTCAGAGTGAAGAAGGAAAGGTTTGCACAGTGTGGGTAGGTGTCAGGTATTACAGTGGGAAAACAGCTAGGAAAGTGTAGTGGACGTGCAGTACCTTGGGTTGACCATTAGATGGCAGGGAGGAGT
Source organism: Dendrobates tinctorius (assembly GCF_039654945.1). NCBI lineage: Eukaryota > Metazoa > Chordata > Amphibia > Anura > Dendrobatidae > Dendrobates > Dendrobates tinctorius. Next base: position 14,188,337 of record NW_027361679.1, on the reverse strand, counting down.
GTGAGCAAAGGACTTGACATCAGCTTAGGGCTTTAGAAACCGTTGGTCATGGGGGGCGGAGTGACAGTTTCAAGGAACCGGGTTAGCTATAAATACTGAGGGAGGGTTCCAGAAGGTTTCAGTCCCCAGGGGGAGCTCCAGTGACAGGAGGACTGCTACAGTCTGTGCGCTGTGAGGTGAATCCAGACCAGGGGGACTGAGGAGAGAGAACGTCAGGGGGGTGGTCCTGACAGGAAAGTACCGCAAAAAGGACGAGACAGAGGCGAAACATGCCGTGTGGAAGAAGACGTCTGACCAGTAAAATTACTGTTGGTGTACGGGCCTAAGGCGGCCACAGTGACGGACCTGTCAGCAGCGTCATCAAGTGAAGTAGGGACGGTACGTGCATGTACGTCCTTGGTGCTAAGGTATGGTGTGTAAAGCGGGCTTAGAAACGGAGGCCCAGGAAAGTGAAGTGAATTGAAGTGAAGTGCGGTGTACTTCAGAGGCCGTCAGGCGGACGGCAAGCGAATAAACCTGGACCTGTTGTACCTGAATGTTGCCTCCAATTGTCTCTGTACGTCTCTGCGCGGTATAACGAGGGATCACCCCCCTAGTCCGGCCCTCACACCTCTACATAGGTGTAACCCATCAATCCAAATTGTCTAACACCATTAAACAGTCAATGGTTTAATGAATTGTTTGTAGTTAGGCTGTGTTTTGTATCTACATGAAATCCAACCAATAATAATCAAGTGCCTATAAGCAATTCCAAATCCCGTCCGTCCCATAGGTAGTAATAATAACCCCAAGACAGAAAAGGCACTATGCACAAACAATAAAAAATTCATTCATTTATTGAAAAATATAAAAAAACAAACAAACATGGAAAACCTCTGTTATAAGACACGTGCATAGCTATGTGAATCCAAGAGATCATTAATATTGGACAATGGAGAGATCATAAATGCTGTACAATTGATGAAAATGCTATGGAAAAAATACAAATATGGAAAAAATATTATAAAAAATATTTTTAACATGCAGTAAGCCGTATGAATATGTACCTATAGCTCAAAATAGCAATCATGGTAATACAGATTCAAAAAAAGGTCTCCACATGGACACCATACCACAAAGAGCAAGACTCACTCTCCCTTCAATTGTCCGATGCCGCTAGGTAGCGATTCTTGCGACACAATAAATTCTGAGTGCCCCAACAAAATTAATAGCACTACTATATAAACATCTGTGTTTGCAGATAACGCTGCACCCGCGATCGGCAACAATTGTAGCACAATATGCTTACATGAATGTGAATAGCTGCGTGTCCCACTCCCCGACGCGCGTTTCGTCCTCTTCCTCAGGGGACGAAACGCGCGTCGGGGATTGGGACACGCAGCTATTCACATTCATGTAAGCATATTGTGCTACAATTGTTGCCGATCGCGGGTGCAGCGTTATCTGCAAACACAGATGTTTATATAGTAGTGCTATTAATTTTGTTGGGGCACTCAGAATTTATTGTGTCGCAAGAATCGCTACCTAGCGGCATCGGACAATTGAAGGGAGAGTGAGTCTTGCTCTTTGTGGTATGGTGTCCATGTGGAGACCTTTTTTTGAATCTGTATTACCATGATTGCTATTTTGAGCTATAGGTACATATTCATACGGCTTACTGCATGTTAAAAATATTTTTTATAATATTTTTTCCATATTTGTATTTTTTCCATAGCATTTTCATCAATTGTACAGCATTTATGATCTCTCCATTGTCCAATATTAATGATCTCTTGGATTCACATAGCTATGCACGTGTCTTATAACAGAGGTTTTCCATGTTTGTTTGTTTTTTATATTTTTCAATAAATGAATGAATTTTTTATTGTTTGTGCATAGTGCCTTTTCTGTCTTGGGGTTATTATTACTACCTATGGAACGGACGGGATTTGGATGTGTTTTGTATCTGTCTACATAAAAAACCCAATACATATGAAAGCTCAGTGGGATACCTATAGAGATAGGAATAGTCACAGCTGCATTTTTGGTTTCTTTCTATGGAGGGTCCCCAGGCCCTATTACTGCAATGCATACAGAATGGTGGTCTAATGAAACAAAAAGGGATTTGTGGAACAAAAATAAATGAAAAGAACTGGACTGTGACTTTCAATAGTAGAAAGGATGACGAGGTCAATGACACAATACACACAATACATAATACAACCCCTGCAGGTACTTCAAGACAAAAAGAACAGTCAATAGGACGTAGATCAGTAAATCATTATAGTAGCTGGCTTTTTGTGGTTTATGTACCCATAGTTCCCACCTAGTAGCAAAGTTAACTTCTTGTTTTAATTCTGAATTATTGCTAAGTTAGTAACCATGCTTGGATTTTTACAGGACGGATGGTTACTGTTTCACCATAATAGAAGAAGATGAATCTGGCCTTCCTGTGATCACCTCTGGCTGTTTAGGATTAGAAGGTTCAGACTTCCAATGCAGGGTAAGTTGATGGCGGTGTACAATGGCCAGCACTGTTCTCTTCCCTGCTAAGACATCTTCTATAATGCATTGTCTTGCCACCTGTAATACTTAAGTAAACAGATACCTTGCAACCAAATTGGCATCCTACGGTGTTTAACTCTCCCTGAGTAGATATTGTTTCTCCTGCTCCTTATTAAAGGCTCATTTCCATATGATCTCTGTAGCATCAGTGATCAGATGACAAAGAGACATTCTGTTGCACAGCTGCACATTCGTGATGGAGAGGTTTTTACACAATGGGGAGATCTGGGAGCTTTGATTCAAACTCTTCTTCTAATGGGACAAGCAACAAGTTTCTGGCCATTAGTATAAAAAAAGTTAATCATAGCAGGACATAATAAGGACATCTGTGCTCATGACATCCTGAGGAATGTGCTCATATAAGGCATCCAATTCACCACTCACAATAAGCATCATATGCACTTTTGACCTAATTGTATTTCAGCACAATTATTAATTCACTGGGTGATAGATTATGCTAAAAGTGTTCCTTTTGTGTTGTTTCCCACACCCTCGGTTGTATCATCCTTTAATTTTCCAGATGGCTTATATTAGGGCATGACTGTCTATGTGTGGTCTTCAGAGGAATGCTCATAGCCTCATAAACATTACATTATAATAACATCATAACCAACTGTTTTATATCTAGATGCATGATACCCACAAATGGACATCAGAAAATCTTTCAATAAATTACAAAACACACAACAATAAATTACAAAACACATAACTGTGTAGGGTGCACAGGGCGGTAGTCATGGGTGAGGGGCTGCTGTGTTCCCACACTCTGGCACCCCACAATAAACAGTGTCCCAATTCTCCTGAGCTATGTGTGTGGTGCATAACACTCACATTTTGATCGCAAGCCTCTGCTTTCTCCTGTTCTTCAACTTCAGGAACCACCGCACACACTTTAGGGGACATTCAATTTGTTTTATAATAAAGAACTTTTCTTACTGTATTTTTCAGACTTTAAGATGCACCAGACCATAAGATGCACCTAGGTTTTAGAGTAGAAAAAAATTGAAGCAAAAAAATGTGGTCATGATGCACTGTTATAGGGGAGTGGGGTATTTGCTGAATTTGTAATAGGAGTAATGTCCCCCAATTCTGTACTAATATCCCCCATTCTGGTATAGGTCCTCATCCTAGTATATATGCCCTCCATCCTGATATATATGTCCCCTATCCAGGTATATATGATCACCATCCTGGAATAGATGGCCCCCCATCCTAGTATACACTCCCCAACCTGATACAGTATATATGGCACCATCCTGGTACACATGGCCCCCGTTCCTCATCCTGGTATACATGACCCCAATCCCCATCCTGGTATACATGGTCCCCCCCATCCCCATCCTGTTTTACATGGTCTCCCCATTCCCATCCTGGTATACACAGTCAACTCATCCACATCATGGTATACAGGGTTCCCACATTCCCATCCTGGTATACATCGTCCCCTCATCCCCATCCTGGTATTCATGGCTCCAATCTGCATCCTGGTATATATGGTTCCTCATCCGCATCCTGGTATACACAATCCCCTCATCCCCATCCTGGTATACATGGTCTCCTCATCCCCATCCTGGTGTACAGGGTTCCCTCATCCCCATCCTGGTATACATAGCCCCCTCATCCCCATCCTGGTATTCATGGCCCTCATTCGCATCCTAGTATACATGGTTCTCTCATCCGCATCATGGTATACATGGTCCCCTCCTCTGCATCCTAGTATACATGGTCCCCTCCTCCGCATCCTGGTATACATGGTCCCTTCCTCCGCAACCTGGTATACATGGTCCCCTCATCTGCATCCTGGTATACATGGTCCCCTCATCCGCATCCTGGTATACATGGTCCCCTCATCCGCATCCTGGTATACATGGTCCCCTCATCCGTATCCTGGTATACATGGTCCCCTCATCCGCATCCTGGTATACATGGTCCCCTCATCCGCATCCTGGTATACATGGTCCCTTCATCCCCATCCTGGCATACATGGTCCCTTCATCCCCATCCTGGCATACATGGTCCCTTCATCCCCATCCTGGTATACATGGTCCCACTATCCCCATCCTGGTATACTTGTCTCCCTTCACCATCTTGGTATATGGCTCTCATCACACTGCACACATAAAATAAATGATTCTACTTACTTTCTCTCCGCTTCTTTGCAGCACGGTGTCTTGTGCTGATGGCAGTAGCTGATTTTAGTGTGTAAGCAGCGCATGACATCACTTTAAACACACGCCAAAGTCAGCTGCCAGAATATTCACTGCTCCCCACGCCATGGGACTATGGGAGTGGAGAGCAGTGAATATTCATCTTCTTTAATAGCAGGCACACAGTTAGCAGCAGCTGCCGGCTTCCTGATGCAGCTGGGCAATCATGTGTGCCCGCTATTAAGGAGAATGAATATTTACTTCTCTCCACTCCCATGGTACATCTGGACTATAAGACTCACTCCCCACTTTCCTCCAAAACTTTGGATGAAAAAAGTGTATCTTATAGTAAAAAAAAAATACACTAACTGTCCATTTTCATCATAATGAGGCATGCAGTATTGAGCACAAACTTTTCTGTATTCAAAGTCCATAGCACAGCACATTCTGATGTCTGCTGTTCACTTGCCCTGAGCTATTCCTTTCTGGTCTGACATCTCTATTCCCTGGGAAACTGCGTCTTGCTCTGCAGCTTCCAAGAGTCCCATCCCAACTCCATTATGCAATTGCCTGTCTAACTTCCTCTCCGAAGAAGATATTGAGGCATGCTTTTCGGTGCCTCAGTTGGACCAAAGGTCCCAGACATTGCAGGAATGTCCGCTTTGAGTTTATGGCTGATGTTCTCTTGCTGCTGAATAGCACGTGCTCCTCGTGCCATCAGACTTCGAACTACTGCTCTCTCTACATGTATTCTCCCTCACCCATGACAGCACCACGGAGAGAGGGGGTCCGCCCATCAAGGACAGGAACCTACAGACAAAAGAGCGGCACCTCTCCTCCGCCCCCAGTTGGGTTCCTGTCCTTGACGGGTGAACCACGGCAGCAAGAGCGCAACGCTTACCGGAAGGTGAAGATCCGGGACCGCCCCGTCCGCGGTCAGACAGCAGGAAGGCCCCTGTCGCGGCGGGGTCGGTTGCCGAAGCCGCCACCGCTGCAGCTGAGGGGCTGTCCAGGGTGAGCGGGCGGGGAGGACCGGGCCGCCGCTCCGGGAGGAGTAGGGGCCGGGGGACACAGGTGTACCAAGATGGCGCTGCCCCGGAAGTAGAATGAGGAACTTCCGGGTCCCCGCGGTCGGCACATGCGCAGTACGCACTCCCCGGGGGAAGAGCGGTGCAGGCCGGGAAGACAGGTGACGCCAGGGCGGCTTATTCAAATTGGGAACGCTAAAGCAGCCTCAGACCTGGAAGCGTTCAGGCGCGATGGATAGCGACCAGCATGAGGAGCTACAGCAGCCTAAGCAGCAGCAGCAGCAGCAACAAAGGCAGCATCACCAGCGCCGCCAAAAGGATAAAGACGGACGGGGGAGCAGGTCCAGCAGCCACTCCACGCAGCAGTCTACTGCAAGGAGCAAGTCACCTGCCGTGGATCGCCCAGTGAGGGATTTGGATCCACTTCCAGAACTGGTACCTGCAACCGCGCATGAGGGGTAAGTGGATCTTCGTGAATGTTCCCCATTGTAATAGACTTCTTTCCCTTATCAGGGAAAGAAGAAAGAAAAGACCAAGAACAGGGAATGCCCCACCTGTGGGAAACCATTACCAACGCCCTGGGAGAAAAAATTGTGTGACTCCTGTATACAGGAGGTCCTCGGCGGTGAAACCCCGGATCATGCCGCAGACCTAAGGGCGGTAATCCGCGCAGAAATTCAGAGTGCCCTTTCATCCAGAAAACGGGAAAGGAAGGGAAGGAAGGGGGACGTGGTGATAGAGTCCCAATCAGACAGCTTATCGTCAGGGGAAGTCACCTCCCATACTGTAAATACCGACTCGTCATCCTCCGATGAGGAGACGGAAGGTCGTCATTGTTTCCCCCTGGACGAAGTGGATGCCTTAGTAAAGGCGGTAAGATCCACTATGGGGGTGGAAGACCCCCGGACTGATAGATCAGTCCAGGACATTATGTTCGGGGGACTGAGTCAAAAAAAACGGAAGGTATTTCCGTTAAATAAGAACGTCCAAGGCCTCATAGATAAAGAATGGGAAAAACCGGATAGGAAAAGCTCCACGGTTCCTTCCATCAAAAGGAAGTACCCATTTGAGGAGGAAGCATCCACATCATGGGATAAGGCCCCCAAACTAGACATGGCGATAGCCAAAGCTTCAAGAAAGTTTGCACTCCCCTTTGAAGATATGGGTACCCTGAAAGACCCGTTAGATAAAAAAGCGGATACCCTACTTAAGGGCACCTGGGAATCAGCAGGGGGAAACATCAGGCCGGCGGTAGCGGCAACCTGTACCTCCAGAGCTCTTATGGTATGGATAGACCAATTGGAGAGACAGATAAGGGAAGGGGTTCCCAGAGATAAAATCCTGGAATCCATGCCAATGATAAGAGGGGCGGCAGCCTACCTGGCCGACTCTTCGGCTGATTCGATAAGATTGTCATCTAAAACAGCAGCCTTGTCGAATGCAGCTAGACGAGCTTTATGGTTAAAATGTTGGCCTGGGGATCTCCAGACAAAAATAAAATTATGCGCCATTCCCTGTGAAGGAAAATTCCTCTTCGGGGAAACCTTGGATGACATCCTCGAAAAGGCAGGCGACAAAAAGAAAGGCTTCCCAAACCTAGGACCTGTGACCGCCACAGGTTTTAAACGGTCCTTTCGGAACAAAAAGTTCTTCCAGAGGAGACCCCCGAGAGACCAAAAATGGGAAGACAGAAGAAGGGACAGGGGGTTCATCTTCGGTAACTCGTCCCGGGATAAAAAAACCGCCAAGTGACTGTGGGCCCAGGGTGGGAGGGAGACTAAGGTTTTTCCTCCCAGCCTGGGAGAAAATATCCAACAATCCCTGGCTGATAAATCTTGTAAGATCGGGATTAAGGATAAACTTTTATTCTCTCCCGCCGCAAAAATACATAATTACCCCGATAAGGTCGTCAAAAAACGAACAGGACGCCCTCGAAAAGGAGGTTCTGAGTATGTTGGACAAAAAAGTCCTACAGGAGGTTCCCCCACAGGAGAGAGGCAGGGGGTTCTACTCGCCTCTCTTCCTGGTAACCAAACCAGACGGCACCTTCCGCACCATCATAAATTTAAAAAGACTGAATTGCTATATCAAGAACGAAAAATTCAAGATGGAATCGATCAAATCGACCATCAAAATTCTCTTTCCGCAATGCTTTATGGTGGTCCTAGACCTCAGCGATGCCTACTACCATGTCCCCATTCACAAAGAATCCAGGCAATACCTCAGGCTAGCAGTCTCGATAGCAGGAGAAATAAGAGAATTCCAATACAAGGCCCTGCCATTTGGGATCTCAGTGGCTCCACGGGTCTTTACGAAATTGGTGGCAGAGATGATGGCTCACATAAGAGAACAGGATGTTCTGATAGTGCTTTATTTGGACGACTTTTTAATAGCGAGCAACTCAGGCCAGAAATGCACAGAACAGAGGGACCGAGTGATGAGCACTCTAAAAAACCTCGGGTGGCTTCTGAACCTGAAAAAGTCAAGGCTGGAACCAAAGAGAGTCCAGGAGTTCCTAGGCCTGACACTGGATTCAAACATCCAAGTGTGTTACTTGCCAGATCACAAAAGGGACAGAATTATTCATATGGTACAAAAAGCGAGGCAAAACCCCTCTATGACACTAAGACGAGCAATGTCCCTGTTAGGGTCCCTCTCTGCATGCTTGCCGGCGGTCCAGTGGGCACAAATACATATGAGGGATCTGCAATGGGATATCCTGACCAACCAGCGGACCTTAGGAGACCACTTGGAACATCATGTTACGCTAGGTTCAAAAACTATTCTTTCCCTAGCCTGGTGGGAGGACAAAAACAACTTGTCCAAAGGGATCCCCTGGGAGGCCAAAATCACACATGTAATTACCACCGACGCCAGTCCTGTGGGATGGGGAGCACACATGGGCATCAGCGTGGCTCAAGGGGGATGGAGAAGTCAAGAACTAAAAGCCTCCTCGAATCAAAAAGAACTGCTAGCAGTAAATTATGCCTTGAGTCACTTTTTGCCAGCATTAAAAGGCCATCATGTCCGGATATTCTCGGACAACCGAGTAACAGTGGCCTATATAAACCACCAGGGGGAACCAGGTCCAGAACGCTAATGGAGGCATCCTTCGAGATATTCGGGTTAGCAGAGAAAAACTTACTGTCCCTATCGGCGCTACATATACGGGGAGTAGAGAACCAAACGGCAGACTTTCTGAGCCGTACCCAACTACATCAGGGGGAGTGGGCTCTAAATCAGTCCGTTTTTCAGAAGATTGTGGAAATGTGGGGAACCCCAGACATAGACTTATTTGCAGACCACAAAAACAAAAAAGTGGAAACATTCTGTTCTCTAAATCCCAAAGGGAATCCTCACACCCTGGACGCATTTATGCTCCCATGGACACGGGGACTACTGTATGCCTTCCCACCGACCATTCTCCTTCCGGCGGTGATAAGGAAAGTCAGGGAAGAGGGGGCTCGGGTAATACTTATAGCCCCTTTCTGGCCAAAAAGAACATGGTTTTCATGGCTCAGAATAATGTCAGTAACCGACCCCTGGGTTCTACCAGATCTCCCCGACCTTCTATCGCAGGGCCCTGTGCTACACCCCCAAGCAGTGAACCTCCATTTAACAGCATGGAATTTGAAAGGTCACTGCTGAGGGGGAAAGGATTTTCAGAAAATCTAATTTCCACGTTACAAAAAAGTAGAAAACCAGTTACAATCAAAGCCTATGGTAGAACCTGGAGAAAATTCCTATCCAGTTCGGGGGCAAAGGTTCAGGATGGAATACAAATGGATAAAATCCTGGAATTCCTCCAAAGGGGGTTAGAACAGGGACTAGCGACTAACACACTGAGGGTACAGGTAGCGGCCCTGGGCGCCCTCTATAATCAGGAGGTAGCGAGCGACCCTTGGGTGTCACGGTTTATGAGGGCCGCAGCCAGGTCTAGACCAATAGCTACCCAGAAAGTACCATCATGGGATCTGAACTTAGTGTTGTCAGCCCTAACAGGACCCCCATTCGAGCCTATTCAGTCAGCTCCACTAAAGACCCTATCATTAAAAACGATACTGCTAGTGGCCCTAACATCGGCCCGCAGAGTAAGTGACATTCAAGCCTTATCGGCAATACCCCCATTCATTAAAATTATGGAGGATAGAATTATATTGAAACCTGACCCTGCATATTTGCCCAAGGTAGCAACACACTTCCATAGATCACAGGAGGTAGTCCTTCCTTCCTTCTGCCCAAACCCTACGAATAGAGGAGAGGAGAAATTTCACACATTAGATGTGAAGAGGTGCTTAGTGCACTACCTAGAGGCCACCAAGGGATGTAGGAAGGAAGGATCTCTCTTTGTGTGTTTCCAGGGACCTCGTAAGGGGCTCGGGGCGTCCAAAAGTACCCTGGCAAGATGGATAAGAGACGCGATTGCCCTGGCATACTCATGCAGCGGGAATACCATCCCGGAGGGTCTAAAAGCCCACTCTACAAGAGCAATGGCGACCTCATGGGCAGAAAGATCAGAGGTATCGATAGAACAGATCTGTAAGGCGGCCACCTGGTCAACACCTTCTACCTTTTTCAAACACTATCGCCTAGATCTAGCCTCTGCGTCTGACCTGACCTTCGGGAGAAGGGTCCTTCAGGCGGTGGTCCCTCCCTAAGCTACCAATCTCTGAAATTCTCTCCGTGGTGCTGTCATGGGTGAGGGAGAATAGCTTAGTTACTCACCGATAACGGTGTTTCTCGGAACCCATGACAGCACCCGCTTAATTCCCCCCCTTTTTTCACGTGTGCGGTGAGCACGATTTAATGTGTGTAGAGTGTGTTCTTAGACACGAGGTTTCTCTATAAGTATGCAAATTATAATGTTATGTATATACTTTTGTTATTAACTAACCGGGAGACCCTCTGATGCTCTGTAACCAACTGGGGGCGGAGGAGAGGTGCCGCTCTTTTGTCTGTAGGTTCCTGTCCTTGATGGGCGGACCCCCTCTCTCCGTGGTGCTGTCATGGGTTCCGAGAAACACCGTTATCGGTGAGTAACTAAGCTAATCTCTTATTTTCCCTCTAAAGGCCCCGTCACACACAGCGAGATCGCTAGCGAGATCGCTGATTTTGTGACGTAACAGCGATCTCGCTGTGTGACATGTATCAGTGACCGGCCCCCCGCCGGGTTTCGCTGATCGTGCAGGAATGTCCTGGGCCATTTTTTGATCGTTGGTCTCCCGCTGGCCAGCACGCATCGCTGCTTGTGGCAGTGGGAGACCAACGATCAGTAAGCCCCCAGCGCTGTAAGCAGACGCTGGGAGCTGGTATCCAAGGTAAACATCGGGTAACTAAGCACGCGCATCACTTAGTTACCCACTGTGTACCTTGGATACCTGCGTGCTCGCGCTGGGAGCTGGTATCCAAGGTACACAGCGGGTAACTAAGTGACGCGCCTGCTTAGTTACCGATATTTACCTTGGATACCAGCATCCTCGCTGGTCCTGATCGCTGGTGAAATCTGTCTGTTTGACAGCTCACCAGCGATCATGTAGCGAGGCACCAGCGATCCTGACAAGGTCGTATCGTTGTCGAGATCGCTGGGGCATCGTTTAGTGTGACGGGACCCTAACTCTCACTGACTCTAATCAGGAAGTCTTCCTCTTGCTAACTCTCCTGCTTCTCCCACACTGAAGCTGTTCCTGAACATATTAACTGTTTGGTAACCTGTCCCTATCTTCTTCCTTATTCTATAGTGCCCACCACTGCACTTTCACATTCTTTATCTATATTAAATTCTCTATTTATACCTGTGTCCTAAACTTAACCCTTTATGTTATACAGAAGTAACATTATACATTCTTCACGTTACTTTACTTTAACTGCGTACCTTAGTGCCTACAAGTTTCTATGCACAATCAAACCACATTACGTTATGTTCATGGAGAGAGCCGTATGACTGTCCCTATCACACCCTTACAACAGTACCAAAATAGCTCTGCATTTTTGTAGAAATTCCGTGACTGTTTAAAAATATACAGTGAAATCTTTTTAAAAATTTCTTTGAAAAATGGTCCTCTAGAATCGTCTTCTAAAAAAAAATAGGCCAGCCTAAGGAGCACTTCCTATAATTAGGCCATTAACTCTGTGGGGATGGTGCTTTACCTGGAAAAAAATATTCACCATTGTCGTTTTGGTCTCTTTGGAGGCTAGTAATTTATAGCTAGTTTGTATAACAAGAGGGTGTATAACAAACTAGCTATAAAATACTAGCCTCCAAAGAGACCAAAACGACAATGGTGAATATTTTTTTCCAGGTAAAGCACAATCCCCACACAGTTAATGGCCTAATTATAGGCCGTGGGTATGTGTGTGTGTGTGTGTGTGTGTGTGTGTGTGTGTGTGTGTGTGTATCTATCACACACACGCGCCCACACTCACACTCTGTATATTATATAGTAAAAAGACGACCGAGATGGATAGAATATTGGGGAACTGAAAATGTGTCACAGAAAATCTGGTGTAGGTGAGGTCTTCTGCAAGGCAGTCTGTTCTAGAGGTTTCACTCCACATGCTTCAGGCATTATCTCCACCATTTCCACAATACTGGGTTTACATATGCTAGTAGTGATGCCTAATGATATGTACAAAGGCATCAGGTCATCTGTCTGTTAAGCTATTTAGTTTCTGTTTCTTGCTCCCCTTCTTCCCAGAGCCATAGCTTTTTCTATTTTTCCGTCAATATGACCATGTGAGGGCTTGTTTTTTTGCTGGATGAGTTGTATTTTTAAGTGACACTATTGGTTTTACCATATCGTGTACTGGAAACCGGGAACAAAAATTCCAAATGCGGTGAAATTGCAAAAAAAGTGTAGTTCCGCAGTTTTTTTTTTTTTTTTTTTTTTCTTTACCATGGTTGCTAAATGGTAAAACTGACCTGCCACTTTGATTCTCCAGGTCATTACTAGTTAGTAGATACTAAACATGTCTAGGTACCATTTTGGTGTAGATATGATCTTTTGATCGCCCATGATTGCATTTTAATGCAATGTCGCAGTGAACTAAAGAACAGAATTCCGGTGTTTTTGATTTTTGTCTTGTTATGCCGTTTACTGATCAGATTAATTCTTTTTAGATATTGATAGATTGGGTGATTCTGATACCAAAGATGTGTGTTTTCTATTTTTATTTAGTTGTGTTTTTTTTTTTGATTGGTGGTGATTGACATGGGCGCCAATGGGCAGGGTTTGTGACGCTCTTTCGGCACAATCTTGTTAAATTCCGACATGAAATCAGCTGACATGTGGCGGGAAAGTTGCGGGCTTATCATACCTATGCGTCTAAGGTCGGAAAGAGGTTAATATTATTCTACAGTAATTGCAAATTATCCAGTACTTAAAGAGTAACCATCGTTTTTATTTCATAAATCAATAGTACATGTAAAAATAAGATATCTTATCAGAGAAATCTGCTTCTTTCTCCTCCAGGACTGATCGATCATTTTCAAAATTTTCAGTTCCTGGGTAAAATCTGTATTTAGGAGAGACAAATTGTTACGTTGTTACTAGAGTTGAGCGATACCAGCCGATACTTGAAAATATCGGATTGGAATGGATCGGCCGATCTTAAAAAAAAAAAAGTATCGGTATCGCCGATTCCGATACCGGGAACCAATGCAAGTCAATGGGGCCAAAATATCGGAATTAAAAAAAACCCTTTCTTTCCTTGTAGGTTAATTCTACATGAAGAAAAACAACTAAGAATAATGTAGAATGTATTGTGGGAGGTGGAGGAGACATTAAAGCCATAGAGGTTTAGCCCAATCAAATGGAATAGCAGGAATTAAACTTTTTTTTTAAAGACGTTAGGAGTTACAAAGATATTGACTATGTTAGCCTCATTTATATTTTGCCAGACATGTATGTCTTCTTCTTCTTTCTTCCTTCTTCTTCTTTCTTATTCTTCTTCCTTTTTTTACCTTCTTCTTCTTATTCCTTTTTTTACATTCTTCTTCTTCTTCCTTTTTTTACATTCTTCTACTTCCTTTTTTTACATTCTTCTTCTTATTCCTTTTTTTTTACATTCTTCATATTCTTCTTATTCAACAATTATTATTCTACATATTCAACTTCTTCATCTTCTTCCTATTCTTCTTCATCATATTCTTGTTTGTGTCAGGCATTCCTGTAGTTGTTATCTAGAAAAGTTAGAAGTTTACACCTTCCGTTCTGCCTGTCACAAAAGATTTACAACAGGATTTGTCCACGTTCATTTTGGTCTGCAGCAGCAGGCCTTTTCCAGGGGCACCACGAGGAGGAACGGACTCACCCCCATACACTGCTTAGTCTTCTTCTGCTTATAAATAAGATAATATAATTTGCTCAGAGTATTAGTCTTATGCTTAATGTTCTTCTGCTTTGTTTTTTTATGCTTCTTTGTCTTCTCTCTCTTGTTGTTCTGCATCTTGGTGGTTGTCTTCCTGTTCTTTGTCCTCTTGAACCAGCTGACGGTACTGGCACCCGGAGGGGCAGCAGAAGGAACAAGAGCCAATGGCACTACCGAGGACCAGCTGACGGTGCTGGAACCCAGTTACTAAGCAGGAGGTACCTGTGCTACAAAGCACTACCAAGGACCAGCAGACGTTGCCGGAACTCGGATACCGAGATGGAGGCACCTAGGCCAAAGGCTCTGACGAGAACCAGCTGATGGTGCTGGAACCCGGAGGGGTAGCATAAGCTGCAAGAGCAAATGGAAATAGCGAGGACCAGCTGACAGTGCTGGCACCCGGAGGGGCAGCAGAAGGAATAAGAGCCAATGGCACAACCGAGGACCAGCTGACGGTGCTGGAACCCGGTTACTAAGCAGGAGGTACCTGTGCTACAAAGCACTACCAAGGACCAGCAGACGTTGCCGGAACTCGGATACCGAGATGGAGGCACCTAGGCCAAAGGCTCTGACGAGAACCAGCTGACTGTGCTGGAACCCGGAGGGGTAGCAGAAGTTACCCCTGAAAAGCAAAGTTGGCATGCCGCAAGCTGGCCGCAGTTACCGAATCACACAGTCCTACAGGGGGTGCTTGTCCTACTGGCACTACGGAACAAGCCTTTCTTACCAGAACCCGCAGTCCACATAGGAATTACCTAAACTGCTGGCACCCTAGCCTCGGCTAACCCAACCGCAACACGACATGGCAACTTGGGGTGGCAAACTGACATTGACACTTCCTGGAAACAGCAGGCAGGGCTGGAACCAAGCTGGGCAGGAGGGAGTACCCGTGCCAAAGTCAGTTATGAGCAGCAACTGGCGATGTTGGAGCCCAGGGACAAGCACTTAGCAGGCTGAGGCCTGATGTGCTGTCAATTGGGAGGCAGCAGGACAGATTGCCATCAAAACAGCAGGGGAACAGCTGACGTTACTGAACCCCACAAACACAGGAGCTAGTGTTTTACTCTGTGAAGACGGCACTTCCGAGCAACAACTGGCTGTGTTGAAGCCCAGGGACAAGCACGGAGCAGGCTGAGGCTGCATTGAAGAAATTTTAAGATCGGTTGTAGACTTCTACTAATTTTAACCAAGCTCCACTCAGGCCTGTGGCTTCACTGATTTTCGTATTTCCCCTGTCCTCCAACCCCGCCAGTTACAGCTCCGAAGTGGCGTCTGCACAATCCACACTTGTTCCTGTGTAACAGGTGTTCAGTCCGGTCAGTTAATCCCCTGATGTGTGTCCGGCAATGTCGCCTGCTCTGTCCACATTCCCATAACTAGTTAGAGACAGTGGAGCCACAGGCCTAATTGGAGCACGGTTAAAAATCAGTAGTGGTACGACTGTGTAGGCAGCAGGAGACTTTGCCATCCACACAGCAGGGGATCAGCTGACGTTACTGAACCCCACTGAGACACGGGAGCAAGTGTCTCTTTCCGTGTGGACGGCACTTCCGAGCTACAACTGGCTGTGTTGAAGCCCAGGAAATAGGAGGGTGTAGGCAGAGGCCTACTGTATTTGGAATGTGGAGACAGCAGGAGAGACTGCCATCCACACAGCAGGGGATCAGCTGACGTTACTGAACCCCACTGAGACACGGGAGCAAGTATCTCTTTCCGTGTGGACGGCACTTCCGAGCTACAACTGGCTGTGTTGAAGCCCAGGAAATAGGAGGGTGTAGGCAGAGGCCTACTGTATTTGGAATGTGGAGACAGCAGGAGAGACTGCCATCCACACAGCAGGGGATCAGCTGACGTTACTGAACCCCACTGAGACACGGGAGCAAGTATCTCTTTCCGTGTGGACGGCACTTCCGAGCTACAACTGGCTGTGTTGAAGCCCAGGAAATAGGAGGGTGTAGGCAGAGGCCTACTGTATTTGGAATGTGGAGACAGCAGGAGAGACTGCCATCCACACAGCAGGGGATCAGCTGACGTTACTGAACCCCACTGAGACACGGGAGCAAGTATCTCTTTCCGTGTGGACGGCACTTCCGAGCTACAACTGGCTGTGTTGAAGCCCAGGAAATAGGAGGGTGTAGGCAGAGGCCTACTGTATTTGGAATGCGGAGACAGCAGGAGAGACTGCCATCTCCACAGCAGGGGAACAGCTGGCAGTGCTGAACCCCACTAACACTCGAACGAATGTGTTTGGCTCTGTGGAGATGACACTTCTGAACACCAACTGACGCTGTTGGAGCCCAGGATCAGGCGTGGAGCAGGCTGGGGCCTACTGGATTTTGGCAGGTGTAGGCAGCAGGAGACTTGCCATCTCCACAGCAGGGGAACAGCTGGCAGTGCTGAACCCCACTAACACTCGAACGAATGTGTTTGGCTCTGTGGAGACGACACTTCTGAACACCAACTGACGCTGTTGGAGCCCAGGATTAGGCGAGGAGCAGGCTGGGGCCTGTTGCTTTTGGCAGGTGAAGGCAGCAGGAGACTTGCCATCTCCACAGCAGGGGAACAGCTGGCAGTGCTGAACCCCACTAACACTTGAACGAATGTGTTTGGCTCTGTGGAGATGACACTTCTGAACACCAACTGACGCTGTTGGAGCCCAGGATCAGGCGTGGAGCAGGCTGGGGCCTACTGGATTTTGGCAGGTGTAGGCAGCAGGAGACTTGCCATCTCCACAGCAGGGGAACAGCTGGCAGTGCTGAACCCCACTAACACTCGAACGAATGTGTTTGGCTCTGTGGAGACGACACTTTTGAACACCAACTGACGCTGTTGGAGCCCAGGATTAGGCGAGGAGCAGGCTGGGGCCTGTTGCTTTTGGCAGGTGAAGGCAGCAGGAGACTTGCCATCTCCACAGCAGGGGAACAGCTGGCAGTGCTGAACCCCTCTAACACTTGAACGAATGTGTTTGGCTCTGTGGAGATGACACTTCTGAACACCAACTGACGCTGTTGGAGCCCAGGATCAGGCGTGGAGCAGGCTGGGGCCTACTGGATTTTGGCAGGTGTAGGCAGCAGGAGACTTGCCATCTCCACAGCAGGGGAACAGCTGGCAGTGCTGAACCCCACTAACACTCGAACGAATGTGTTTGGCTCTGTGGAGACGACACTTCTGAACACCAACTGACGCTGTTGGAGCCCAGGATTAGGCGAGGAGCAGGCTGGGGCCTGTTGCTTTTGGCAGGTGAAGGCAGCAGGAGACTTGCCATCTCCACAGCAGGGGAACAGCTGGCAGTGCTGAATCCCACTAACACTTGAACGAATGTGTTTGGCTCTGTGGAGACGACACTTCTGAACACCAACTGACGCTGTTGGAGCCCAGGATTAGGCGAGGAGCAGGCTGGGGCCTGTTGCTTTTGGCAGGTGAAGGCAGCAGGAGACTTGCCATCTCCACAGCAGGGGAACAGCTGGCAGTGCTGAACCACACTAACACTCGAACGAATGTGTTTGGCTCTGTGGAGACGACACTTCTGAACACCAACTGACGCTGTTGGAGCCCAGGATTAGGCGAGGAGCAGGCTGGGGCCTGTTGATTTTGGCAGGTGAAGGCAGCAGGAGACTTGCCATCTCCACAGCAGGGGAACAGCTGGCAGTGCTGAACCCCACTAACAATTGAACGAATGTGTTTGGCTCTGTGGAGACGACACTTCTGAACACCAACTGAGACTGTTGGAGCCCAGGATTACGCATGCCGCATGCAGAGGCCAATGGGCAGCGGTTTTTATGGAGGTTGTTGACTACTACTGATTCTAACCATGCTCCACTTAGGCCTCTGGCTCCACTGTCTCTACTATTTACCCTGGCCTCCAACCCCGCCAGCTACATCTCTGAAGTGGCGTCAGCACAATCTACACTTGTTCCTGTGTTACTGGTGCTCAGTCCCGTCAGTTGATCCCCTGATGTTTGTCCGGCAAGTTCGCCAGCTCTGTCCTCATTCCCACTACTGGTTATGGGAATGTGGACAGAGCAGGAGACCTTGCCGGACACACATCGGGGGATAAACTGATGGGACTGAGCCACAGGAACACAGGAACAAGTGTAGATTGTGCTGACGCCACTTCAGAGATGTAGATGGCGGGGTTGGAGGTCAGGGGAAATAGTAGAGACAGTGGAGCCAGAGACCTAAGTTGGGCACGGTTAAAAATCAGTAGTGGTTTGAATGTTGATGGAGCTGGTGACTTTGCCGTCCACACAGCAGGGGATCAGCTGGCGTTACTGAACCCCACTAACACAGGAGCTAGTGTGTTTCTCTGTGCAGACGACACATCTGAGCGACAACTGGCTGTGTTGAAGCACAGGGATTATAGTTCAGGTGGTAGAAAAATGAACACACCAGCAGACCTGGATACAGTTGCCAACCACTAATTTAGTGTGTAAGAGGAATGGCAAAGTCTTTGGAGATCCAGGCCTTGTTCATTTTCAGAAAAGTCAGCCGGTCAACATTATCAGAAGATAGTCGCGTGCGACGGTCTGTTAGTACACCACCTGCGGCACTAAAGACGCGTTCCGATAATACACTGGCAGCAGGGCAAGCCAGCACCTCCAATGCATACTGGCTAAGCTCTGGCCATGTATCCAGCTTAGAGACCCAAAACTTGAAGGGGGAAGAGCCATCTGGGAGTACAGTGACAGGGCAAGACATGTAGTCTGACACCATCTGACGGAAGCGTTGCCTCCTGCTGACTCGAGGCGTCGCTGATGGTGTAGACAATTGTGGTGGACACACAAAACTTTGCCACATTTGGGCCATAGTGGTCTTGCCTTGTGCTGCAGCGCTGCCTCTGCTCCCTCTTTGTGCAGAGTTTCCTCCACTGCCTCGACGCACAGAGCTGCTTTGTAAAGCACTAGCAACAATGCTGTCGGGTGGAATGGAAAACATTATGGACTGCACCAGTGACTCTTCGTACTCCCGCAGTTTACGCTCCCGGTTCAACGTTGGTATGAGCCTTTGTACGCTGTCCCGGTAGCGAGGATCTAGGAGGGTGTACACCCAATAATCAGCCGAGACGAGAATGTGGGCGATGCGGCGGTCGTTTCTCAGGCACTGCAGCATGAAATCAACCATGTGCTGCAGACTCCCAACTGCCAAAGAACCGCTGTCCCCTGTTTGAGGCGTGACCTCGGCCTGCTCTGCATCACCCCACCCTCGCTGTACATACTGAGTAGAGGTTTGTGTACCTCCCTCCTCTGGAGAGATGTCTTCCTCCTCCATCGACTCCTCCTCATCCTCCTCACAAAGTGTCCCCTGCCTAGGCCTTTGTGAGGAAACACGTAGCGCAGACTGTCCAGAAGCAGATGGCATTTGGGACTCCTCATCCTCCACCTCTTCCGAAACCTCATCCCTTAGTGCTTGCAGTGTTTGTTGAAGCAGGCAGATAAGGGGGACAGTCATGCTGACTAGTGCATCATCTGCACTCGCCATCCGCGTGGATTCATCGAAGGCACGCAAAACGAGGCAGATGTCCTTCATAGAGGCCCACTCAATGGTGCTGAAGTGTGAACGGCGCACAGTGTGACTTGTTTGCGCCTGATGCAGCTGGTACTCCATGACTGCTGCCTGCTGCTCACACAACCGCTCCAACATATGTAACGTTGAATTCCACCGGGTGGGTAGGTCACATATGATGCGATGTTCCGGAAGGCCAAATTGTCACTGCAGAGCAGTGAGGCGCGATCTTGCCGTGCTGGAACGCCGCAAGTGAGCGCACTCTATGCGGACCTTGTGCAACAGTGCATCAAGATACGGATAGTCCCTCAGAAAGCTCTGCACGACCAAGTTAAGCACATGTGCCAGACATGGGATGTGTGTGAGGTTGCCTAGGCCAAGAGCTGCCACCAGATTTCGGCCATTGTCACACACTACCAAGCCCGGCTGGAGATTCGCTGGCCCAAACCACACATCGCTCTCCAGCTTGATAGCAATCCAGAGCTCCTGCGCTGTGTGGCTTCGATTCCCCAAAGAAATTAATTTGAGTACAGCCTGTTGACGTTTGGCCACGGCTGTGCTCATATCGGTCGTAACAGGCTCCTGCTCTGCTGTTTCTGAGGAACTTGAGTAGGAGGAGGAGTCTATGTGTACAGACTGGAGTCCTGCAATCCGTGGCGTTGGAAGAACGCGTACAGCGCCATTCTCCAGATCTGTACCCGACTCCACAACATTGACCCAGTGGGCAGTGAGGGAAAGGTATCGTCCCTGTCCATGGTTACTGGTCCACGCATCGGTGGTCAGGTGGACCTTGCTACTAACGGCGTTTAGTAGCGCATTTTTATTTTGCCCTCAACATGTTTCTGCAGGGCAGGGACGGCTCGCCTGCTGAAATAAAAGCGGCTGGGCACGTTGTATTGGGGGACTGCCAATGCCATTAAGTCCCGGAAGGTGTCAGTGTCCACCAGCCTGAATGACAGCATTTTAACTGCCAGAAGTTTGGCAATGCCAGCATTCAGAGACTGTGCTCGGGGATGGTTTGCCGAGTAAGGGCGCCTTTTATCCCATGCCTGTGCTACCGATGGCTGTGATGGATGGGAACGTGCTGCTATGGGTGGAATCTGACAGGGTCTCCGGACAACAGTGGCAGAGGTTCTTCCTTGGCGATCCTGTGAGGAAGCCGAACCAGCAGTGTGTGAGCTGGAGGAAGAGGCCCCAACACGAACTGAAGAGGTGGTAGGTGGTGCTGTACGTTGGCCTACGTCTTCAGGGTGTCTCTGCAACTCCAACTCGTGCTTAGTGCGCACATGTTTCCACATATTTGTGGTATTGAGGTTGCTGACATTTCTCCCTCTTTTGACTATCTGATGACACAGCTTGCATTTGACAAAGCAAATGTCATCTGCAACTGTGTCAAAAAAGGACCACGCACTGCAACTCTTGGGAGCGCCCGTTTTGCCTTTGGAATGAGGAATGCTCCTAACGGGTGCCGAAGTGGAGGGTACAGGCAACCAAGTCTTCCCCCTCCCTCTGCCTCCTGTTTTGGCCGGTAGGGGAATCTCTTCCTCCGAGCTGCTCCCACCACCTTCCTGTTCCTCACGCCATGATGGGTCAAGGACCTCATCATCTTCCCTCCCCTCTTCAAACAGCTGCTTCTCCGGGGTTGTCTCGCCAGCACCGTACGCACCAGAAAGTGGCAACTGAGTCTCGTCATCATCTGATGCGTACTGAGGTGTGCTGACCATAGGCACTGGCCCACTCGCCTCTTCAGATTCAGAGGGACAAAGAAGTTGCGCATCACTGCATACTCCCTCTTCTTCACATTCAGGAATGCTGCTTGGCTGGCCCCCTCTTTCCAAGCCAACAGATTCCGAGAACAGAAGTAGAGACTGTGATGGCTCCTGTCCATGTCTCTGACTGCCTGGGCACTTTGGCAGGTGGTGAAGAGACAGATGGTTGCTCTTCGGTGCTCTGGTCCTGAGAGGCTGTGGAAGTATTTGAAGTCGATGCGTTAGCTGCCATCCATCCGACAACGGCTTCAATTTGTTCCTCCCGCAGCAGTGGGGTACGTTGAGGTCCTACAAAGCTGCGCATAAAGGACTGTTGCCTGCTAAAACTGGGGGATGCTGATCCACTGGTGCCCGCAGCAGGCCCAGAATCCCCACGTCCTCTACCTGCAGAATCCCCACGTCCTCTCCCTGCTGAAACTCCACGCCCACGCCCACGCGCCTTACTCCCTGCCTTCTTCATCTTGCCAGACTGCTTAAGATAGGCAGAAAAGTACAAAGGGGGGCCTTAGTGTGCTTATTCCTGAACAGCTGGTTACAGGTACAAGAAACACTAATTTTATGAAGTGTGTGTGTGTGGACTACACTTTAATAGGAGCTGATGTGGCCTACACAAGTTCCAAATGTAGTGTTTGGTGAACTTTTTTTGTGGTTTCTTTGTTGGAAACAAACTCAAAGTATGTGAACAAAGAATTGAAACTGATAGTATCACCAACTTTTTGGAGCTATTACAATGCAGGCAGGTAACCTACAATGCAAAAGATGAGGCTCCAAAAAAATTGGGTAATACTAATCTGGCTGCGCCGGCAGGGCACAAGCCAGAAAAAAAGGCTCCTCTATCTACTCCTATATAGTGTTTGCAACCAACCAATGTTGATGGATACGGATGGATGCACACTAATAGGAGAAGAAAAAATGAGCTGCACTCAAAGACAAATATGTGTGAGGCAGTGACGCACGTTGAGCGTCCTACAACCAGACGTAGCTGCAGGACACTCTACTCTGCGTGAGCTGCACTCACACACAGTCAGAGACCTCTCAGACAGCCGTGAACAGTGCAGCTAAGTGGGCACTGGCACTGACAGGCTGCAGAAAGGCTCCGCTGTGTACTCCTATATAGTGTTTGCAACCACCGTAGATGGAGACGGATGGATGCACACTAATAGAAGAAAAAATGAGCTGCAATAAAAGAAAAATGTGTGAGGCAGTGACACGCTGAGCGTCCTACAACCAGACGTAGCTGTAGGACACACTACTCAGCGTGAGCTGCACTCACACACAGTCAGAGACCTCTCAGACAGCCGTGAACAGTGCAGCAAAGTGGACACTAGCACTGAAAGGCAGCAGAAAGGCTCCGCTGTCTACTACTAGTGTTTGCCACCAACGTATATGGATACGGATGGAAGCACACTAGATTGAAATTATGTAAAAAATGCAGCTCAAAAATTAAAAGATGTATGAGGCACCAGTGATCACACTGGGTGGCCTACAGCCTGACGTGGCTGCAGGACCCACTCCACAGCGTGAGCTGCACTCACACAGCCCTTGCAGACAGCTGTGAACACTGCTGCTAGGGCAAAGAAGGCTACAGTGGTGGTTTATGTAGCCTGGGTAAAGCACTAGATGTTTGGTGGAATCGCTATTTCTAACTGTCCCTCACAGTCTTCTACAGCAGCCTGTCCCTAACTGAATTCACAGCAGAGTGAACCAGAAATAGCGGCTGCGGTGGCTTTTATAGTGCATCATGACATCATTTCGGCAGCCAATCACAGCCATGCCAATAGTTAACATGCCTACATGCCTAACAGGATGTGCCCACACTTCGGAGGATTCCCATTGGCTTAATCAAAGCAAGCAGGCTCATAGCATGATGGGAACTTCCGATTCCGGAATCCGATATGACAAAAGTATCGGAAGTCAGTATCGGAATTCCGATACCGCTAATATCGGCCGATACCCGATATTTGCGGTATCGGAATGCTCAACACTAGTTGTTACATTAAATGGGAGATGACAGGGGGTACTGATGAGATCCCATGTAGAGGCGGGGGAGCTAGTGGCAGAGCTCTTCCCTCACTTCTGCATGCAATCTTATAAAGCCATCTGCCATCTCCTATCTCAGCCATGTAACAATCTGTCTTCACTGAATACAGATTTTAGCAGCAATTTAGTGTTTTGAAAATGTTTGTTCAGACCTGGAGGAGAAAGAAGCAGATTTCTCTGATAAGATATATTGCAATGATTTCTTATCTTCATGTCTATTATTCATTTATGAAATAAAAATTAAAGACGGTTACTCTTTCAGTATCACGCATTTATTAGCCTTCTGAGGTTGGTGATAGCCATGAAATAAAAAGTAACCGTCGTTGTAATTTTTATTTCATAAATCAATAGTACAAGCGAAAATAAGCCACCTTTGTAATATATCTTATCAGAGGAATCTGCTTCTTTCTTCTCCAGGACCGATCTTTCACTCTCATTTCAGGGGTAACATCTGTATTCAGTGTAGAAGTTTCACATTACTGAGATAGACTGACGATGCTTTAACATTCTGTCACGAGTTCCCATGAAACAAAAATTACAGTTCTCCATAGAACATAATGAGCTCCAACTGTGATCTCCTCTTAAGTGATGTGAAAATCTGTATTCACTAGAGTCACAATATTCCCACAAATGGAGAATTTTGAGAATACATGATCAGTCCAGGAAGGGAAGAAAGAGGATTTCTCTGAGGGGCGATATTATCCCTTTTGGTTGCAATAATGAAAAAAAGTTGCTATATAATTCTAGTCTGTATTCTCTCCTCTTGGTACTGAAACAGTTCCCTAAAGCCATGATTCAAAATTGCACAGATTTTATTTATTTTAATGACTTTGCGCAGAGCAAATCACAAAAAATCCTTTCCCAAAGAATATGGAATATTGTTAAATTCCTGCAGAATTCAATCCCATTTGAATAAATTTGCCCATCTCTTGTGGTTACTTTGCTACGTCAGCGCTGACTGAAGACTGGAAGTCAGCGGCTGCAGGGAGAATCTATCTTCATTTTCTCCCAGCAGTAAACCCTCTAGTTAGATGGCAACCTATGTTTAAAATGTTATTAATCTGCAGATTACTGTAATGGCTGCGGGTACATAGCATTTTTTTCTGATGACAGGTTCCCTTTAATATTAATTGTAAAATGTCCACATCTTCTCAGTGTCATTGATAGTTCTGATTCTTTTCCCAGGACACACCTATTCCACATCAGAGAAGGTCCATCGAATGTTGTACAGATGAAGACTTTTGTAACAGAGATCTGCATCCTACTCTGCCTCCAATTAAAAATAAAGGTAACGCTTCAGACTTATTTCTATGGTTTTTGAAGCTCCAGCCTCATTGTACAGTCATGGCCAAAAGTTTAGAGAATGACACAAATATTAATTTTTACAAAGTCTACTGCTTCATTTTTTCTAATGGCAATTTGCATATACTCTAGAATGTTATAAAGAGTGATCAGCTTAAGAGCAACTACTTGCAAAGTCAATATTTGCCTAGAAAATTAACTTAATCCCCCAAAACACATTTCAACATCATTGCAGCCCTGCCTTAAAAGGACCAGCTAACATCGTCTCAGTGATTGCTCCATTAACACAGGTGTGGGTGTTGATGAGGACAGGGCTGGAGATCAATCTGTCATGATTAAGTAAGAATGACACCACTGGACACTTTAAAAGGAGGCTGGTGCTTGGCATCATTGTTTCTCTTCTGTTAACCATGGTTATCCCTAAAGAAACACGTGCAGTCATCATTGCACTGCACAAAAATGGCCTAACAGGGAAGAGTATCGCAGCTAGAAAGATTGCACCTCAGTCAAAAATCTATCGCATCATCAAGAACTTCAAGGAGAGAGGTTCCCTTGTTGCCAAAAAGGCTCCAGGGCGCCCAAGAAAGACCAGCAAGCGCCAGGACCGTCTCTTAACAGTGTTTCTGCTGCGGGATCGGGCTACCAGCAGTGCAGAGCTTGCTCAGGAATGGCAGCAGGCAGGTGTGAGTGCATCTTCACGCACTGTGAGGCGGAGACTCTTGGAGCAAGGTCTGGTCTCAAGGAGGGCTGCAAAGAAGCCACTTCTCTCCAGAAAAAACATCATGGACAGACTGATATTCTGCAAGAGGTACAGGGAAGTGGACTGCTGAGGACTGGGGTAAAGTCATTTTCTCTGATGAATCCCCTTTTCGATTGTTTGGGACATCTGGAAAACGGCTTATTCGGAGAAGACCAGGTGAGCGCTACCACCAGTCTTGTCTCATGCCAACTGTCAAGCATCCTGAAACCATTCATGTGTGGGGTGGCTTCTCAGCCAAGGGAATGGGCTCTCTCTCAGTCTTGCCTAAAAACACAGCCATGAATTAAGAATGGTACCAGAATGTCCTCCAAGAGCAACTTCTCCCAACCGTCCAAGAGCAGTTTGGCGATCAACAATGCCTTTTTCAACATGATGGAGCACCTTGCCATAAAGCAAAGGTGATAACTAAATGGCTCAGGGAACAAAACATAGAGATTTTGGGACCATGGCCTGGAAACTCCCCAGATCTTAATCCCATTGAGAACTTGTGGTCAATCATCAAGAGACGGGTGGACAAACAAAAACCTTTAAATTCAGACAAAATAAAAGCATTGATTTTGCAAGAATGGACTGCTATCAGTCAGGATTTGATCCAGAAGTTGATTGAGAGCATGCCAGGGAGAATTGCAGAGGTCCTGAAGAAGAATGGTCAACACTGCAAATATTGACTTGCTGCATTAACTCATTCTAACTGTCAATATAACCTTTTGTTACTCATAATATGATTGCAATTATATTTCTGTATGCGATAAAAACATCTGACAAGCACACATAAAAACCAGAGGGCAGCAGATCATGTGAAAATATAATATTTGTGTCATTCTCTAAACTTTTGGCCATGACTGTATGTACCGTAAGCATGAAGCTAGATGCGATCAAGGTCCACTTTTTTGATTTTTCATGGGATTCTCAACATTCTTCTTTGACGTGAGTTCAAAGCCTTCACTACTTCTCCAGTTTCTTTTCTTTATTGTCCAGCTTTCACATCCAGAGCCATAGAATCTTCCACCTCCTCACCATTCTGATCTTTGGCTTTTATAGATGTATCATTCCCTTTGAAGATCTTTTCTTTGTTGCACATTCATTCTCTACCCGGTTTCATACTAGAGCTTCTATATCTTGAAAATCATTTCCTCACATGAATTATGGCAATAAGGGCACGTGCACACGGCTGATTTTCTTGGACGAGTGCTATTCGTGGTTTTCACCGATAGCACTCGTACCTTTGATATTCTATGCGGCTTTTCGATTTTTTTTTTTTTACCTCGGACTGAGTGGTCCATGAAGTAAATTGGTGACATCGAGGACATTCGGATCAAAATCTACAATGCAAGTCTATGGATCTGTGAAAAACATCGGACTGCACTCGGATGTCATCAGTGTGGCCTGATTTTCATGGATTAACAGAATGGAGAAGGTGAAGAATCTTTTTTTTTTTTTTTTTCACTCCACGTCCAAGAAAAACTGATGCCACTTTGATCAAACTCTAATCTGAGTCTAATCGGCATAATCGGACCGTTTTTCTGAGATGTGGAGAAAACAGTTGTGTGACCCTACCTCAAGAAAATCAAAGAATTTACGTAAAAAAGCATTAAAATGTCTATTTAAGCTAACTAACATTATATGTTGTTCTATAAACTTTCTCTGGAAGAATAAGGGGCATGAAACCTATTTAAAAAAAAATGAAAATGATAAATTTAATAAATATGATATAAACAAGTCCATCAAACTTAGATAACGTAATCGACTAAATGCAGGATACATATATTATATGGCAGAAATAAATGTCTCCTAGTGTCTCCATAAACATAAGGGAGCATTAATAAAATACACATGCCAGAAAATGGCATTGACGTGAGGCTTTTCCCAGAGTGCGGGACTTTCTGAACATCTGAGAAGGTTTTTCGTGGTCAATAGCCTCAGACTAAGGGCAGAGTGCTGAGGAAGCCGGGGTTAGATTCATGACTTATTTGCAGGTCAGATATAATTAACCTTGCAGCAAAGGTTATGTTAAAATTAAGGAAAAGCAAACAGGAGCCTAGTGAGACTGGAACCAACAGTAGGAGCAGAAATGTCTCACTGCATAGTTATAAAGTCCAATACCGATGTGAAACGGCTGTAGCACAATGCACCGAGTGTAATAGATCTAGTAAACACTGCCGCCCGGCAATGCCATAAGCTGTGTTACGGTATAGATAGCTCTAGCCAAAGCATGGACCGATCTGCGATCCATTTAGCAATACTAAAGTGCTTTGAAATAAATTCAATTCTTACACTAAGGCTCCATAATATATAATTGTCATACCGAACATTACTGGAAATCTTTACAAAAATGAATTCTTGTAATATATATATATATATATATATATATATATATGGGAGGGGTTGGGGGCTAAACAATGCTAAAAGTCCCTCCTAACTGGCAGCACTGGTGCCATGATGTCTGGCTCGTAGGTTGACTAGATGCTAAATGGGCGTCCGAATAGTCTGAGGAATTAATGTCGAGCAGATACATTTCGTACATAGAACACCGTATTGGCGTGTTGGTCTAAATATCAGATACTTATCATTATACAAGTTCAGTGCTTGAGATAACTGTAAAATATTGCATTTAATTATGTATATTACTAGCTGTAGGCAGAAAGAAAAGGAAATAAATGTGAAAGAAAGAAGTCGCTATGGAACGAGACTGGGGAAAAAGCATATTCTGTTTCCTATAAAGTATCGGGACCACAAACTCATTACAGTGGGCCGAACTCTCTGGTTCTGGTGAGACCAGCCGACCATCAAATGAGAGAACCGTATCACAGGTGTGGAGAGGAAAAAGAGCTTAATTTATCCATGTCCTCCATTGTTCATAAACACAGAAATCAGGCTGCACTTGGATGTCACCCGGCTGATATTTTACACACGCCCATAGACTCGAATGGGTGTGGAGATCCAATTTGTGGAGACACTTGCAGCATGCTGCCTGATGAGTAAAAAAAAAAAAAAAAAAACCCCGCAGATCTGCCCCATAGGATAACATAGGGCCGAGTGCGTTCCGATAAAACATTGTGTAAACCCGGCCTTACGCAACTGCATTACGGATCATTATCACCTAATTGCCAAATTAAGTTTCCTGCCTCTAGAAAAATGCTACAACATATATGAGACCATTTCAATTCTCTAGCTGGAGCTACATTTTTAATATGTTCTTGAAATCTCAAATAGGGTTTCAGCGACTTCTCCTCGTTATCTTATTTGTAAAAAGTAATAAAAGCAAAATGAGAAATACGATATAGGCAGATGTTGATTGGACTATTTTAATTATAGCCATTCTTTCTATTTTCTCAATTATTTACCTTGTATAAGCTTTCCCTGTAATTGTGAGGCCTATACATTATTAATCAGTAAAACTGTAGATTGCCCTTGTCTGGTGAAGAAGCGATTGTGTTTAGGTTGTCTGCAATCTCTATCAACCTGATTGAAGCTGACATCCTAAACGGTTACAAACCACACATTTCACCGAGAAGTGGGCGCCATTGAAAGAGGCTAAACTGTTAATAAACCATGAAATGAAGCTTTCAGTCCTCGGTTTCGCTCTTCTTCTCAAATAGAAAGGCGGGCTCCCCAGTGGCTTCTCCGTTTCATCTATCACACTCTTCGAGCCCCCGCAACAGGTAGGGAGCTGCTGGTGAAGCGAGAAGTGACTGATGAGCCCCTGTGTTGTCCTGATAGACATCTTGTAGGCGTCTCTTTTCAAAGGATTTCAGATGTGCCTCGCATGCCTGCATGGTGGAAATTAAAAGCCAGAAGCAATTGAAATGCTTTTAAAACACACACAAATCTACAAGCTGAAGAGTTAAAGGAAAAAAAAATGCAACACGAAAGCAAGTCTTTAAAAAGCGTAAACTAAGAGGTCCCCAAGGAGACCCTCGTCTCATTACTCTCGTAAAGCTGTAACTTAATAGCACCATGGCAGGTTGAGTCGATAAAGCTGAAGTTCTTGTTTTTCAGTGTTCCGCTATGGCATGATTGTGGACTTTCTTTTGAAAGAAAATCTGCTAATCTCCTTTCAAGACAAGGACGTTGCCGCAGTCTGTGTAGGGTCCAAGCGCAGAAAGGTTATTTTATTACAGATATGGGTGAAAGGAGAAAAAAAGCACCGAGATTTGGTGCAGTACGTGGATGCAGTTCTTCCGGTGGGAAATCGTGTAGCGAAACGACTGCCAAAAGGATAACTCTGCTTTTCTAACTGAGCGTGTACATTTCAGTCTTGGGAATATCTCGCAGATATAATGATCCATCCTAATGAGCTCATCATCGTATTAGTCTTGTGCAGGTTCTTTGAGTATATGATGAGGATGGCCAGATATGGCCCCGATCTTCTGTGTCCACGCCTGACAATGTGGCTCACTAGTTGTATACTGCCGTGTTGCGTATGACCAGTTTGTGTTTCTTTCGGAAGCCACTTGTATCATCCCTTTTTTGGGTGTTAAGTGATCTCTCGGCAGTTTAGTGTTTGCATTCCTGACATGCCAAAATCTCGGGAAAGGCTGTCTCATACTCCCCAGCTTCTATTACGCTAGTGATGACTGTCTCAGGATCGCGGGAGTTCCAGTGCATTAACGGCAAACGTCTTCTGGCTCATTGCTTCTAGCTTGACAGATGCAGATGGGCTCTTTTTATTAGATTTGGCCCAGTTTGTAATCTATTACTACAATTGTAAACCACAGGTCTTATAGTGAAGGGTTGCCCATTTATTGGAATAGCCTCCCCCTTGTGAAACGATATAGAAAAGCGTGGCTGGGTGACATGAGCTAGAATATTAGTAATGTGCTGCGGAATATGTTGGCGCTATAGAAATGAGAATTATTATTATTAGGAAAGGTAATGTTGCTAATGTACGTTTCTGTTTATGGTTTTAATATAGGAACACTATTACGGTCTATCCAGTAGTTGAAGACTTTCTTTTTAATGCTGTTCATCTTTTTCTTTCCCCATAGACTTTGTTGATGGCAGTATCCATTACATGGCTCTTCTGATCTCCGTGACTATTTGCAGTATCATCCTGGCAGGAATTTTAATATTCTGTTACTTCAGGTAAGAAAAAGAAATGCACTTGTGTCTAGATATAGATAATGAACTAGGTGGAAATCAGTAGGAATTGGTTAGGAAAAATCCAAGCAAGTCTAAGCTACTTTTCCTCAAAGAATAAATGGCTTAGGGTGGGATGCTGCCACCTTCAGGGAATAGATTGTAGGCAGATGCGGCTGGTGATGTCAGGACTTGCTGCGAGTCCTTGGTAGGACTCCTTGGTAGCCCTTTATGCCTACCGTAGTAAATGGACAGCATAGATCATATGGATGTCAATGAAGGGTCCCCAGTTTAGATCATGCTCTATGAACTGAGCCAGAACAGAGAGCCCCTGTAAAAAAAAAAAAATGGTTATTTATCAGGAGCTGAACACTTTAAAATGCTAGTCCCAAAAAAACAGCCTACTAACTCCAGCAGTCCCAAAGCAAGGCATGGAGCATCTTTGCTCCATTTAGGGGGGTCCGAAGAACCTCATTCTTGGGATCGCAAGGGTCCCAGTGGCTGGACCCCAGCAATCAAGAAGGTATTCCTTGTGCTATTGATAGTAGTTTTTTGAGAAAACAATTTACTCCCCATTTGTATTTTGTGAGAGGAGAACGACAAAGGATAATAGACAATCTCCTGAAGGAAGCCAAGGACTTGAGTTATTACATGGAAGGAAGATTCAAAATTTCTAAAAACTGTAAAAATGATCCTGAAAAATCAAGCACCAAAATCATTTTCTGGTGTAAACTATATGTAGCTGTAGTGGTGACATGAAAACAGAAACTGGTACATACATGGCATGTACCTTTCCATGTTATCCTGGAGGCACAGTGCAAGGATTATTCATGCTTAGGTTAGTAATAAAGCTGCTCAGAACTACAGTGGGTGCAATCACAGGGCTTACCTTGAATTCTACAGTTTTTTTCTGCAGTAGTGGGACACATTTCATCTTATTCACACTTCCACCTGAGAATCAGCAAAAACTGGGGTCAAATCATTTATTCATCCATGCCATCCACACGCTGTGTGGTTTAGGTGTCTTACCTGACGGAAAATAAAATAAAAGGGATACACGTCCAACCAACAGTGAAGCTCAAAGATCTATTTTGTTGGAAGAAGGCTTTTATTGTAGTCACAAAATGAACATGTATTCTAATGTGCATAAAAACTTGTGCTGAGGTCAGCGGCTTGACTCAGAGTTTCGCCATTACAGCTTCTTCTCAGGGCAGTAAAGCTACTTTAAATACATCTTAAAACTCTTACAGAAACATAACTATATATAATGTTATAGTGTGATTTATGCAATTCATTATCTTGCGGTATAACTAGGTACAAAAGACAAGAAGCCAGACCTCGTTACAGCATTGGCTTGGAACAAGATGAGACGTACATCCCTCCTGGAGAATCACTGAAGGATCTCATCGAACAATCTCAGAGCTCTGGAAGTGGATCAGGGCTCCCTCTGCTGGTATGAAAGTCAGCAGGGAATTATTTGTACATTTCTTAGAACAAATAGAAATATTCAATGCAAATGAACAGTAAAATATCTAGATGTGTGTTCTGCATTTTGTAGCTTATACCTGCAAGCCAGGAGAAAAGAGTGGCTTGTGGCATATTAAATATATATATATATATATATATATATATATATATATATATATATATATATATATATATATATATATAACAAATTTCTGAACAAGCAGCATTTCTCCGAGGCCACTAATTCTGCGAATGAGCTGGATCTGTCTGTCCCATTTAATTCAGTTAGATACCTTGTCTAAAATGTGTGAATGCTGTCTTAAACCACATATGCGCACACACACACACTCTACATTCACACACAATACAGCTTTACAGTGTCACACACACACGTGCACACCTGCCGAGAGTGGAGAGGGGGCCTTCACAACTACATTTTTAGAAGTAAAAAATGATAATACCTGCATTAAATTGCCCATGATCTTAACATTTTTGAGTCATTTATTCACAATGCAAAGAGGTTACATCACGGAGGACCGTGAAACCAAGCACAAAACACCACAAAGAGAAAAAGGTCCTCCAAAGACACTTGATAAAAAGGTATATATTTTATTAATAATGCAAAAAATAAAGAGAGATGGTTAACCATACAGAAACTGGACAGTAGCTTGACACTAGATGAACATAGGATATAAGTGGCTGCTGCATGAATCAAGATAAGTAAAACACATGACAAGCATGCAAATTTGTGCATGATGGTTACAAAATATTACTCGCACTTTATATAATGTTTTGTAACTATCATACAGTGTCAAGCTACTGTCAAGTTTCTGCATGGTTAACGGTCTCTTTTTATTTTTTGCATTATTAATAAAATATATACCTTTTTATCAAGTGTCTTTGGAGGACCTTTTTCTCTTTGTGGTGTTTTATTTTTGAGTCATTTACCTGAGCAGTGTGTCTAACAATGCACTGTGATTGTGTGACCGGTATGTTTGATGTGTGTGATATGTACTCTGTGCTTGTGCGCACCTCTCTTATGTAATATGTGATGCGATTTTCTAATGTGTGCAACATGTCTTTATTGAGTGACATATTTTCCTTGTCCAGGTTTGGCACGAAAGTATAATTTCACTCTATGTGACTACAGACATGTGAATCCTCACAGCTCCCATAGCTCGTAGCTCATGCTGTCCGAATTCTCCATTGCCAGTCCCAGGAGTCGGTGACCGCAACTGTGCGATATGCTTACTTCCGGTCACATTCCAACTAGACGTGAATGTACAAGTGAATTGAACCAGGCTGCTGACATCTAGTTGGAATGTGGCTGGAAGAATGCAGGTTGCGTATGTACTGTCACATGAACAACCACTCTTGCTGCTGGCACCAGAGAATCCTCACAGTGCACCTTATGGGTAATATGAGGATTCACAAGTCTGCAGTCAAATAGAGTGACTGAAGACATCCATGCCAAACCAGAATAACCCGTTTATGGGAGGAAGTCCATACACCTCTTCCATTGTGGTCCTATATCCCCCATGGACTGGGATGGACTTTTTTGTCCAATGTATCGTCATGAGGCATGAAATACCCATTGCAAAAGTAAGGGTATGTCCACCCAGATTTTCCGACACAAATTTCCATACCAAAAATAAATATATTACAGTACAAGCATTATGATGGAAATTTTAAGAAATATCTTCTACCCACTGTGCAAAAAATCCACAGCAGATAAGTCCTTCATGGACATACCCTTAGACTACCAGTAACTGCCACTCACAGATCGTGATTGTGTGGATTTTTCTGCTCTCCGAGTGTAGACTCCTCCAAGCAAATGGTCTCCCTGCATACACTAGTCTTACACCATTGGGCACATACCATGGATAAACCCCATAGACAGTGAGTGTCAGACTGCCCAGAGTGCTTTTTTCACTCGATGTGAGTAGTATTTCTGGCACGTTAGTCTGCTCTGATGAATGCTGCAGACTGTGTTATACTTTAATTTTCAGCATACATATTAATAGAAGAATTTTTATACATTTCCATGAAAAATATTCAGGATTTACTTAACTAAAACCAGATGAAAACGGCAAACGGCTCAGTGTCAGTTTTAGTGTATTATTAAATCACTTTTCCCATTTAAATTTCTGATAAAGTTAGCCCGTACACGCGGGTGGCAGGGCTCTTTAGCAAAATAGCCTTTGTCAATATTGCCTCAAATTTCAGCATATTTAGTTTTACGGCTTTGAGGCATACAAGGCCACGGTAATATTTTCAGGTACTCTGGGGAGGAAAGAGAAATGTTGCATGCAGTAAAATGAATCTCCAGCGATATTCGGTATTCCCCTTTGTTTGTTCTGGATTAGTCATGTTAATGCTGGGTGGTCATTTTCTTTGGTAAGTAACGTGTTATTGGCTTTGGTCTCATTAATAGGTACAAAGGACAATAGCAAAGCAGATTCAAATGGTGAAACAGATTGGGAAAGGGAGATATGGAGAAGTGTGGATGGGCCGATGGCGCGGCGAGAAAGTGGCAGTCAAAGTGTTCTTTACTACCGAAGAGGCCAGCTGGTTCAGGGAGACTGAAATCTATCAGACTGTGCTGATGAGGCATGAGAATATTTTAGGTAAGTTCTATTACTTGTAAAGGTATTTCCCTTGTGAAAATAAATGTGTAATCATAAAATGACCTAGTATTTAATTGTATATTCCCACGGTCAGTAAACGCTACGGGCTAGATGTTGCGTACATCCGCAGCATCCAACCCACAGCATCCAGATGTTACAGCATAGTGGAGGGGATTTCATGAAACCCCATTTCCACTATGTGTGCAGGGACACCTCTGGCTTCCCTGAGTAACCGGACATGTGGCGTGTCTTTCCAGACCGCAGCATGTCTATTTATCTTGCGGAGACGCTCAGTCTGCGCAAGATAAAGACACTTGTACAATGTAATGGTACACGGTGATTCTGCACGGTTCAATAATCACATGCGGAATCACCTGCGTTCAAAAGCCGGCAGCGCCTTGGACGAAGCGGACATGTGCTGCATCCAAAGTGCTGCCGGTCTCTGCCCGTGGGAACATACCCTCAGTCTGGTATTTGTGTTAAATGTATTTATTTTTTTTATATTTTTGCCAGTGTTTTTTTCACATCACAATCTGTGTTAGCAAAAAAATTGAAACCTTGCAGTTTATCTGTGATGATAATGAGACTGCTGAAAAATCTTGTTTAATCAATAAGACGTATGAGTCTAGAATAGCTGCATTGGCTAGTGTGAAGATTGCAAGATTTCTAATTTTTTTCTTTAATTCAGATTGTTATGTGGAAAGAAGAATGTTAAAAAAACAAATGTTCAACATAAACATTAGACGGTGCGAATCAATGAGCAAGACCTGGTTCATTGGCCACGTTCATAGTCTGTGACGATGGAGAACCTGCGAACCTCCTCTTACGTGTAGGAATCACTGGCTTCTCTCTTGATTAGCCGGCCTGGCATAACGTCATTGTTGCGGCACACGTGGAGTTGACGGCTACTTAAAAGAACAGCCAGATCTGTCCTCAGGTGAGAGACGGTTCTCAGGGCTCCCTTTCTATAAATTGATTTGCAAATGAACAGCAAATACCCAAACTTCTTTATTAATTTGCCATGCCGTTCTGCAGTCCTGGCTGTTACCTCGCCAAGCAGCGTGCAGACCGGATACTTTTACAAACCCTATTCACATAAATTGGATAGATTTCAGATGGAAACTCAAATTTCAGGATGCAAATTAATGATTATAGAATATTTTAAATCTTTTAAGCTTTGGATCTCTCTTCCTATGAAATATGAAAGCATAAAAAGCTCTGTATGTCTCTACATGATACCATAGGGCCCCATAGAATTATATGGGCTTATATTATGGCACTGTACAACGCAGATATTGTATGAAGTTGTAATACGGTTGTGACCATATCATTTTTGGTATAAAATGTAATGGAATAGTTGTTGGGGCAGTTGTCCAACATTTGCTGAATCCCTGATCCATCTTTAGGATGGGCACCAGATTGCTACAAGGTATCCTGGATAGAAACTAAAACAATTCCCAATAAGAGGAAAATAGGGTATATAATATCAATGTAAAATCCAATAATATATAGACAAAAAAATGTCAACCCCAAAGTATATAAAAGAAACGGACTAAAATTGTATACCCCAGATAACAATACAATACACCGAAAAATGGAGTTCCATACAAAGAAAAGTTTTTGATAAAGCACACGCGAAACGCGCGTCAAGGTGTGGCATGAGGCTCCTGGGCACAACAGTATTACTTATGAGTAAGCACTAATAAGCATGTTTTGTGATAATATATGGTTGTTCTCTAAATAAACGCTGGGCTGTTTACAGATTGAAGGTTAATTCCCATTGTATGAGACTTAATGCTTGTGGTCTTTTGAGGATGTATATAGTTTTCTCATATGCTATTAATATGTGGGATTCTCATGTCAAGATTGTAATATATTTTTATGGCTTATGTGCAACATATTTTTTACATGCCCTGGACCTATGCAATTAAAGGAAGATTTTTTAGGGTTTTTTTTTACTTGTTTGTTACATATGTACAATATTTGGTATAATAAAAGTGATACATTTTTTATTATTCTTTGTATGGAACTCCATTTTTTGGTGTATTGTAAAGGTATCCTGGATAGGTCTTGTAAGGTCCTGGAGGTGACAGTGGATCTCCCCAGCTCCGCTAATGGACACTGGGTAACAATTAGTATCTTTAATGTACCGGTCATCATCGCTGTAAATCCTCCTAGAACAATAGTTTATTAACATTTGAGAATTGGACGTGTTTCCCTCTGCAACACTCCTCACCCTATAATTCTACACAATGCGCTTGTCACAGCGAATGTTTTAATTACTTTCTGTAAAGCTTCTATTTAGCGCTGGAGAATGGCTGTAAATCATGAATTAATTCTCAATCTGCGGACCGTAATGGCCCCATTTAATAGTGCTAGCACACCCATGGCATCACTTTAGCAGAGAGCCAAGGCTCAGCGCCACATTAGCTGTCTTTATTCATAGTCTTTAATCTTCATTTTAGACAGTTTCTTGAAGTCATTCATTCTCTGGAAGTTGCGGGAATGATAGCAGATTTATGGGTATTTGGCATAAAAGATAGACGAGCTCCGTATATGATCTTTAGCCCTAATGTACACGTGACATAACTCTTCTCCTGGCTTCCATAAATGTTAGGGCAATTCTTTATAAACACGGGGGCATTTTACAAATACGGGATCATAATGAAAGATGCAGAAAGGGGCTATGTATGATGGCCGTGTAAGCGTCATATAGTTATTGCCAACATGAAAATGTGCAAGCTTTCGACTCAACACCCTTGATTGTCACTTTGTCCCACCAAAATAGAAAGATGGACGGGTCATTAATCGCTCAAAACTAAAACCTTTTCTTGCTTCCAATGCAAATGTGTAATTATTATTATTATTATTATTATTATTATTATTATTTATGTATATAGCACCATTGATTCCATGGTGCTGTACATGGGAAGGGATTACATACAAATGAACTTGGACTCATCTGTTAAACTTGCGCACAGAATTATCATTGTCTACTTGACTTCTGCTACTATTATTATTATTATTATTATTACCACTTTTGCATTAGTTGACTGAGGTCCATTTGCAATCCAAGAATGTCAAGTAAGCCCTTTGATAGATGTTTCCATGTTCTCCGAGAAAGAGAGATTTAAGTTTTTGTTTTTTTTCTCAAGAGAATGGTGAATTCAGAAGACAGGGAAGATAGGAAGAAGTTTCTGATTTTTCTAGTAAGATATACATAGTAAGATATTCATACAAGTTCCTTTGTCTTGAACTGGAAATTCTATTCCACTTATAAGTCACTTGTTCCTCTTCCCTTGAATCCTGAACTTGTGATTTTTCTCTATAAAAACAAAAAAAGCAGCTGAAATTCATCTTGCTCAAGACCAATTGTACAGCCAGTTCACTCAGGTGTGAGTTTACACAGTTTATTAAACTTTATGGAGAGGAGGGAGGCAGAGTGAGGAGCATTCAGCACAGTTAGATACCGGTCAGTCACAGGCAAGGTCAAGCTGCAGCTTTTATCAAAATGTTTTTCACTTTGGTATTGGATTCACAGCCACACAGCTCAGTGATGCTGTCCTTCATACTGCATCCTCTGCTTCTGTGTGCTACAAAACAAATATAGAAAAAAGAGCAGGAATCAGTCTCTCTGTGTGTACTGTATATGTGAGACATGGCAACGAGTCTCCACCCACCAGCTCAGAGAGAACTGAAAATTACTGAAAGAACCTGCAGAGCAGAAAACTAGTAAAAATACAGGATATAAGGCATGTAAAATCTACAAATTAGTGTTATTCTTCATGTACATATACAGTACAGCTTATTTTGCAAACCTGTCATCTGATTCATGCTGGTCAAACAGCAGAGAGCATGAAACAGAGCCTGGATGCATGATTGCAGCCAAGTATAAACTCATTTCAGAGAAAATAGACTTAGAAGATGTGGCTGTCAGATTTTCGGAATAAACTAGACTAGTCTAGCTCCACCCCCCAGACAGCTAGAGGTGATTGACAAGTCTCTCCCTTGTGTGTACATAGGGAGGGACCTGTCAATCATGTGCAGCAGCAATGGGAAGAGCTGGCTAGGAGCATTTAGTCTATTCTTATAGTGTCTGGCTCGATTTACTAACTATATTTTCTCTGAACGTCGGAGCATTTCAGATAAAACTAGACCTGGCTGCTATGTCTGAGAAAAATCTTGTGCTGACTGCTATTTGGGCATGATGAATCAGATGACATGCTTCATTTAAGTAAGATACATCTGTATTACGGCTTTATACAAGTCTCAGGTTATGGTCACAATACAAGTTTTTTGTATGTGCCCCTACGTGAGAATGAGTTTGGCTGACCCGACCCTACTTACAATGTGGTCTTATACCAGAAAATAAACCACGCTCACAGAGAAATGATAGAAGAACACAATGTATTCTATACTTAGGTCTCCATCATGTGGGATGATAAAAGGTAATAAAAGAATATCTTTTATTGTTACATAGTAGAGTTGCAAAATGTCCATCATGGATGAAGTCACTACACTTAATATTGTCCTACGTTGGTGATAAAACACAATTGTCCTGGAGTCCTGAAAGTATCCACCTGAAAAACTTTTGGTTTTTAACTTTGGTGTGCAAGTGAAGGCATTGTAATAGATTCATTCACATCTGCCAGAGTGACAAAACCTCACGTATGGTTGACAGGTCCAATGATTAATTTAGTGTCGGCCCCTTGAAAGCTCATGAAAAATGACAGATAAAAAATGAAAATTAATCTTTTGCCTCATGGCACGCACAGTCTGACAATGTGGTGGATATATTACCTTGCGGTCTTCAGTCCGGAGATGGAATTAACAAATTGTTTTCGCTTTTGTTTTGAATTATTGAGTTATGTGCTTAAGGCTAATCTTTTCATTATAGTAGTAGTATTCACTTTATTAACTCCAATTTTCCGTCATAAAAAAAGAAAGAAATATCATCTGGTGGTTAGTTTATGTAGCTCCAAAATCTTAATGTTGCCGTTTAAATATTATTGTTGTTATTGGTCAGCTGAAACGTCCAAACACAGTTTAGGAACCTTTGACTAGAAGCGCTGCCTAGTAAGCGTACGCTCGTGATTACAGATGTGTCCACCTGGTGGCACTGTGCTCATGTTGTGTTACGAGAATGCGAAAACTGGGAAGAATGAAGATAGAAACGTGTCTTCTGGATATTACGGAGTTTCTAGATATTATCTGAACCTCATTTTTTATATTATTGTGCTGTACTACTTATCTATCTATCCCATATCTATCCATCTATCTATGTATCATGGCTTTCTCAGTGAGCACTGCCATCATTTAAACAGCTTGTGTGCCCTGTAAGTCGACTAGCCTGGGAGATTTCACAGACCGACTTATCTAGAGATTGCCAATTCCATAATTATCAATCCTGATGCTGACAATTTCGGGACGCTCTAGTCCCACCTCTGGTTCCTCAGAGGACTGCCCTAATATAGGAAATACCTGTGTGTGGGAGTGGTAGGTGTAAACCAGTCCCTTTCCTGCTCGGCACACCACAAATTTGCTGGGGCTGTTTCTATACATTCATTACGACACATTCAGGATGTATGGCACATTGGCAATTCAGTGAGTGGTAACCATTATAGTCCCTATCACAGGTCCAAGACAAGACAAAGCTTATAAAGATTTGTATCCATCAGCTGCAGAAATGTCTCTTCCATAAAGTAATGTGGCACACTGAGGAAAGGAACCGACTGCTAATGGGTAACTGGTTATTCAGGCGTCACAGGCAGATTAACCCGCGCTGGCCTAGCTTCCTTGCCTTTCATATGCTGGGGTAGCACATGGTTTTGCAATCATTGAGCCATTCGGACAGCCTGGCAGCTTACTACGGACCCGTACCATATGTGGTGCACGATATGACATATGGAGAAAGTGAGGATTATTCTTCCGGCCTTCCAGGCTAATCGCTCATCTTGACAAGCTTATGTTTCACACACTCAAAAAATGTCAAGCAGAGTAATGTGATCTTTCACCACAACAAAACTGAGCAAAAAAAACGGAATCTTTTTTATATTGAAGGGATTATATTCTTGGCCTGCACATGGCTTCCTGCAAGCTACAGATGTAATTATAAACCATAGTAGATACAAAATAAAAGACTTCAAACGTTCAGGAAGTATATGAAGAAACGAACATTCGACTGCTGGAAGAGTCATCTAGCTGATTATTGAGAACTGCCAATATCTCAGCCAAATGGAGGCAGCAGTTTATGTTCCCCCCCAGAATAAATCTTACAGCTCAGCATTAGCCTTGTTCACACACTGCAGTACCTGATGATATTGTAGATAAAGCCAGGTCTGAATGCATAAGAGAAGCTGACATTTTACTTCATGCTTTTCATACTTTTAGGATCCTTCCTGCCAAACCCACTTCTAAATACTTTCACTATATGCACAAGCCCCCTATAATCTTCATGGGTTTTCTGTTGGAAAAGGTTGTGTCCGTTTAAAGAGGAAAAGTCGGTAAGAATCACTAGAAAACCAGCGAAAGCACAGGCTAGTGCAGGGTGAAACATCTCCAATTTACCTATTTAATTGCCCAGAAGACAACTAATAGAATTTGTCTGAATTGTTTCACCCTGCTCTGTCCTGAGCTTCCTCTGGTGTGCTTGTTCCTTTTAACTAGCATGGGTCTGTAAAAATCAATATATTTAGTGATAATTACAATATATTTGTTTCACAGAGGACCAGACACAGTCAGACGGCCATCTAACATGGACGCAGATCACATCGTGGTGCACGGACTGGCTCGCGGCTCTCCTGACTTCAGTGTGACAGCTGCATAGACCATTTGCTTATTTCCCAGAGGAGCATTGCTGCTTTAAGTCTCCTCATCTCATCATTCTTAGCATGTCATTCTCCGCAAGTAGAAACAATACTTCTTGGACATTGGTCAGACGCCTCTCACACAGCCAAACCAGATCTCACCCTTTGCACTGACGAGGGGCAGTACCCGGAAACACACTGTCTGCAAATGGAGATTCTGGTTTTGGCTTTTATCCTAAGTCATGTAACAAGGCTCGTTAAAGGGTCGACATTGACTTTTCGGATTGCTACTTCCAATAGGTGGCACTAGAGTTCTAGTCCTCTTCCTCTCTGAAGAGACAATTTGCATATTTCCCAGAGGGGCATTGCAGCTTTAAGTCTCCTCATCTCATCATGCTTAGCATGTCATTCTCCGCAAGGAGAAATGATACTTCTGGGATATTGGTCACACGCCTCTCACACAGCCAAACCATATCTCACACTTTGCACTGACGAGGGGCAGCTGCATAGAAATACATGCCATCATGCTCGGTTCAGGAGAGCCGCCAGCCAGTCCGTGCACTGTAAGTGTTATACCGCCGTCTGTCTGTGCCCTAAATGTCAGACCAGGGCAGCACAAATTGAATTGATTTTCTTTACAACACATATCAATCCATATTCTCCATTTCATTATTCAACCTGAGTATTAAGTACGTGTTTAGTGATACCAAGCAAACAATGAATGAACGTCAGGGAATATTCTTTCAACAAATAATCTTTTTTCTTAAGGAAAATTCTTAGGTCTGACTTTCAACCAAATAAATCTACCAAATCGACCAATTAATACTAGGAAGATCTTTGATCAGTTAGCTACCAAAGGATTATTTGTTCTTAACTTTTCACCTAGCAAAAGATCATTTTGGTTCATACTGTTCATTTTAATCGACTGTAACCTAATGTGTATAAGGTTATTTAATCCCTTCTATCCTGCAACCAACCCTTATTGTGGCACTGATCAAAAGGGATCCCCTGTAATCAGTAACCACACTGTGTAATCAGTAGAAAGCTCCTAGGTTTACGTTAGGCATTTACAAACGCTGAACATGCACGTGTGATGGCTGCCGGACGAGAGCTCATTCCGCCATTCTCCCAATACCCAGGATTGTTTCTCATTGTAACCTAGATAGACAGCCCCTATTTACCTACACACAATCAACTTTAACGGGTATGGGGGCTTAACCTGTTATATTCGTGTGTGGCCAGAAACAATGTGCTAGTGTACATGCATATGCTGGGGTATAGGTTGAATTCGAAAGGAAATTCAATAAATAAATACATAAACAGATAACTTCACTTTTCCTTATCAAAAGGTTAATTTATTTAAATACTCCAAAATGGTACAAAAAGTAGCTTTTAGTAGCTGGCTTAGTTACTCGCTGGATGTATATGTGACCGTGCAGGTGAACATGGCACATCGTACAGCCAGAAGTATGGAGACATCTGACCATTACATCTGAGCTTGTAGCACATCCAATTCCAATATTAGCTTTACTATGCGGTAGGACACCCATTGCCATCAATATACTCACTACTCTTCTTGGAAAAAACAAGGAAGCATCAAGAGCAATAGGGTCTTATCCGATGACAAATTTGCACAGGAGTGGGTTAATCTGCTCACCTTTTGGGGTTGTTAAACCCACAACCAAGGAATGAAGGATTGACAGCTGCTTTAATAGATCAGGAGATCCTGCCGTAGATAGCAAGTCATGGGAGGCTAGGAGTCTGTGCTGCTGATGTAATTCAAGACTCCAGCAGATATTGACCATGCGGTCTATTTTCAATGCGTTTCGGAGTTGGACCAACTTCTTCATCAGATGAGCCACATTATTGATGCCTGAGTGTGATCTACAGTGGGGCAAAAAAGTATTTAGTCAGTCAGCAATAGTGCAAGTTCCACCACTTAAAAAGATGAGAGGCGTCTGTAATTTACAT
Organism: Dendrobates tinctorius; assembly: GCF_039654945.1. Classification (NCBI taxonomy): domain Eukaryota; kingdom Metazoa; phylum Chordata; class Amphibia; order Anura; family Dendrobatidae; genus Dendrobates; species Dendrobates tinctorius. The sequence continues at coordinate 14,144,928 of NW_027361679.1, read as the reverse complement.
CATAGGTAGACCTCAACTATGGGAGACAAACTGAGAAAAAAAAATCCAGAAAATCACATTGTCTGTTTTTTTTTTCCTTTTACTTGCATATTATGGTGGAAAATAAGTATTTGGTCAGAAACAAAATTTCATCTCAATACTTTGTGATATATCCTTTGTTGGCAATGACAGAGGTCAAACGTTTTCTGTAAGTCTTCACAAGGTTGCCACACACTGTTGTTGGTATGTTGGCCCATTCCGCCATGCAGATCTCCTCTAGAGCAGTGATGTTTTTGGCTTTTCGCTTGGCAACACGGACTTTCAACTCCCTCCAAAGGTTTTCTATAGGGTTGAGATCTGGAGACTGGCTAGGCCACTCCAGGACCTTGAAATGCTTCTTACGAAGCCACTCCTTCTTTGCCCTGGTGGTGTGCTTTGGATCATTGTCATGTTGAAAGACCCAGCCACGTTTCATCATCAATGCCCTTGCTGATGGAAGGAGGTTTGCACTCAAAATCTCACGATACATGGCCCCATTCATTCTTTCATGTACCCGGATCAGTCGTCCTGGCCCCTTTGCAGAGAAACAGCCCCAAAGCATGATGTTTCCACCACCATGCTTTACAGTAGGTATGGTGTTTGATGGATGCAACTCAGTATTCTTTTTCCTCCAAACACGACAAGTTGTGTTTCTACCAAACAGTTCCAGTTTGGTTTCATCAGACCATAGGACATTCTCCCAAAACTCCTCTGGATCATCCAAGTGCTCTCTAGCAAACTTCAGACGGGCCCGGACATGTACAGGCTTAAGCAGTGGGACACGTCTGGCACTGCAGGATCTGAGTCCATGGTGGCGTAGTGTGTTACTTATGGTAGGCCTTGTTACATTGGTCCCAGCTCTCTGCAGTTCATTCACTAGGTCCCCCCGCGTGGTTCTGGGATTTTTGCTCACCGTTCTTGTGATCATTCTGACCCCACGGGGTGGGATTTTGCGTGGAGCACCAGATCGAGGGAGATTATCAGTGGTCTTGTATGTCTTCCATTTTCTAATTATTGCTCCCACAGTTGATTTCTTAACTCCAAGCTGGTTGGCTATTGCAGATTCAGTCTTCCCAGCCTGGTGCAGGGCTACAATTTTGTTTCTGGTGTCCTTTGACAGCTCTTTGGTCTTCACCATAGTGGAGTTTGGAGTCAGACTGTTTGAGGGTGTGCACAGGTGCCTTTTTATACTGATAACAAGTTTAAACAGGTGCTATTACTACAGGTAATGAGTGGAGGAAAGAGGAGACTCTTAAAGAAGAAGTTACAGGTCTGTGAGAGCCAGAAATCTTGATTGCTTGTTTCTGACCAAATACTTATTTTCCACCATAATATGCAAATAAAAGGAAAAAAAAACAGACAATGTGATTTTCTGGATTTTTTTTTCTCAGTTTGTCTCCCATAGTTGAGGTCTACCTATGATGTAAATTACAGACGCCTCTCATCTTTTTTAGTGGTGGAACTTGCACTATTGCTGACTGACTAAATACTTTTTTGCCCCACTGTAACCAGTGTGCCGCATGAATAAGCGCACTATATCAGGTTACAGGCTCCCTCTCCTGTGCATTTCATTAGAAGGATCTATGGACCGTAGATTTATATGTATGACATCGGCCAAACAAATGTAGGTTGTCAGTGATGCGTCCCTATTAATTTTTTCATACATGTATGTCTGCTGCGGTGTAGCTGTTTGCGTTCCGAACTCCTAGCAAGGCAAGGACTCTCTGGTACATCTTTGTAGTAAAAGACAGTGAACAAAGGAAAATAAATCTGTAAGAGTTCCTGAAACACTTGAGCATATTTCTCATACAAACGTTCAAGGTTCCAGAATATCGGCGGCTACAGCTGGAAGTTTTCAACACCGATTTGTATCTGTTTATATATACATTGGATCAAACATGATCACTGACTGTAAAAGATTGTGTTTATGAGAATTTTTCCCTTACTCTTTAAAGGATTATTCCTTCACCCCCCAAAAAAAACAAGCTGTCCCCTAATCATTCCTTATCCATATTATATTTAACCCTGCCCCCAACACTGATTGGCAGCTTTCTGCTTATGCCCAGTGTACACAGAAACATGCCAGTTAGTGGTGTGAGCTGGGATATACAGAGCTCAGCATTCACGGGCTGGTAGATCTGCGGCAGATAAAACTGTGATTTAGTCAAAATCACAGCGAGCAGCTCAGTAAAGACCCCGTCACACTAAGCGATATCGCTAGCAATATCGCTATAACGTCACTGGTTTTGTGACGCAGCAGCGATATCGTTAGCGATCTCGCTACATGTGATACTTACCTCCAACCGGCTCCCCGCTGGTTATCGCTGATCGCGCGAGAACGGCCTGGTCCATTTCTCGTCGTCGGCACCCTGCTGTGGTGAGGAGCGACGCGTGGACGTGGGTGGGAGTACGTCTTCATCGCCTCGTCTGACAGGTAAGTAGCGACCCCTGCGATGTCGCTGGTGAGATCTGCCTGTTTGGCAGCTCACTAGCGACCCTTAGTGATGCACCAGCGATCCTGATCGCGTCATATCGTTGTCGGGATCGCTGGTGCATCGCTAAGTGTGACGGTACCTTAAGTGATACATTGCTGCTATCAGGACCTTTGCCCCTACAACATACGGCCCTCAGATATGATATCAAAAACCTGGTGACTGATTCTCTTTAACTACAAATGCTACGCTAGATAAAAGGAAAACAAGAGTTTATCTTCATTTACAGATTGAAATAGTCTTTAAATTTCCATTTTATTATAGATATGGGTGCCATCTTTAAAAAATCACTATAGGGGCTGCCATATTACCCTCTCTCATCTATCAATTTCACCCAAAGAAGTCATGTTAATTGATACCCTTCACTTGATATGTGCACAATCAGGCATGACCCAGATCAAGTGAGTGCAACAGCAACAATAAGGCATGAAATTATTGAAATGTGTCAAGTTAAAAAATATTTTCTATGTGGGTTAATATCTGCAAAATATCTTCAGGTTCTGCTTACATATTGAGTACCTTGGCATGTAAGGTGTTGTGATCTCTAATAGTTCCAGCAGATGGCAGCATTTTCCTTCCTATAATTTACAGACGTTCAGGTCCAGGGCATTCAGCAGTCTACAGCGCTAGGTGAAAGTACCAATAACACAATTACAATAGATTATGCTTCTCGATTGTTTTACTGAATTGAATTTTTCAGATCTGTCATATTTAGCTTGTAATTATACCGTAAAGCAGTCGTTGGGTTCACCCTGAGTAGTATGGAAGTTTATTCCACATAGATCGGTCATGTCATAATGTAAAAGATATGTATATATTATGTGCAGATATAATTCTATTTTAGGGATGTCCAAATTTAAGCCACCTCTTGATGACTGTCTTTATAGTCTTCTATGGTATATCTAATGCCCTGGAAGCATTTTTGTACTCTTTCTACTAACTGATAACTTTCAATGATGAGATTCCTTTGCTCTGTTGCATGCTATTTACCGACAATGACATAATGGCATATGCTGTAAAATGTAACTATGAAACTCTCAGGAAAATCCTACTAGAACAGCGAAACGTTATCTCTACTTAGTCAGAGTAACTTTGAAGGGATCCTGACAGCGGATACATGCGACGCGATCCTCGGACAGCATGTATCAGACACTCGCTGCATGATTTCACACAGGATTGTTTGACTTTGAAATGCTGAGGCATTTCAGAGAAAAGCATATTTTAAAAGCTGCAAGGGACCAAGCTGCAGGGGTGACTATTCAGACAGGCGGGTTCCAGGTGGCTCTCCGCCCACTGCCAATTACTGACGGGTCTCTCACTATGCACGCATGCAAGGAGAGACCCATCACTGTATAGGAGCATGGAGAGAGAAACCGCCGGGAACTCACCTGTCTGATTAGTCTCCCCTGAGTTTTGGTCCCTTTAAGGTTTTAAAGCATGTTTTTCTCTGAATCGCTGTAGCATTTCAAAGTCAAACATACATGGCTAAAATCCTACAGCCAGTGTTTGATTCCTGCTGTGGTAAACCCTCTGCATTTGCTCTCGTGCAGTCTTCTCTTTACGGTAGACTTAGATACTAAAACACCTTCTTCCTGGAGAGTAGTCTTCACTTGGGTGGATGTGATAGGGTTTTTCTTCATCATGGAAAGGATTCTGTGATCATCCACCACTGTTGTCTTTTGTGGACGTCCAGGCCGTTTTGAGTTCCCAAGCTCACAAATGCGCTTTTTTTTTGTCTTCGGAGTGTGAGGCCGCATAGCAAATACATGCAGCCGCACGCTCCGCTCCTGAGCGCCGGTGGCAGTCCTGGGTATTAACATGCGAGACTCGGCCATGTTCCTCACATGTGTGATCCCGGCCTAAGAGTGGTCTGTTTTTCTTCCGATTAGGGGCTCCTTTGCCCGCATGTTGAGGACTCACAGCAACAGCTTCCAAATATAAATGCCACACCAGGAATCAGCCCCAGATCTTTAGCTTGTTTAACCCCTTCACCCCCAAGCCTATTTTCACCTTCATAACCAGACCAAATTTTACAATTATGACCAGTGTCATTTTATGTGGTGATAATTCTGGAACACTTCCGCGGATCCCACTTGTCCAGTGAGTTCTCATTTTTTCCAAAAAAAAATTTCAAAACCATTTTTTTTAGGCACCACACATTTGAAGTGACTTAGAGGGTCCTATATGACAGAAAATACCCAAAGTGACACCATTCTAAAAACTACACAGCTCAAGGTGCCTTGAACCCTCAGGTGTTTCACAGAAGTTTATAACGTTGAGCTGTGAAGATAAAGAAATCACATTTTTCCCCAAAAATATTTTTTTTAGCCCCAAAATTTAGCATTTTCAAAAGGGTAACAGGAGACAATGCACCATATAATTTGTTTTGCAATTTCTACTGAGTACACCGATACCCAATATACAGACAAAAACTACTGTTTGAGAGCATTGCAGGGCTTGGAGAGGAAGGAGCGCCATTTCACTTTTTGAATGTAATATGTGCTGGAATAATTAGCAAACGCCATGTTGTGTTTGGAGAGCCCCTGATGTGCCTAAATTGTGGAAACCCCACACAAGTGACACAATTTTGGAAACTAGATCCCCCATAGGTGCTTCACAGAAGTTTGTAATATTGAGCTGTGAGTGAATAAATCACAATTTCCCAACAAAAATGTTTAGTCCCAAATTTTTTACTTTCATAAGGGAACAGGAGATAATGGACCCCAAAATTTGTTGTGCAATTTCTCCTGCGTACACCGATACCCCATATGTGGTCAAAAACTACTCTTGAGTCATAGTGCAAAACTCAGAAGGGAAGAAGTGCCATATTGGAGTTCAGATTTTGCTGGGCAAGTTTGAGGGTGCCATGTCACATTGGCAGAGACCCTGAGGTGCCAGAACCTCTGTTTTTACACGGGTGATACACCTGAAAGCCGGCGGGGGAGCAGGAGACATGATACTCACCCTCCTGGCATCTGCATATCAGGCTCTGCTGCATCTCAGTCCCAGCGTGTGCATCTCCCTTCCTATCTTCTTCCTGTGCTGGTCACATGGTACCGCCCATTAAAGTATTCAATATGGACCCATAGGGGTAGAGAGCATATTCATGACTTTACTGAGCGGTACCATGTGACCAGCGCAGGAAGAAGACAGGAAGAGAGATGCCGGGACTGAGATGTAGCAGAGCCTGATATGCAGACACCAGGAGGGTGAGTAGGACTGGGAGAGGGTGAGCCAGCCATGCCATATTCACTTGTCCCTGTTCCATCGTTGCGCTCAGTGACCCGGGTCCTCTGGCTGTGACATTCAGGTCACAGGGCACAATGACATGGTTAATGTGCGCCCTCTGCCTAAACAGTCACTGCAGAGAGCCGGCGACGCTGAGACGCAGCTGGCAGCAACGAGAGGTGAGTATTTCATTTTTTTTTAAATCACAGCAGCAGCATTATATGGGGCATATATTAATATGGGGCATGTTATGGGCCACCATTACCCTTTTTGCAGCATTATATGGGGCATATATTAATATGGAGCATCTTATGGGGCCACCATTTTACTTTTATTAGTATCTATTTTTATTTTTGAAATTTACCAGTAGCTGCTGCATTTCCCACCCCAGGCTTATACTCGAGTCAATAAGTTTTCCCAGTTTTTTGTGGCAAAATTAGGGGCTTCGGCTTATACTCGGGTTGGCTTATACTCTAGTATTTACGGTATGTTTTGATACGCTAAAATGCCAAAACTTATGACACTATCCAAATATTTCTGTACCTAACTGAAGATATAGTCCGTTGACAAAGTATTCTTATCCCATGAACTTTTCTACATTTTTTCATGTTACACCCAAACACTTAAATGTATTTTATTGGGATTTTATGTAATATACCAACACAAAGTATCAAGTATTTGTGAGGTGTAAAGGAAACAATACATGATTTTCTAATTATTTTACAAAAATAAATAGGAAAATTGTGACATGCATTTGTATTCAGTCCCCTGTAGTCTTATACCAGTAAATAAAATCATGAGTGACCAATTGCCTTCAGAAGAGACATAATTTTTAAATTGTGTCCCCCTGTGTATAATTTACTCTCATTATAACTACAGCTGTTCTGTAAAGGCCTCAGAGATTTATTTGAGAACATTAGCAATCCAGCAGCATTATCAAACGAAGGAGCACACAAGATGGGTTAGGAATAAAGCTGTGCAGAATAGTAAAACATAGATAGGTTATAGAAAAAAAAAATAGCCCAAGCTCTGAACATCTCATGGAGCATGGTTCAATCCATCATCCAAAAATGGAAGGAGTATGAACAAGACATGGCCGTCCACCTAAACTGACATCCCAAGCAAGGAGAAAACTAATTAGAGATGTAACAAAGAGGATCTGGAGGAGCAGCAGATATGCACAGCTCAGGTGGAAGAATCTGTCCACAGGACAACTATTAAAGTGCACTCATACGGCCGTATAACATGGACGATCCCTTCACAAAGCTGGGACTGACTGGCAGCTCTCCTGACCCGAGTGGGAAAGCATGTATGTCTATGCAGCTGTCAAGCTCGGGTCAGGAGAGCACCGCCGGACAGTCTGAGCATTGCAATGTGATCGTCCTTTGTGTTTTATGGCCATCTGACGGCGCTCTTAGTCGTATACTCCACAAATCTGGCTTTTATAAAAGACTGACAAATAGAAAGCCATTTTCTAAAGCAAACCATAAGACGTCCCATTTGCAGTTTGCAAAAAGCCATGTGGGGGACATAGCTAGCCTGTGGAAGAAGGTGCTCTAATCAGATGAAACCAAAGTGGAACTTTTTGGACTAAATGTAAAACAATATGTTGTGGAAAAGGAACACTGCACATCACCCTGAAAACACCTTCCCCACCATCAAACATGGTGGTGGCAGCATCATGCTGAGGAGATGCTTTTGCTCAGTTCACCTTTCAGCAGGACAATGACCTAAACATACTGCCAGATCTACAATGGAATGCTGTAGATCAAAGCATATTCATGTGTGTGTGAATGGACCAGTCACCAGTCCAGACCTAAATTCCATTGAGAATATGCATCAAGACTTGAAAATTGCTTTTTACAGATGCTCTCCATCCAATATCACTGAGCTAGGGCTAGTATGCAAAAAAGAATGGGCAAAAATTTCAGCCTCTAGCTGTGTGAAGCTGATAGAGACATACCCCCAAATCCTTGCAGCAGTAATTGCAGTAAATTGTGGTCCTAAAAACTTAGAAGGGCTGAATATAAATGCCTATCACAGTTTTTGGATTTATATTCTCAAACTATTTAGAAGACCATGTATAATTTCCTTTACATGTTACAAATACTTGCTAATTTAAAATTAAAATCCCAATAAAATACATTTTAAAAAATGTGAAGACATGTGGAAAAGTTCACGGGGTATAAATACTGATAGTAATATATGCATTGCATGTAGTTGAATAGATATGTAGCTATGTAAATACATGTATATGTACAGTGTGTGTATATATATATATATAGACATACATATTATATCATTTTTTTATTAACTACAAACTATAATAGCTAGTGATTATCTGCATCGGCATCAAATCTATTATTTAGGAACCAAGATTTGTGTTCTCACCATCCACTGTGACGTTCATTCTCTGTCACTTTCTTTTTTAGGATTCATTGCTGCGGATATTAAAGGAACAGGATCATGGACACAACTGTACCTGATTACGGATTACCATGAAAATGGCTCTCTCTACGATTACCTGAAGTCAACCACACTCGACACAAAAGCTATGCTGAAGCTCGCCTACTCCTCAGTCAGCGGGCTCTGCCACTTGCATACTGAAATATTTGGGACAAAAGGGAAGCCAGCAATAGCCCACCGGGACCTTAAAAGCAAGAACATATTGGTGAAGAAAAATGGAACGTGCTGTATAGCAGACCTGGGATTGGCAGTAAAATTCATTAGGTTAGTAATATAAGATAATTAGGTTAGTACATAATATGTTATTTGCTAGTTCACTGAAGCATAGCCAATGTCTTTGAACTCCCTCTTGTTCTGTCTTCTCGTGCTCCCCCTCCTCCATCTCTCTCTCTCTGAGTCAATGAAATAATCTCTTCCTCGATTTGTCAGCAATGTCTTACATTTGAAGACGCTGCATAATATGTACATCATTGTGAATATTTATATGCAGATGACTGAAAAGTTAAATGTCTGAATACTAGGTAGACAGCAACAGAATTGCCAGCAGTTACACAACATATGTCCTATTATTTATTCATGACCCAACTGCTTAAATCCTTCACTCAGAAGGTCCAGACCATATTGGTTACATGTACTGATCAATACCCAGCTGAGAGATTCCTATAAATCGAGGATTCTGAGAGCTGATAACCTTTCTGTAGGACAGTTATATTCCGAAGTGCATGCGTCCAAAAATATCCTGATAGGTTAATTGTCTTCCTGAGAAATTGGCCCTAGTGAGTGAGAAGGAAATCTGAAATGATTGATTCAAGAGCTTCCAAGTATGTTGGTTACCCACAGGAGCATACTAAGATTTCTCACTTTCTATAACCCTTTTTGCTAGCAAACTTTCTATATGCAGCACATCACACTTTTATAGGTTGCTTAGTAGTTAGTAATAGTAGTTTCCCAGAGGGTCTAGAGTGGTTCAACATTTAAATACCAATATATCTGGTATTCAAGGGATATGGTGAGGTTAATATTAATAATCCATGATGATCTAGGGTGATCATGAGTTAATTTCACTGGTTGGCATGGAGTGGTTTATTGTATAACCCTTTACAGAATATAAGAAAACATAGTTTTTTATACTGTTTATTGTGGATAATGATTAAAGGGATCTTCTCATGTTATTAATTTGCTTTAGTTAAACAGCATGAATCTAGGCAAATTTGCAATTGACTTACTTTTTATATCTGCTGTCTTTCTCCTGCAAAGAAAGCTTTTATCTTATATAGTGTACAGCTCATTTCCATGAAACTTGACCACTAGCTCTTGCCTAGGTCCCGACCGAGTGTGTGCAGTAGTTGCATTCCAGGAGCTGGGTTAACTCTTAACATCCCAGTCAACCTTATCCAGCCTATTAATTTTTATTCAGCAGTTGGCTGCTAATCTTCCTCAGCTCGGTTCCTGATGAATGGCTTTTATCAGTCCTGTAGAATTGCAATCGTCCCAAGTCCCCATCATAGGCAGTTACAGAGCAGTTCTCCTAATCATATGTCTCACTTTCCAGAGCTGTGTGCTTGTTCGAATGCCTTATCTTTATATACAAATACAGTCGTAACAGTATAGATTCAGAACAGACCTCTGACAGACTGTTAATACGTAATAGGAGAATGAAGCTGCTCACCATAACTGTTACTCAAGGAGGAGCTCCCACTACTGACTCAAGGAGGAGCTCCCACTCCTGACTCAAGGAGGAGCTCCCACTCCTGACTCAAGGAGGAGCTCCCACTCCTGAAGAAATCAGGAAGTAAGGAGGCTGCATAGCGCTCATCTCTTCAATAGACAAGTTGAGAATACCACTTTAATAGAGTTGGAAAATATACCTATGATTTCTAATTAAATAAGTTTGTGTAATGAAGGCAGCTTCTAGCCATATGCCCTATTAGAATTTATACATAGATAAAAATCTGGCACTCCCATTCAGCAAAAATTAATATTTATTCAAAGTATAATAATCCAAAAGGTTATATTCATATGTAACGTTTCGGTCTCTACCTGGACCTTCTTCAGACAATATATAAACCCTTGGAGGGACCCCGTTTATCTTGATTGAGCGCTCCTCTCCATAGCACATTCTGCCCTACTACATAGCGCTAGCATCACTGGACCCCCTGTTACACAAGATATATGCACTGCCTTAATAAGCAATCTTACCTGTCTCCTATAATCATGATAAGCGGGGTCCCTCCAAGGGTTTATATATTGTATGAAGAAGGCCCAGGTAGTGACCAAAACGTTACATATGAATATAACCTTTTGGATTATTATACTTTGAATAAATACCAATTTTTGCAAAATGGGAGTACTAGATTTTTGTAACATATTACTAGGATTGGTATCCTTTTTCTGCGCACCCCTATTGTGCTCTACGGAGTGACGTATTTCTTTTATCAAATATATTAGAATTTATAGGCCTCATACACATGCCTGGTGTCCCCCTCTGAGTAAGAACTGGAAGCCGCACTGTTAACCCACAAAATACTGTAAGGAACACCTCCTACTGGCAGCAGACCACATTTTATCTTCATGTTTTCTCCTGACTGGGAGTTATCGGGTACTTTCATCTAGGGACATATGTGAGTAATGACAATCAGTGAACACTGCTACAGAATATGTTGGCACTATATAAGCAACAAGAAAAAAAACATTTTTTTCTTATAGAGAATGTGGTCGACTGTAAGTACCCTCATCCCAAGGGTGGCTAGATAGGCAGCTGGTGACACATACTGCATAGCAGCAGGCAGGGTGATACACAGCACTGGTGCCCAACCCTCTTCACATTGGAAGTTACTTTTCGCTAAAGATGAATTCACCTAAGTTAGTCTATTTATGCCCTTTGGCATATTGCTTGAAATTGGCAGTAATTTGCACAAATGCTATGCCACACAGACAGGCAGCAATGATGGGTAATTCTATTATTTAGCTGCTCTGGAAATGTGACCTAATTTTCTATACAATTCCTTCATTAAAGATTAATTTTATTATTCCACATTCACTTCATTTGGATATGCTCTTCGAAAATAGCTCATAAAGTACATTTCTCTTAATTTAGGAACTCAAGCACTAATATGTGTTTTTTTTTTTATCCTTCCTCGATTCATTCCATCCCATTAAAATCTAATTTAGTGAAGTAGGTATTAGAAAACATTCTCCTACTTTTAAACAGCTCCGACATTAAAAAAATAAATAAAACAACATTAAAAAGACAATAGAAGCAAATGACTTGTGTTTATTTACACAGCCCAATTGTGCATCAAAGTAATAGAAGTCACCTAGACAAAAGCTCTTATTAGAGGCCATCCCAAGGTGTGGAGGCAGGCTAGAAGCCGCGCGCTCTTTTACATCAAAGTATAGTTTAGAAGAAATCTGTTCCTGTGTTCCATAAAGATTTCATTGTTGTAGCTGTCATTGGGGTTTAGTCAAATGCTAATGAAATGTCAGAAATGGAGCTGATACCCACTGAGTTCTATGTCTAATTGTGGTTGCGCGTTTGAATACTTAAATCTAGCCTGGGGAAAGGACGCCTCTCCACTGTGCTCCTGGTTCACACTGCAAAAAAGAGAAACTATTGTTATTCCTGACGTCCAGACCAAGGTAGCTATGATCCTGACAGTGATTGATTTCTCTGTAGACTGATTGCATACACCCACACTTTAGCGTAATAGACTTGCATGAATATAATAACCAGTGGCACAATATAGCTTCAGCCAAAAAACTCTGAAAGAGCTTCCTAATGTTTAGAATTTCATTTCAGACAATCCATTTAAAAAAAGTTTGAATAGTTTTAAAAAGATGTTCACTTACAGCAGTTAATAATCTCCTATTTAAATATGGTAATTCAGAGTTGAAGTAGAAGGTCCAGTTCTGGACCGTAAGTTATTAGCCAGAAGAACACCTCTAAGTCAGAATCCCTCCCCCCCTAAACATAATGATACCACAGTTCCGAGGAGCCCATCTCGGCCAGGAATAGTCGGGGCGCCCCCGCGTGGCAAACAGTCAAGTAATGCCGCATGATTTTTAAAGATACAGCACTCTCATTGGTTAATACTCTTTATACTTTTATTTTCAGATGTTCAAAGAATATTTCATCTAAATTAAACGCAAATTTTATGTTCTGGGTGGCGGTATAACACTCAGTCAGGCTAACCACCTAATATAGAATGCCCAGGTCCCCTTGCCCCACTTAATGCTGGCATAGCAGGTCGACCACCACCTCTCTATTATCTGGGAAGTAGTCAAGGTCTCAGACTGGAGCTATCTTTTGACTAGCTCCAACAAGTCATAACACAAAGGAAATAAAAATTTGTATAACACAAAGAAGGGGGAAAAAAGGCAAATTGGATATTATTGCACACAAAGCTACAAAAATGTGCTGGAGAAAATTGATGACACCATTCCAAAATTGTGGGTAATCAACTTTGTCTGAAAAATATTATCAATCTCAAAGTTAAAAGTTCCTCTCCAGAGATCTTGAGGTTCCGTTGTCCACGATGCACAAAATAATCAAGAAGTTTACAACCCATGGCACTGTAGCGAATCTCCCTGGATGTGGATGGCAGAGAAAAATTGATGAAAGGTTGCAACGCAGGATAGTCTGGATGGTGGATAAGTAGCCCCAAACAAGAGGAGACCTGCATGGAGGAATGGGCCGATACCACCAGCAGTGTGTGACAACCTTGTGAAGACTTACAGAAAACTTTTGACCTCTGTCATTGCCAACAAAGGATATATAACAAAATATTGAGATGAACTTTTGTTAATGACCAAATACTTATTTTCCACCATAATTTGCAAAATAAATCTTGCCAAATCAGACAAGGTGATTTTCTCGATTTTTGTTTTCACATTTTGACTCTCATAGTTGAGGTCTACCTATGATATCAATCACAGACCCCTCTCATCTTTTTAAGTGGGAGAACTTGCACAATTGGTGGCTGACTAAGTACTTTATTTCCCCACTGTATGTATAATATACATAGAGTTCCATGTTTCCACCACATGTGGATGCTAATAAGTACTTCCAAACATATACAGTATACAAATTGCAAAAGGTGCTTACTAGTAACATATTATATCCATCATTTTAAGATATTAGTAGAATAAAGTGGCAGTGCATATATAAACATATCCATAAAGTACGTATGGCACTAAGAGCATGAAATAGTCACTGCAACTAGTAATATAATAGCAGCTGGTGCATGTGCAAATAAAGTGCATTTATTACCCCAAATCCAGAAGGTACATATGGCACTAGTCACCTACCTTAATAGTGCCTGAATCACGGAGCAGTGAAATGTAACAAGTCCCACAATGTCACCATACCATAAGGGAATACCACATAACAGATCATTTAATGAGTAGAGACAAATATTTGCCCAGATGTACCCTTTAAAGCGCGTTTTGCATACAATGCTTCTTCAGAAAGTGCTTCTACTGAAAGTCACTGACTCTTTCTCCTGTTAAAGGGAATCTGTCACCAGGTTTGTGCTATCCTATCTTAAGCCCCCGTCACACATAGCGATTTCGCTAGCGAGTCACAAGTTTTGTGATGCAACAGCGATCTCACCAGCGAGATCGCTGAGTGTGACACCTATCAGCGACAGTCCCCCCTGCCAGTATCGCTGATCTTTGATGGAAAGCCCTGGACATTTTCTTGATTGCTGGTCTCCTGCTAGCCAGCATGCATTGCTGCGTGTGACAGGCGGGAAACAAGCGATCAGCGCACTGGTAACTAAGGTAAATGCAGGGTTTATAAGCAGCGCGCTGTGCTTAGAAACCCTCTGTGTACCTTAGTTACCAGCGCGCTGATGCAGGGAGCTGGTAGCCAAGGTACACATCGGGTTTCTAAGTGACGCGCGCTGCTTAGAAACCCGATGTGTACCTTAGTTACCAGCTCCTTGCATCAGCGCGATGGTAACTAGCGTACACAGCGATGCGCGCACTCGGCGTCGCTGGTGCTGATCGCTGGTGAAGCTGCCTGTTTGACAGCTCACCAGAGATCATGTAGCGACTCGCCAGCGATCCTGACAAGTTGATATCGTTGTCGGGATCGCTGGTGAGTCGCTATGTGTGACGGGGCCCTTAGAGCAATATGATGTAGGGACAGATACCCTGATTCCAGTGATGTATCACTTTAATGCTTGTTTATACAGATTGCAAGGCTGTAGCTTCAGTCTATGCACCGATTAGCTAAGGGTCTGAAATGACTGGCATATCGTGATGCTGTGCCATACACGTCTTAGTTAAAATATTCCTTTATAACAGAAAACTGCCTTTTCAAAGGAAATGAGCACTGTATATCTATAGCCTGTAGATATAGGGCATCACTATCCGATCCTCATTGTTTGCATTGATATGCTCATACCTCCATTCTGTACTTTGCATTTCAGCGATACTAATGAAGTGGACATACCCCCAAATACTAGAGTTGGCACCAAGCGATATATGCCCCCTGAGGTTCTTGACGAGAGCTTAAATAGGAACCACTTCCAGTCATACATAATGGCAGACATGTACAGCTTCGGACTCATCCTCTGGGAAGTTGCAAGAAGATGCATATCTGGAGGTAATGAAATCAATATCATTATCTCATAATCATGATGATCTATAAATAAGAATGCAGTCAATGACAAAGCTTTACTAAACTCTCCATATGTTCCTTTCCTGATTACTCTGACCTTGGAAATCTATAACCAAAGATTTGTGTCCATAGGAAGAAACCTTCATAATGAACAGTTGGCAAGAACAAATAAACTCTGTATTTTCCTTATGGCAGCATAGAATTCCTTGTAGAAATGAGCCTAGGGAAAGTGAAAAGAAAATACTAAATTCATAATGTCTTTTCTTCAGGTATATTAGAGGAGTACCAGCTGCCCTATCATGATGTTGTACCAACCGACCCATCTTATGAAGACATGAGGGAAATTGTCTGTATCCGGAGGTTGCGACCCTCATTTCCGAACAGATGGAGCAGTGATGAGGTATGGGAGGGGGCATGAAACCGTCGAGATTTTCCATCATTTGTTTCAATACATTATACAATCTACGTCTTTTCTGATACACTGTTATTAATATTTTCCCCAATCAGCAAGGAATATTTCAGTGCTCCTATAATGAACTAGTTTTGAAAATAACAGAATGATGAGTGTTTAGTTAAGCTGAGAATTAGGATGTTGCGTCTTCACCGTCAAGTCTTAGAAAATGTTTATCAAGGCATTGCATCCCACTTATGGAGAGGTGTTATAGAGAAAACAATGAGGACAATGCGTTTTCTTCAATGTCTTTATATTCTTTGCCCAACTGTAGATTTTCCAACCAACCTTAAAAACTGAAAACTCCATCAAGTCTTCTATAATTACAAACCCCATTTAATTCATGGAAAGCCAAGGAACATTGTTAGACTGCATAGACCCAATTCACCATCTAATATATAAAGCTGAATGTTGTATGTGTGTATGTCCGGGATTGGCATCCGCACCGTCGCAGCTACAGCCACAAAATTTTGCACAGTCACACATCTGGACCCCGAGAGCCTCATAGGCTATGTTGTGAGGCGAAATTTTAACCCCGTGCATTCCAATTCACTCAGGAGAGGATTAGACACACGGCTCAGCAGTCAGTATCACACAGGATAGGATTAGATACACGGTTCAGCAGTCAGTATCACACAGGATAGGATTAGGTACACAGCTCAGCACACAGGATAGGATTAGATACACGGCTGAGCAGTCAGTATCACACAGGATAGGATTAGGTAAACGGCTCAACAGTCAGTATAACACAGGATAAGGTTAAATACACGGCTCAGCAGACAGTATCACACAGGATAGGATTAGATACACAGCTCAGCAGTCAGTATCACACAGGATAGGATTAGATACACGGCTCAGCAGTCAGTATCACACAGGATAGGGTTAGATACACGACTGAGCAGACGGTATCACACAGGATAGGATTAGGTAAACGGCTCAGCAGTCAGTATCACACAGGATGGGATTAGATACATGGCTCAGCAGTCAGTATCACACAGGATAGGATTAGGTAAACGGCTCAGCAGTCAGTATCACACAGGATAAGGTTAAATGCACGGCTCAGCAGACGGTATCACATAGGATAGGATTAGATACACAGCTCAGCAGTCAGTATCACACTGGATAGGAATAGATACACAGCTCAGCAGTCAGTATCACACAGGATAGGATTAGATACACGGCTCAGCAGTCAGTATCACACAGGATAGGATTAGGTAAACGGCTCAGCAGTCAGTATCACACAGGATGGGATTAGATACACGGCTCAGCAGTCAGTATCACACAGGATAGGATTAGGTAAACGGCTCAGCAGTCAGTATCACACAGGATAAGGTTAAATACACGGCTCAGCAGACGATATCACACAGGATAGGTTTAGATACATGGCTCAGCAGTCCGTATCACACAGGATAGGTTTAGATACATGGCTCAGCAGTCCGTATCACACAGGATAGGAATAGATACACAGTTCAGCAGTCAGTATCACACAGGATAGGAATAGATACACAGTTCAGCAGTCAGTATCACACAGGATAGGTTTAGATACACAGCTCAGCAGTCAGTATCACACGGGAGAGGATTAGACACATGGCTCAGCAGTCAGTATCACACAGGATAGGATTAGATACACAGCTCAGCAGACAGTATCACACAGAATAGGATTAGATACACGGCTGAGCAGTCAGTTACACACAGGATAGGGTTAGATACACAGCTCAGCAGAAAGTATCACACAGGAGAGGATTAGGTACACAGCTCAGCAGACAGTATCACACAGGAGAGGATTAGATACACGGCTCAGCAGGCAGTATCACACAGGAGAGGATTAGATACATGGCTCAGCAGACATTATCATACAGGATAGGGTTAGATACACAGATACACATGTTGTTTATCAAAAGGCTCTTGAATGAGTTGAAAATAAAATACTATCAATACTTGGGTAATCGTTTAGTTAATTTGTGTTGCAAATCTGTAGTGTTGAATATATGATGTGAACTGTTTTTATGTGCAATATAATCATTATAATTTGTTATAACTAACCACAGTTGGTTACTATGCCCAGGCAATGCCAGGCTCTTCAGCTAGTAGAGTGATAAAAGCCTTCTGACCCCTACTGTCAATTGAAAACATTCATGGATCAGCTTTCTACAATATTTCCAGTGTCCCGCTATAGTGCATCTCAGCTTTGGACAAGCCATACTTGTTTGATGGGTTTTTGTAAATTAGTTAGTCACAAAGTGCCCCAATGTTGGTACCCCCATCAAACATAATTATTCTGTGGAGATACCTACAGTGCTGAAACAAATAAATGAGGACAGGACAG
Source organism: Dendrobates tinctorius (assembly GCF_039654945.1). NCBI lineage: Eukaryota > Metazoa > Chordata > Amphibia > Anura > Dendrobatidae > Dendrobates > Dendrobates tinctorius. The sequence continues at coordinate 14,127,322 of NW_027361679.1, read as the reverse complement.
GTCAAACAAAGCAAATTATTCTCCTAGTAGCTGTCTTCCACTTTGAAATGAGCATCCTAAATAGGGCACCCCACCTCTATTACCAGAATTCTGCCAATGGACTTCCTAAACTGTAAATCCACTTTAAGAACAACATCTTCCCTTTCTATTTGCACTCAGCCACTTGCATAATTGTAATAAACGGTCTTTACTTAGCACAATAAAGTATTAGGTTAAAAAGAAGAAATCAAATCAGTGGTGTAGCCATCATGGGCGCAGAGATAGCAGATGTGTTTTACCCCCAAGGTCCTTCTGCATCACTAGTGTTATTAAAATATTTTGCTTTACAGAAAACTTGATTATCATAATAAAGTCATCTTGAATGTTTTACTATTCTGAACCCTGTTTTCTATCTGCAGTGTCTAAGACAGATGGGAAAACTGATGACAGAGTGTTGGGCCCACAACCCAGCTTCACGCCTCACAGCTCTACGAGTGAAGAAGACACTTGCCAAAATGTCAGAGTCTCAAGACATCAAGCTTTGATTTGATTCCTGACTACGTTATAGAATACTCAAGAAAATGGACTTATTTTTTGTGACTGAAAACCTTTAAAAGAAAATGCTATTGGTCGCATTGAGCACCACGAATGTCAAGACTGGCGATGACAATCTATAGACCTCGGTGACTCAAGATGGTGTATACAGGAAACATGGTTTCCATGATTAGATGAAAGAATTAGCATGTTGCTTTCCGTGAAAGCAAATACGTTTTTAATGTTTGAATCAAAAGACAGAGTTCTTTAATCTTCTAATAATAAAAACTGATGTAAACAGAAGTTTCATATATATATTGTAGCCGTTTCTGCTCTTCGGTAACCGCTTGGATATGCACAGGGTTTTATATCAAAACAGAATAAAATTTATTGTCCTTCATAAACTTTAAAGCTTCAAGCTGAAAACAGCCTTTCTTCAGCACAAATTAATTACAAGTAGTCCTTTCTTCAGAAGAAAAATGAATAATAAATGGTCCTTTCTTCATCGCAAATGAATAACAAAATAGTCCTTTCTCTGGTAAGGCAAAATAAATCAAAACGGTCTCATAGTCTCTATGCTTTATGCCTTAGTGACTTCTTAGTCTCTTCTGTTAACGGTCTTTCTCCATCTCCAACACAACACACTCTGCTTAGCTTATCCAGCTGCCTGTTATTTTGCCTGTAAGATCCAGACTGGTGTATGGGAGTAACCTTTCCCATCCAGGCGCTTTTGGTTGTGCCTAAATACTGGACCCAAAATCCAGTCAAACAAAAACACATCTCTGTAACCTAGTGCTGCTGGTACAGACTTTACATTACTAAAGCATTGGTGACACATAGATGCCATCTAAGACATTACCACCTGCTTTCTTACATAACTCCTCCACTTCCTGTAGAAAACAAGGGATTTGGAAACTTCTGCTAAGAAACAGTACACCCCCCGACAGAGCATGCAAATTTCCATGTAGCTTACCAGGTTTATGCTCTACTGTTGAGTCATTTTTCCCACATGGGGAAGCTTTCTGCTCAAGTAGACTTTCAGATGTTCCTCTCCATAAATCTCCTTAAACATGACACCTCCTAGCCCGATATCTGTCTGGACTATGAATGCTTCGAAGAGCTCTAGTGCTATCAACATGTTTGCCTACAGGGGGCCATTTTAAGCTGCTGAAATGCTCTCTCAGGCTCCAGAGACCACTTAACTATAACTGATTTTGTGCCCTTTAGGAGGTTAGGTTGAGGCACTGCTATTTCGGCAAATTTAAGGACAACACCCCAATAATGGCTTAGCATTCCCAGGAATGCTCTAACTTGTTTCTTTTAATTACCTCCTGGTGGACTTTAGGGATCCTATAGGGCATTAAATTGACTTGAGAGTGAAACTTAGTATCTCATGCTCAATGATACGAGTGAGACCTGGCAACGCCGAAAACTTGTCCCTACTTTGATGTACCACTTTCTGACGCTGTTTTTTTTGCAACAGCGTTCAAAGCCATTAAAATTGGTTTGAATTACTGACTGGTAACCAACTTACAATTTTACTTAAAAAAATGCTTTGTCCCAATTAATTTGCACAGCACTGAACAATGTGTGAGGGGAATTCACTATACTGTGTGTGTGTGTGTGTTTGAGGGGCTGCACTGTACTGTGTGTGTTTGTGGGGTGGCTGAATTATACTGTATGTGTGGGGGCTGCATTATACTCGGAGGGGGCTGCATTATACTCTGGGGGACTGCATTATACTGTGTGTGTGAGGCTGCATTATAATGTGTGTGCGAGGGAGTTGCACTATACTGTGTGTGTGTTTGTTGGGGGGGGACTGAATTATACAGTTTGGGGGGGCTGAATTATACTGTGCGTGGAGCTGCATTAGTCTTTGTGTGGGGGGGCGTGCAGAGATGTCTGTCTCCGCAATATAATTTTCACACATACAATGTTTTGTATGCAGTGATTCCGCACAGTTCAATGAACACATGCAGATTCACCTGCGTTCAATATCCGGAAGCGCTTTGGATGCAGCGGCCATGTTCTGCGTCCAAAACGCTGCCAATTACTGAACGTGTGCACCTACCCTAATGTGGCTGGGAAACTAGCCTCAAACGACTTCATTATTGTCGATCGCGCTCGTTTAGCGGCATGAACTCAGCGCATATAAATACAACAAAAATGTTTGTGTAATATGTGACCATTTGGGGCCCCACTCTAAACTTTTTCCCATAGGCCCACTTTGTCTAAAACCGGCCCTGGTTGACATGTCTATTTTTTGTGAACTGGCTGCGAAAAAACCCCACATTCAATATATAAAAGTTGTCACATGTATCACTGTATACGTAAAGATAAATTACGGCTCACTATTCCCACAAGTCTCCATCCTCCCCCTGTGCTCAGTGATCATACAAGGCAATAAATCCACTATGAGAAAGATTGCCACTCCCTCTTTCTTATATTTCATGAATGAATCTTGAAAAAACAGAGTTTTAGAGATTACACCATCTTACCGCTCATTCCCATGTCAGTTTCTTGCATACGAGTGCTGTTTTTCACGAATTGCTCTCATACCTCTAAAAGTGAATGGGGCCATTCACATATCCATGATTTTTTTCGGACCAAGCAGTCAGTGCAAAATTGCTGAGACTTTTTTTTTTATTTTGATTCAAATATGAGATGAAAATCGGCAATGTCATCCAAATGCAGTTTGATTTTCACAGACTGTTAAGGTAGTTTCACACTTAGCGATGTACCAGCGATCCCGACCAGCGATATGACGCGGTCAGGATCGCTGGTACATCGCTAAGTGGTCGCTAGTGAGCTGCCAAACAGGCAAATCTCACCAGCGACATCGCAGGGGTCGGGGGTCGCTACTTACCTGTCAGACGAGGCGATGAAGACGTCCTCCCGCCTGCGTCCACGCGTCGCTCGTCTCCACAGCAGGAAGCTGACGACGAGAAAAGGACCAGGACGTTCTTGCGCGATCAGCGATAACCTGTGGGGGAGCGGTCGGAGGTAAGTATCAGACATAGCGATATCGCTAGCAATATCGCTATAATGTCACAAAAACAAGTGACGTTATAGCGATATTGCTAGCGATATCTCTTAGTGTGACAGGCCCTTTAGGAGAAGGTGGAGAAAAGTTTCAGAAAACTGATGAAACTGATAAGTCTGCACAAAATTACTGTTTAAATGCTGTCATTTCTTCTCCTAGATAAACCTGTATTTATAGCTTATTCAGACTTATGAATAAGGAGATGTAATCTCTGAAATGCATTAGATATCTGCACAATTGTGCTTTTGTTCGCACGTGGTTGTGATACTAATGTGCCTGGAGGGGCGTAACAAGGCGAACATCTTCGCTAGAGCCCTTGCTGGTGTGGTTAGACTTGAGCTCAAATGGACACCAGATGCTACTCCAGGACAGCCCCTGGAGCCATGGCAGCCAACCCCCAAAGGGGCAGGGAAGCAGGACCGGTAAGGAACTGGTTAACAAGTGAGATATTTGATGGCAGCCTGATGAGGAATCAAGCAAAGGTGGGACAAGTAAAGGAACATGTGACGGCCATAGAATCACAGGTGCAGGTTCAGACTGATCAAGAACAGGACTAGGCACAGGCAGGACGGGTTCAGGTATAGATACAACAGGACGGACAGGATCAGTTGCGGACAGGGTCAGATAAATGGGATGGACAGGATCAGATTCAGGGTGCACAGAGACCTTAGAACTGGGTAACAGGAATCTCTCTGATACTAATATTGCTAAGGCGCCTCCCATTTGGGATGCCTAAAATACCTAATGTCTCGGAGCCATTGGCAGGAGACATTTTTGGAAGCATGCGTGTGGCCCCTTTAAGAAGCCAGGAGTGTGCACATGCCCAAAGAATTTTCCCAGGAAACCTGAGTGCGATGTGCTGGTCCTGAGAGGAGATAGAAATGTTGGGGAGTGGAACAGCATGGAGCGGTGAGTGAACACGCCAGCATCCCTGCTGAGAGGAGGAGGGGGACACAGGCAGGGGCACCATCGCTCTCTTAACTAGAGATGAGCGAACCTTTCCCAGAACAGTTCCCTGAATTTATCCAAACCCTATTGAATTCAATGGGAGGCAAAACCAAATGCATATACAACACCTTCGGGGGGTGGGGGTTTTCAAAAGCTGCCAAAACAAAACAGTTCAAATTAGGGACAAACAACAGGGAAAGTGGCAACAATTGACCCAGAGTACAAACAGTATAATTGCACAGCATGGGACAGGGCTTGGACCAGCATTTCTAGTTTAAACATTGATCAGTAGCAGGTGGATGATTGACAGATGTATGCCTGGTGCTCTGAGAGCTCTGCCAAATTCAGGCAACACATATTAAGGAGACCCAGTATTTGCAAAAATTCGGAAAAGTATTATCAATTGACCCACAGTAGAAGTTTTTATAATGGTGCAGCTATTGAATTTAAGTTGAAAATAAGAGATAGGTGAGGGACTGGTTTGGGCCTGCTGTGCTGCGAGTCCTGATACCTCATGCAACAGCTCAAACTGTTTTTTTGCTTGAAACATTTAAGGATAGTAACACAGGTAAACTTTGACAGAAACCAACCTTGCGGATACATACATAAATGTAGCAATCCCTCAAAGAAAACGTGCCCATGGCACTAAAGGGAGGAGTAAACTCCTATGATACTGTAGGTACGTGTGCCGACCGGGGGTGGTCCCTTTTTCAGCCGCGGACAGACTTGAGACAGAAACTGAGGTGCGTTCAGCTGGTCCTCTTTATTGGCCATCCTCTCGACGACCGCAGCACCATACAGCAGCTGCACGACAAAATCCGCACACAGGCCCGGGTACCTTTCACCTTCTCTGTCCTGATCGACGTCCCTCGCGGCTCTTTCACTGTGGCTGCCCAAGGCCTACCACAGCAGCGTTTCACCCGTCTGAGTCTGTCCGTCTCTGGTACCCCGGGCTCTTTCTGTCCTGCGGCTCTCCTGTCAGGGCCACCCCCACTGACCGTCTCTCCTCAGTCCCTTCTGGAGCTTCCTCTTCTGTTCGTCTCTCCCCTCTGTCTTCTCTTCTCCTGAGCTCCTCCTGGACTGGCTGGCTTCTGGAATGCTCTACCCCTTCTTGTATTCCCTCCCAGGGAATCCCCTCTAGAGCTCCTGTAACTCCGCCCCCCATGACTCTGCGGTTTCGTAGCCTTAGGCTGATGTTAAGCTCTTTCCTCACTGCTCCCTGCTTCCATCTTTTGGCCAAACTACAGTACTACACCTTCTTCTGTTTCTGCTGTCCTTGGTCTCCCTTTAGTGGCCAAATCCAGTACTTCACCATCTTCTACTGTCACTAGCTGTCTCCCACATTCAAATACAGCAGTCCACATCACGCACATTGTACCTTTACCTACCCACTGCAGACGGGTCCATAGGTCAATCCACTTCCCCTACAATACCATAATTCTACAAAAATTCTAAGAGTATGATGCCTCATGATAGAAAAGACAACCCAAAAATGTGTCTTAAAAAGTTAAAGCCTTTATTAGTACAATCTCATAAAAATCCAAAAAAACAATGCATATACAGTAAGTTGAGAACTGGTAAATGAGAAGATGGACGAGCCCAGCAGAAAATGCTCATATATAAATGCACATCAATGCAGCACAGACTGTAAAACTACTTTAAAGGTCTATATATAGTTGTGGCCAAAAGTATTGACACCCCTGCAATTCTGCCAGATAATACTCAGTTTCTTCCTGAAAATGATTGCAAACACAAATTCTTTGGTATTATTATCTTTATTTAATTTGTCTTAAATGAAAAAAACACAAAAGAGAATGAAGCAAAAAGCAAAACATTGATCATTTCACACAAAACTCCAAAAATGGGCCAGACAAAAGTATTGGCACCCTCAGCCTAATACTTGGTTACACAATCTTTAGCCAAAATAACTGCGACCAACCGCTTCCGGTAACCATCAATGAGTTTCTTACAATGCTCTGCTGGAATTTTAGACCATTCTTCTTTGGCAAACTACTCCAGGTCTCTGATATTAGAAGGGTGCCTTCTCCAAACTGCCATTTTTAGATCTCTCCACAGGTGTTCTATGGGATTCAGGTCTGGACTCATTGCTGGCCACCTTAGAAGTCTCCAGTGCTTTCTCTCAAACCATTTTCTAGTGCTTTTTGAAGTGTGTTTTGGGTCATTGTCCTGCTGGAAGACCCATAACCTCTGAGGGAGACCCAGCTGTCTCACACTGGACCCTACATTATGCTGCAAAATTTGTTGGTAGTCTTCAGACTTCATTATGCCATGCACACGGTCAAGCAGTCCAGTGCCAGAGGCAGCAAAGCAACCCCAAAACATCAGGGAACCTCCTCCATGTTTGACTGTAGGGACCGTGTTCTTTTCTTTGAATGCCTCTTTTTTTCTCCTGTAATCTCTATGTTGATGCCTTTGCCCAAAAAGCTCTACTTTTGTCTCATCTGACCAGAGAACATTCTTCCAAAACGTTTTAGGCTTTTTCAGGTAAGTTTTGGCAAACTCCAGCCTGGCTTTTTTATGTCTCGAAGAAGTGGGGTCTTCCTGGGTCTCGTACCCTACAGTCCCTTTTCATTCAGACGCCGACGGATAGTACGGGTTGACACTGTTGTACCCTCGGACTGCAGGGCAGCTTGAACTTGTTTAGATGTTAGTCAAGATTCTTTATCCAATATCCGCACAATCTTGCGTTGAAATCTCTTGTCAATTTTTCTTTTCCGTCCACATCTAAGGAGGTTAGGCACAGTGCCATGGGCTTTAAACTTCTTGATGACACTGCGCACTGCAGACACAGGAACATTCAGGTCTTTGGAGATGGACTTGTAGCCTTATGATTGCTCATGCTTCCTCACAATTTGGTTTCTCAAGTCCTCAGACAGTTCTTTGGTCTTCTTTCTTTTCTCCATGCTCAATGTGATACACACAGGGACACAGGACAGAGGTTGAGTCAACTTTCATCCATGTCAACTGGCTGCAAGTGTGATTTAGTTATTGCCAACACCTGTTAGGTGCCACAGGTAAGTTACAGGTGCTGTTAATTACACAAATTAGAGAAGCATCACATGATTTTTCGAACAGTGCCAATACTTTTGTCCACCCTCTTTTTATGTTTGGTGTGGAATTATATCCAATTTGGCTTTAGGACAATTCTTTTTGTGTTTTTTCATTTAAGACAAATTAAACGAAGATAATGCCAAAGAATTTGTGTTTGCAATCATTTTCAGGAAGAAATTGAGTATTATCTGACAGAATTGCAGGGGTGTCAATACTTTTGGCTACAACTGTAACATACCACAATGAGTGTAAGGAGTGGGGAAGGTACTATGCACATCAGAAAACAGTCTAATCCAAACGATGAAATAGACCTTGGACAAGCATTTCTAGCTTACAAATTGATCAGTAAGAGGTGGATGAGTAACATGTGTAGGCCTGGTGCTCTGAGACCCCTTCCACTACAGGCAGCTCACCAGATGAAGACCCAACTTGGAGACTCCACATTTCAAAAAATTATTGGTACACATCACAAAAATGACATCAATTTCCCCAGAGTAGAAATAGTATAATTGTGCTCTGAGACCCCTGCCATTTACCAAAAATGTGCCTTGTTGTGACTCATGAGAAAGCAAAAGGAGGAGAAATATGAGGTGCTTTAAAAAAAAAACAAAAAGACAAATTGTAAAAGTAACAGCGGTGGACATACCTTCTAATTGTTGCTACCAAGCCATTTGTTATCAACCAAATACCCTGTTGTGTTATCCTTTTACTAGCACTTGCTATTTACTGTTACTTTTTTACATCAGAGTATTTTTATACGTTTGTTTTACTGTGTGTTTCTGTGTTTCAAGGCATTTGTTAGTAACATCAGCAGCAGTAGCAACAGCAGCCACAAAAACCGCAACAAAGGTGTCACAGGCTGCAATAATGCAAGATCAATCCAGCACTCTGAAAACTACACCATTGCCTAGTTTGCCCAGTCTGTGACTGAGGTGCAAAAGTCATTGGAGATCCATGACTTGTTCATCTTGATGAAAGTTCTGTGATCTACCCTTTCAGGGGCTAGCCAGATGCACTTATCCATCAGGACACCATTAGCAGCACCTAAGACACCTTCTGAGAGAACACTGGCTACTCGGCATGACAAAACCTCCTAGGCATGACTGTCAAGCTCAGTACACTCTTCCATTTTTGAAGACCAAAATGAAAAAGGGTCCAAACCTCTGCCGATGGCATTGATGTTGAGTTTGAGATACTCCTGCACCATCCTCTCCAGTCGTTCACTAGGTGTCAGACTTAACATATTTTTATACGTTTGTTTTGCTGTGTTTTTCTGTGTTTCAGTCTTTTGGTGGTATGAACACTGTCCTACATACTTGTTCTCTGTTTGCATAGCCCATGTGTTTGTAGTCAGACTTAACATAGTAAGATAACATATTTAGCAAGGCCAAAAAAGACATTTGTCCATCCAGTTCAGCCTATATTCCGTCAGAATAAATCCCCAGATCTATGTAATTCTAAAGAATCTAATAACTGTAAGATACAATATTGTTACGCTCCAGGAAGACATCCAGGCCTCTTTTGAACCCCTCGACTGAGTTCGCCATCACCACCTCCTCAGGCAAGGAATTCCAGATTTTCACTGCCCTAACAGTAAAGAATCCTCTTCTATGTTGGTGGAAAAACCTTCTCTCCTCCAGATGCAGAGAATGCCCCCTTGTGACCATCACATTTCTTGGTATAACCAGATCATCGGAGAGATATTTGTGTTGTCCCCTTATATACTTATACATGGTTATTAGATCGCCCCTCAGTCATCTTTTTTCTAGACTAAATAATCCTAATTTTGCTAATCTCTCTGGGTGTTGTAGTTAATTTTGTTTCCCTCCTTTGTACTCGCTCTAGTCCCATTATATCCTTCCTAAGCACCGGTACCCAAAACTATACACACAGTACTCCATGTGTGGTCTAACCAGGGATTTATACAGATGCAATATAATGCGCTCATCGTGTGTATCCAGACCTCTTTTAATGCACCTCATGATCCTGTTTGCCTTGGCAGCCGCTGCCTGGCACTGGCTGCTCCAGGTAAGTTTATCATTAACTAGGATCCCCAAAGTCCTTCTCCATGTAAGATTTTCCTAGTGGTTTCCCATTCAGTGTGTAATTTTTATATTGATTCCTTCTTCCCTTGTGTATAATCTTACATTTATCATTGTTAAACTGCATCTGCCACCTTTCGGCCAATGTTTCCAACTTATCCAGATCCAACTGTAGCAGAATACTATCTTCTCTTGTATTGACTG